>NC_140918.1:3260364-3622864 GCF_045865225.1 Trachurus japonicus
GTTTTATTTTGAAAATTATAGGTCTGTGTTTTATTTTGACAACTCTGGGTTGTGTTTTATTATGAAAAATGTAGGGTTGTGTGCGTCTTATTTTGAAAAATCCAAGGAATGTGTCTCATCTAAAAGGGACAAATTTCGATAATGTATCTTATTTTGAAAACTGTGCGGTTGTGTTTTATTTTGAAAACTGTAGGGTTGTGTGTCTTATTTTGAAAAATCCAGGGAATGTGTCTCATCTAAGGGACAAATTTCGATGATGTGTCTTATTTTGAAAACTGTGCGGTTGTGTTTTATTTTGAAAAATGTAGGGTTGTGTGTGTGTCTTATTTTGAAAAATCCAGGGAATGTGTCTCATCTAAAAAGGGACAAATTTCGATGATGTGTCTTATTTTGAAAACTGTGCGGTTGTGTTTTATTTTGAAAACTGTAGGGTTGTGTGCGTCTTATTTTGAAAAATTCAAAGAATGTGTCTCATCTAAGGGACAAATTTCAATGATGTGTCTTATTTTGAAAACTGTGTGGTTGTGATTTAATGTGAAAACCCTGACGTATTATTTTGGAAATTATAGGTCTGCGTTTCATTTTGACAACTCTGGGCCGTGTTTTATTATGAAAAACTGTAGGGTTGTGTGTCTTATTTTGAAAAATCCAAGGAATGTGTCTCAGGGACAAATTTCGATGATGTGTCTAATTTTGAAAACTGTGTGGTTGTGTTTTATTTTGAAAACTATAGGGTTGTGCGTCTTATTTTGAAAAATCCAGGGAATGTGTCTCATCGAAGGGACAAATTTCGATGATGTGTCTTATTTTGAAAACTGTGTGGTTGTGTTTTATTTTGAAAACCATGAGGTTCTGACCTTTCAGCATCTTGACGGCGACCTTGTTGAGACGAGTCGGTTTGTTCCTGTCGATGCCGACGGCCTCGGCGAGGACGACCTGACCGAAGCAGCCTTCACCCAGAGGCTTCCCCAGCGTCAGCCTGACACACACACACACACACACACACACACACGTCCCGTCACTAAATAATACTCCCGTTTAAAGGGTTAGTTCAACATTTTGGCAAATTGGCCCATTGCCATAATCCCTATAGTCATAGCAGTATATAGGTTTGTTGCCTTTAATTGTCGGTGCAAGCTATTTTTAGAACGGCAGAGCAGAGCCGTGAGCTGCTCAGAGCTACGCTACGGAGGCTCATGGGATTTCTTGGTTTCCCTCATCATCAAACTCATCAAATACACAATCCAACAACTCCACAACGCTCTGGTGGACAAGTTGTGACCTGCACATTCACCACGCTATGAGATAATAACACAACGTTACCACACAGAGTTGTTTTAGAGGGAAATACAGAGACTGTTGATGAAAAACTGTCCCTGAAGGCAACGCGCATCAGCAGTTTTGCATGAATTTCCCTCTAAAACAACTCTGTGTGGTAACGTTGTGTTATTATCTCATAGCGTGGTGAATGTGCAGGTCACAACTTGTCCACCAGAGCGTTGTGGAGTTGTTGGATTGTGTATTTGATGAGTTTGATGAGGGAAACCAAGAAATCCCATAATGAGCCTCCGTAGCGTAGCTCTGAGCAGCTCACGGCTCTGCTCCGCCATTCTAAAAATAGCTTACACCGACAATTAAAGATAACTAACCTACTGATATGACTATAGGGATTATGGCAATGGGCCAATTTGACAAAATGTTGAACTATCCCTTTAAGTGTAGGACATTATATACACATTTTTTGCAGTCCATCAACTGGTTGGAAAAGAGGAATACTGGGTGAGTTGGTTAGTGCAGTAGTTAGATAAACAGTAGGTTAGGGAGGGAAGTCCAAGTAATTTGACGCAATAGTTACTTTCCTTGTAATTAATTACTTTTATCATGTAGTAACTAGTATTTTTTGGGGAAAGTAACAAGTAACTATTACTAATTACTTTTTCAAAGTAACGTGCCCAACACTGCCAACACTCAGCTGTGTAAAGACACTTCAAACAAATGTGGGAATAAAAACCTCTTCGATATAAAACATCAGTTCATGTATAAGCAGCGTGTTGGTGAAGTGAAGGTCATGTAAAGGTCATGTGAAGGTCATGTGAAGGTCATGTGAAGGTTATGTAAAGGTCGTGTGAAGGTCGTGTGAAGGTCGTGTGAAGGCCGTGGTCGTACCGGTCCCGGGGCAGCTCCCAGGCCGGGTCGTAGGGCAGCTCGTACTCAGACACCCCGGCCAGGATGGTGGTGGCGGCGCTGGACAGACGGGACTGACGCATCAGACACATGGCCGACTGCAGCGAGGACGACGACTCCACCGACACCTGCACACACAGGAGACACACACACACAGGTGGTCACACGCACTGATGCATGATGGGAGGAGGGGGGAGGCGTAGAGAGGGGGCGGCCATCTTTTTTTGTTGCTATATATATATATTTCTTTATTCCACTTTGGTTTACAAGTCTTCTTTAGATGTCATTTAAGTCGTAACCAAGTGTTTTTTTTGTCTTTCGTTATTTTTTTCAAACAAAATAGATATAAAATAGAATAATAAAAGAAAAAATAACAATGATAATGGAAGAAAAAAAAGGGAAAGAAAGTTCATAAATCATTTATCCATGTAACTGTATGAAGATTACACATATACATAAAGCAAAGTAGAGCTGTTCATTAGGTTTAGCCTCTCATATTTTAATCTAGTGGAATAGATTTCAAATGTTTTCAAACTGTGATATGAGAGGTTGCCAGAAAATTTGAGGTTTTCTAGTTTCAGAAATGACATCTTTAAAGTCTTTAAAGGGATAGTTCAACATTTCGTTAAATACATTACCTTTAATTATCGGTGCGTATTGTTTTGAGATCCGCGGGGCAGAGACGCCCGATAATTACTGTAAAAGTAATGAACCTACTCCCATTTGCCGAAATGTTGGACCATCCCCTTAAGACTTGAAAAGAGAGCTAGTATTTTGTTACAGGTTGATTTTCTGATAGTGGACTATTTATTTCAGAGATTTTAAAGTTATTTTTGTACCACTGAGACTTGTCAAAGAGAAATTATTATAATAAAGCAAGTTGAGACGCCTGTCTGAATTTGTGTCTTTGATTATAGAGAGTTATTATTTTGTTATATAACTGAATTTTCTATTCATACATACAAGACATACTAAATATATTTAAATTAAAAAGGCACTGAGTCGACTTAATCTCACCTGTCTCCTCAGCGGGATGCTCTTGGCCAGCTTCTGCACGGCGAGCTGGCTGCTGAAGTCGCTCTTCTTCGGGGCGCAGCAGAGCCGGCACACGACGGCCGTGGCGGTGAGGATGATGATGATGAAGAAGCCGAGGCAGTAGATGAAGATCTCCAGGTAGGCCTGCGAGGGGAGGGGGGAGGGGGGCAGGTCTGAGGGGGAGGGAGGGGGGGGGAGTCAGTCAGTCAGTCAGGTGATTACAGACACACAGAGGCTGTTTTCTAAACCGCATACTACTGCACTGCCTACTACATACTGCGTTATATGTACTGTATACTGCATACTGAATGTGGGATTCAGTCTGCTACTACACACCACAGTATGCAGTATACAAGTTACCCAGAATGCATTTTGCAGCAACCGGTAGCAGTAGCTGTGAAACAGGCGAAAAGCTGTTTAATTTCCCGCTCTAGTGCTGTTATTATGTAACTTTATTATGTTTTAATATTTTTTCATGTGAGAAAGTAATTATCAAATCAAATATACGGCCAGTTCATCCAAATGACGGCTGTTTAGAAGTCTGCTCCGATGTTTTTCGGAGAAGTGAAGCTCCGCAACAACCGCAACATCACAGAGGCAGCCAGCCACTCTGGGGAGCTGCTCGGCCGGCCAACCTCCGTCGTCATCCCGGGGGAGAAAACGCAGGTTTTTAGAGGTTTACCACCGGCTGGTTAAATTATTTTTAGGAGATAAATGTTGGTCCCATTGATGAAATCTAACACCTGTATCAGTAGCATTAGTTAGTTTGAATGTAAAGTGAAGCTTCCTGTGTGTATTGGACGGAAGAGCAGCGCTGCCTCGGGGCTCTGGAGCCTACGGACAGAAATCACCACATTTACAAAAACAAATAAATAAATGTTTTACAATGAATCGATCAGTCTGCATTAAGTTTTATTTTATTAAACTATATATAACATGGTTACGGTACACGGTAAAGATACTTCACTACTTTTTTTTTTTTAAAGATACTTTAAACCGTCTTTGGTTACGGTTAGACGTCAGGGGTGCATTGCATTGTGGGATACAGTACGCAATGTAGACTGGTCAGATACTGGAGATATTTTCCAAATCAGTACGACATCCGGGAATTTTTTTGCTTTCGTTTGCATACTGGCCAAATCAGTAGGCCTACGTACTAGCAGTATGCGGTTTCGAATATAGCAAGAGACAGATGATTGATTGATTGATTGATTGATTGGTTGATTGGTTGATTGATTGATTGATTGATTGATTGATTGATTGATTGATTGATTGATTGGTTGATTGACAGCGCGAGGCTCCACCCACCGTCGACCACGGTGAGCCAGGCCGAGTGGTGCGACACGCCGATGGAGTTTCCCGCCAGACAGGTGTACTCGCCGGCGTCGTCCAGGGAGACGTTCCTCAGCGTCAGAACCTCCATCTCCTTATCGGTGGTGTTCACACCTGCAGTCTGACGGACACACACACACACACACACACAGGAAGCTCAGTATTTCAGAATAAAACCACCACTACTGATGTCATTATTTTATTCCCACATCTCATTGTGTTTAATTTGGGGTTAAACAATATGAATAACATCATCAAACTCATCAAATACACAATCCAACAACTCCACAACGCTCTGGTGGACAAGTTGTGACCTGCACATTCACCACGCTATGAGATAATAACACAACGTTACCACACAGAGTTGTTTTAGAGGGAAATTCATGCAAAACCGCTGATGCGTGTTGCCTTCAGGGGCAGTTTTTCATCAACAGTCTCTGTATTTCCCTCTAAAACAACTCTGTCTGGTAACGTTGTGTTATTATCTCATAGCGTGGTGAATGTGCAGGTCACAACTTGTCCACCAGAGCGTTGTGGAGTTGTTGGATTGTGTATTTGATGAGTTTGATGAGGGAAACCAAGAAATCCCATAATGAGCCTCCGTAGCGTAGCTCTGAGCAGCTCACGGCTCTGCTCCGCCGTTCTAAAAACAGCTTGCACCGACAATTAAAGGTAACGAACCTACTGCTATGACTATAGGGATTATGGCTTTAACATTGAGTTATTCTGTTCACAGACAAAAGTCTGTATCACAGCAGTGAAAACTTTAAAAATAAAATGCATATTTCAGCTGATATTGGGGGATAAAAAAACTGTTATTTTGTGCTGAGTCAGCAGCTCATCGCTCAGCGTCAACTGTCCCGCTGCTTCTCTCTCTCTACAGAAACATAACTCAGATCACATCAAATAAACTGAACTCTGAGTTTAAAGTAAAAATCTGAAGTTTCATAAATCATTTCATGTCTGTGGAGAGTCGGTTGTTTCCAGCAGCAGGAAGTTAAACGGCCTGTGGAGACGCTTCTCATCTCAGATTCAAATTCCTGCTGCAGGTTTTTACTGTGGTGACAACAAGCAACAACACGGAAAACAGAAGAAGGAGGGAAGAAGGAGGAGGATGGAAGAAGGTGGAGGAAAAGAAGAAGACAGAGAATAAGAAGGAGAAGAAGGAAAAGAAGAAGGATAAGGAGAAGAAAACAGAGAAGAAGGAAAAGAACATAAGATGACAGAAAAGAACGGAAGAAGGAGAAGAAGGAGAGGGAGAAGAAAAAGGAAAAGAATGGAAGAAGAAGGAAAAGAAGAAGAAGGAAAAAAAGAATGGAAGAAGAAGTAGTAGAAGGAAAAGAATGGAAGAAGGAGAAGGAGAGGAATGGAAGAAGAAGTAGTAGAAGGAAAAGAATGGAAGAAGAAGTAGTAGAAGGAAAAGAATGGAAGAAGGAGAAGGAGAGGAATGGAAGAAGGAGAAGGAAAAGAATGGAAGAAGAAGTAGAAGGAAAAGAACAGACGGAGAAGAAGGAAAAGAACAGAAGGAGGAAAAGAACAGAAGAAGGAGAAGGAAAAGAACAGAAGGAGAAGGAAAAGAATGGAAGAAGGAGAAGGAAAAGAACAGACGGAGAAGAAGGAAAAGAACAGAAGGAGGAAAAGAACAGAAGAAGGAGAAGGAAAAGAACAGAAGGAGAAGGAAAAGAATGGAAGAAGGAGAAGGAAAAGAACAGACGGAGAAGAAGGAAAAGAACAGAAGGAGGAAAAGAACAGAAGAAGGAGAAGGAAAAGAACAGAAGGAGAAGGAAAAGAATGGAAGAAGGAGTAAAAGAATGGAAGAAGAAGTAGACGGAAAAGAATGGAAGAAGGAGAAGGAAAAGAATGGAAGAAGGAGAAGGAGAGGAATGGAAGAAGGGGAAGGAAAAGGAAAAGAATGGAAGAAGGAGAAGGAAAAGAATGGAAGAAGTAGTAGAAGGAAAAGAATGGAAGAAGGAGAAGGAAAAGGAAAAGAATGGAAGAAGGAGAAAGAGAAGGAAAAGAATGGAAGAAGGAGAAGGAAAAGAACAGACGGAGAAGAAGGAAAAGAACAGAAGGAGGAAAAGAACAGAAGAATGAGAAGGAAAAGAACAGAAGGAAAAGGAAAATAATGGAAGGAGAAGGAAAAGAATGGAAGAAGAAGGAAAAGAATGGAAGAAGGAGAAGGAAAAGAATGGAAGAAGAAGTAGAAGGAAAAGAACAGATGGAGAAGAAGGAAAAGAACAGAAGGAGGAAAAGAACAGAAGAAGGAGAAGGAAAAGAACAGAAGGAGAAGGAAAAGAATGGAAGAAGGAGTAAAAGAATGGAAGAAGAAGTAGACGGAAAAGAATGGAAGAAGGAGAAGGAAAAGAATGGAAGAAGGAGAAGGAGAGGAATGGAAGAAGGGGAAGGAAAAGGAAAAGAATGGAAGAAGGAGAAGGAAAAGAATGGAAGAAGTAGTAGAAGGAAAAGAATGGAAGAAGGAGAAGGAAAAGGAAAAGAATGGAAGAAGGAGAAAGAGAAGGAAAAGAATGGAAGAAGGAGAAGGAAAAGAACAGACGGAGAAGAAGGAAAAGAACAGAAGGAGGAAAAGAACAGAAGAAGGAGAAGGAAAAGAACAGAAGGAGAAGGAAAAGAATGGAAGAAGGAGAAGGAAAAGAACAGACGGAGAAGAAGGAAAAGAACAGAAGGAGGAAAAGAACAGAAGAAGGAGAAGGAAAAGAACAGAAGGAGAAGGAAAAGAATGGAAGAAGGAGTAAAAGAATGGAAGAAGAAGTAGACGGAAAAGAATGGAAGAAGGAGAAGGAAAAGAATGGAAGAAGGAGAAGGAGAGGAATGGAAGAAGGGGAAGGAAAAGGAAAAGAATGGAAGAAGGAGAAGGAGAAGGAAAAGAATGGAAGAAGAAGTAGTAGAAGGAAAAGAATGGAAGAAGGAGAAAGAGAAGGAAAAGAATGGAAGAAGGAGAAAGAGAAGGAAAATAATGGAAGGAGAAGGAAAAGAACAGACGGAGAAGAAGGAAAAGAACAGAAGGAGGAAAAGAACAGAAGAATGAGAAGGAAAAGAACAGAAGGAAAAGGAAAATAATGGAAGGAGAAGGAAAAGAATGGAAGGAGAAGGAAAAGAATGGAAGAAGGAGAAGGAAAAGAATGGAAGAAGGAGAAGGAAAAGAACAGAAGGAGGAGAAAAAGAACAGAAGGAAAAGAACAGAAGAAGGAGGAGAAGGAGAAAAAGAAGAGAAAGAAAAGAAAAGAACAGAAGTAGAAGAAGGAGAAGAGGTTTTCAGGATGGAAACAATGAGGGGACTAAACCCTCGGTTGTTTGTAGAAGAGGGAAATGTCTTCAACATGTTGTTTGTCTCTGGATCAGTGGACGTAAACAGAAGCTCCGCGTGTTTACAGGGAAACTCGACCTTTAATTTGTAGGAAGAAGTGGGAGATAATTGAGGGAAGTTTCCTGCTCGGTGAAACTCGACTCCACGGAGAAAAAGAAACAAATTGAACTGAATTGAAGAAACTTCTTCTGTTTCTAATCTGATCCTCATCCTCATCTCTCTCCTCTGATTGGACGCTGGCCGGACGCCGGACGCTGGATTCTGACCGCGAGACAGAGAAACCACTCGGAGCGTCTTTCATCACGAAGCCACAACAACTTCACTGATGTGGCTTCACTCGGAGGAATTGAACCGGCGGCACGCAAAATAATGACGAGAGGCTCAACCACCAGGAGATCCATCACACACACACACTGAGCTGACATTTATTTTGAAAGGTTGTGTTTCATATGTAATGTAATGGAAGTTATACTGTAAGTTTAAAGCGTCATACAGTACAGATTGTGATATGAATATATAAGTTGTAAATGTAAGAAATAAGCAATAAAAAACTATAACTGTTTTGGTTGGTAAATTAAATAAATTAATAAATATAATCAATAATAAATCTGTATTTAAAAAATTGAGCCTTAAAACCAGCCGTCAGGACTTTCTGTCACTTTGTGACAACAAAACCCCGCCCCCTCACCACCTGGACCCACCATCCATCCAACAACTTGCAGAATTTGGTTTCTCTGAGTGTTTTATTCTGAAATCGGCTCTATTCTTTTTTATTGGATCACTTTAGAAAACAGTCAGCCAATATTGGCTGACACCCGTAATTAGCTTAGCTCAAACACTGGAAGTGTATGGGTAGTGTTAGCCTGCCTCCTACCCGAGCTGAAATCAGCAGTCAGAAGCTGATTTCATTTTAGCTCTAAACTCCACTTTATCCACATTTCAAACATGTTTAGGTGAGAAAGTAGCCGTTTAGATCAGCAGTGTGTCGTTAATTTGTCTAAATACCAGCTGTTTACTATTTTGTTCGGACGAATTCGGCGCTACTCAAGCTAGCCGTTGTGACCAACGCACTTCCGGTTACTTTCACAAAATAAAACACCCGTTGCCCTTTACATACAGAAAACCATGACGATAGAATTTGTGCTTTTACTTTGAAATAGGAAGCTAACCTACCCTCGATGAAGCTAGCTTGAACCAAAATAAACCGTCTTTGCTTGAACCCTCCGTTTTGACTGATCTCGTCCCGTTAGCGGCATTTGACCGCTCAAGATGCCTTACCGGAGAGTTTTGTCAGCTCTGAGACCAAGATCGGCCCGCCGGTTTCCCTTTAGAGTTGCTGAAGAGTTTCTCTGATGACTTTAGGTGGAGGCAGGCTAACACTACCCATACACTTCCAGTGTTTGAGCTAAGCTAATTAGCGACTATAGGTGGAGGCAGGCTAACACTACCCATACACTTCCAGTGTTTGAGCTAAGCTAATTACGGGCGATACGGCTCTATCTCCCTTGTTACTGCACGCACAGTGGAAAGGATGGTGTCTGGTCATGGACTCGGGAGTGAAAAAAAAATGTTGGCGTATCCCTTTAACAACACGTAGTAATAATGATGTAGGTGAGCTGACCTTGAGGACGAGGACGTAGCGGTGTCCGTCCGGCCCCTCTCTGCTGCCGTTGATGGTGATGTGTTTCAGCCACTGGATGTGCGGCTGCGGGTCGCTGAACACGCGACACACAAACTCCACGTTGCTCCCGACGACGGCCGTCTGATTGGCCGGCAGCCCGGCCTGCAGGATGGGCCGGTGAGGAGAGCGCTCTGCAGACAGGAAGTGACAGAAAAAACAGAGATCAACATCTGGTTCCACATCTGTACGGTTTTCTCATCATCATCATCATCATCATCGCTGCCACCACAGTTTGAGTCCAGAGGGTTCGAACCTTAAAACAACAACAGAGTGTTTCTGTGTTTACAGGGAAACGGGAGACGACGACGTCACGGGGAGAGGAGGAGGACAGAGGAGGAAGGAGAAAGAGAAAACAAAGAAGAAGGAGGAGGAGAACAGAAGAGGAAGAACAGAGGAAGAAGGAGAAAAAGAAGAAGAGGAGAAGAAAGAGAAATGAAGGAGGAGGAAGAACAAGAAGGGGAAGAATAATAATGCTGCGTTCAAGACAACTCGGAAGTCGGAAAAAAACGAGCTCCGCGTTGTAAAAAATGAATTGAACGGCGCTGAACTCGGAAATTACAGGTCGGAAACTCGGGTATCGTATCAGAGCCCCGACTTTCCCACTTCACATCACGACAACATCAAAACATGGCGTCATGCCCTCGTCTTAAACGGTTAGAATTTAGACATTTTTATTTATTTGTTTATGTTTTAATGCATATTTTTGTGTATTATTGCAGTAGCCTATATGAAATACGTTTATATTAAGCTGTGATTGTTGTATGGTGTGAAATTGTGGTTCCTCGTATGTGACGGGAATAAGGTTTAACTGTTATCAAGGCTGTAACATTATATGTGCACTCATCTGCAGCGTCTCCTCTCCTCCAGAATAAACATCATTTACTGCTGCATTTATTTTTCATATTCAGCGATGAGCCACAATACGCCAAACTTCCTTCAGGTAGCCATGTTTTTTTCTCCCGAGTTCCTGCAGCAATGATGTCGGAAATCAGAAATTTCCAAGTTGGGAATCCCGAGTTGTTTTGAACGCAGCATTAGAACAGAAGAGGCAGAAGGAGAAAAAGAAGAAGAAGAAGAGGAAGAATAAGAACAGAAGAGGAAAAACAACGAGTAGAGGAAGAAGAAGAAGAAAGAGAAGACAAAGAAGGAGGAGAAGAACAGAAGAGGAGGAAGAACGGTAAGAACGGAAGAGGAAAAAAAGAACAAAAGGGGGAATAAGAGGAAGGAGAAGAGGAAGAATATGAATAAGAACAGGAGAGGAAAAAGAACGAGTAGAGGAAGAAGAATGAGAAGAACAGAAGATGTAGGAGGAGAAGAAGAGGAAGAAAGAGAACAGAAAAAGAGGAGAAGGAGAAAAGAAGTAAAAGAAGAAGAGAGGAAGGATAATAGAAGTACAAGAAGTTGAAGAAGAGGAAGAAGGACAACAGATGAAAAGAAGAACAGAAGAAGAATAGAAGAAAGAGAACAGAAGTAGAAGACAACAACAGAGGAAGAAAGAGAAGAGAAGAAGAAAAAGAGGAAGAGAAGAACAACAGAGGAAGAAGAAGAAGAGAAAAAGAACAACAACAACAGAGGAAAAGAAGAAGAACAGAAGAGGAGCAAGAAGAAGAAAAAGAAGAGAACAGAAGGAGAAGAAGAAGAACAGAGGAAGAAGGAGAAGAGCGGAAGAAGAGAAGGAGAACAGAAGAGGAGCAAGAAGTAGAGGAAGAAGAGAGGAAGAGTGTTTCTCCTCACCGACGACGTCCAGCAGGTATGTGTGCTTGATGCTGCCGTACTCGTTCTCCACCACGCAGGTGTAGTTCCCTTTGTCCGACGGAACCACCGACTCCATGATGAGAGTCCACATGTGGTCTCTGATCTGGATCAATAACCAATAATCAATAATCAATCATCAATAACCAATAACCAATAATCAATAATCAATAATCAATAACAAATAACCAGTACTGCATATTTAGTATTCTGTCATGTATCTTCCTATATGTAGTAACCAGATAGTTATAGTGATTTGTTTAATGAATCCTGTTGATGCCCTATGACGGCAGCACTAAGAACTGATAATATTATGAGCACTAACGACCTTGTGCCACCGCAAACGTGTGTTATGGCCTTACAGATGTTTATTAATGTGAACTGAATGTGTCTTTGGTCTTTTGGTGCTATCGCAAATGTGTGTTTTGTCTTATAAATGTATATTTATTAATATGTCTTTGGTATTTTACCTCATTGTTCCTTTTTTTTTAAGGTTGCCTTTTATCATCAGGCAGAGGGACTGGCCATGAAAACTAGCTTTTTTCTTAGCTAACTTGGGTGCATTTACATTTGTTTTTTACAGTGTTTTATTAATGTACATTGTCCCTTGTCAAATAAATTAAACTGAATAACCAATAATCAATAATCAATACTGGATCAGGAGACCTCCACTGACCTTGAAGCCTCCGATCCTCTGGTCCTTCCTGAACTCTCTCCCGTTCTTGTACCAGCGCAGCGACGGCGTGGGGTTCCCCGTCGCCTGGCAACGGAACTTGACGGTCTTGCTGGCGGGGACGGCGTGCAGCTGCTTCTCCATCTTGTCCGGCATCACCCACTGAGGCGCCATCGCTGCTGGGGGTCGCCATGGGAACCAGAAAAAGGGGGGTGGGGGGGTCAGAGAGGGTTAGACATGATGACATCACAGGCGGTAACCGTGACATCACAGGGGGCGGAGTCAGGGCGACTTACGCTGCAGCTTCTCGTTGCTCGTCGACAGCTCGTTGGAGAGTTTGTTTTCCTCCGACGACGACTCATCGTCTTCTTCGTCTTCAGACGATTTGACGGCGTCGGCTGAAAAAAAAAATTCATAAAACGGTGAATTTTCAAAATAAGACACAAACCTAGAGTTTTCAAAAATAAAACTTAATTCTAGAGTTTTCAAAGTAAAACTCGACCCCAGAGTTTTCAAAATAAAACTCAACCCCAGAGTTTTCAAAATAAAACTCAATCTATGAGTTTTCTAAATAAAACTCAAGTCTTGAGTTTTCAAAAGAAAAATCAATCAATGAGTTTATAAAATAAAACGAAATTCTAGAGTTTTCAAAGTAAAACTCAACCGCAGAGTTTTCAAAATAAAACTCAAATCTATGAATTTTCAAAATAAAACTCAACTCCTGAGTTTACAAAAGAAAAAATCAATCAATGAGTTTTCAAAATAAAACTAAAATCTAAAGTTTTCACAGTAGAACACATCCCCATAGTTTTCAAAATAAAACTCAACCCCAGAGTTTTCAAAGTAAAACTCAACTCCTGAGTTTTCAAAATAAAACTCAACTCCTGAGTTTCCAAAAGAAAAAATCAATCAATGAGTTTTCAAAATAAAACTCAACTCCTGAGTTTCCAAAAGAAAAAAATCAATCAATGAGTTTTCAAAATAAAACTAAATTCTAGAGTTTTCAAAATAAAACACATCCCCAGAGTTTTCAAAATAAAACTCAATCTATGAGTTTTCTAAATAAAACTCAACTCCTGAGTTTTCAAAAGAAAAAATCAATCAATGAGTTTTCAAAATAAAACTAAATTCCAGAGTTTTCAAAGTAAAAAACATCCCAGAGTTTTCGAAGTAAAATGGTTCTAGAAAAGTTTATAAATGTTTTTAAGCACTTAATGAATCCATTCTACAACACTACACTTTCAAAGTAAAAGCGCTACCTCCATAAATCACAACCCATGAGTTTCCAAAGTAAAACAACACCCCAACGTTTCCAAAAGTAACACGACGACTGTAATAAAGGATTTATAAACACTTGTTAAACCTTTATGACTCCAGACTACAACACAACCTCTTGAGTTTTCAAAATAAATCAAAATGCACCAGTTTTCAAAATAAAAGAGGGTCTGACTGACTAGACTAGAGTTTAAGGTGCAAGAAATGAGACGACTCTAAAAAAAGAACTTGTAATTTTGTTTTATGAATCCAGACTACAATACGACCACAGGATTTTCAGAATAAAACAAAAAAACCACTCAAGTTTTCACAATAAAACAAGTCCAGCGGAGGAAACGTCTGATCTCAGTGTTTCTGAAGCTGAGAAAAAACATAAACACATATAAGAAGAGTGTGTGTGAAGAATGTGTGTTAAACGTTAAATCTGTTAAACACATCAAATGTTTTATAAAAAGGAACAGAGACGAGTCCACAAGAATATACCGTGTGTGTGTGTGTGTTTGTGTGTGTGTGTGTGTGTGTGTGTGTGTGTGTGTGTGTTGTGAGAGGTTTGATGTGCAGCTGATGTGAGTCGTTCTGAAGGAAAACAAGAGTTTACAGGCTGAAAAACAAGAGTCAAACACAGACGAGTTCTCAGCTGGAGCCCAGATGGTCGAGGCGTGCACACACACTCACACACACACACACACACACACTCTGAGGAAAGAGTATGAGTGTTTTCTGGAAGCAGTGATTACCCACAGAGTCTGAATGGCTACGACACACACACACACACACACACACACGCTCTGTCTGGACAGGATACACAGACCATAACCAGCTCCCTGAGCGCCGAGGCTCCATGTTAACTCCCTCTAACCAGTTTCAGATGCTTCGCAGCCAAAAAACCTCAGAGGAACTTTTTATGAAACACGATGACGGCAGAACAACGAGCTTCAAAGACTAACACACACACAGACACACACACACACACACTGATCAATACAGGTATAAATACAGAGTCCCTGATCAATTATCATTATCAATTCTCTCAGAGTTCTTATAAAATTGAAGATTTTCATGTGTCGGAGAGTTTTGGTTTCTGAAATCAGTTGATTGATTGAGAATTTTCAAAGTAAAATGTTTCTAGAAAAGTTTTTAAAACATTTTTTTAGCACTTAATCACTGCAAAAACTCAAAATCTTGTGTGAAAATGATCTAAAAACAAGATAATTTTTAGGTGATGAGTCTTATTTTGAGTGGAAAGAGATTAGTTTTGACTAGAAATAAGACAAATATTCTTGGAAAGATTTTGGGTTTTTGCAGTGTAACTCAGACCGATTGAATACGGTTTCTCAGACCTGCACTGCAAAAACTCAAAATCTTACCAAGAATATTTGTCTTATTTCTAGTCAAAATGTCATTTCTAGTCAAAATAAATCTCATTCTACTTAAAATAAGACACATCACATTAAAAAGCAGCTTATTTTTAGACACTTTTTACTTTTTTCAAGCAAATTTTCCACTTGAAATAAGTAGAAAAATCTGATAGTGGAGCAAGTTTTTCTTTCTTATTACAAACACATAAAACTTGCTTTCACTGGCAGATTTTTCTACTTATTTCAATTGAAAATGTGTTTGAAACAAGTGAAAATGATCTAAAAACAAGTTAATTTTTAGGTGATGAGTCTTATTTTAAATGGAAAGAGATTTGTTTTGACTAGAAATGATGAGACATTGTGACAAGAAATAAGACAAAATATTCTTGGAAAGATTTTGAGTTTTTGCAGTGATGAATCCATACTACAACACTACACTTTCAAAGTAAAAGCACAACCTACATGTTTCATGTTCAACAGAAAACTGATCAATTGCTAATTTATCTCACACTTGACTTTTCAAGTGTTTTTATTAGTTTACATGAATCAACAATATTCACTCTGATCAATCACTGATGATGTCATAATTAATCAATGACAAACTGCAGGTTAAAGGAATAGTTCGCCAAAAAATTCAATTCAATTCTGGAGACCCGGGAGGCCGGTTTGTAGTCCAATGAAAACTTTATATCAGAAAAATAGGGTCTGACACAAAAAAATGTCCATAAAACTACACAAAAAACATTTAATATTCCTCCACACTGCTCGTCCACTGCAATCCAAGTGTCCAGAAGGGATATAGTCCAGAGTTTACTGGGAACTACCTCATTTAATACAATATTCTAATACTCTAATAATTCAATACAGGACTGTTGAGGCTGTAAAAATGTCCTAAATGAGGTCGTTTCCAGTAAACTCTGGACTATCTCCCTTCAGGACACTTGGATTGCAGTGGACGAGCAGTGTGGAGGAATATTAAATGGTTGTTGTGTAGTTTTATGGACGTTTTTGTGTCAGGCCCTATTACTCTCATATAAAGTTTTCATTGGACAACAAATTCCCCTTCCGAGTCACTAATGACTTTAATGACTGAATTTCAACTATTCCTTTAATAAATAACTGAATCGATTAAAAATAGATCAAAATAGAACGAGTCAATGAATCTCTTTAAAGTTTGTTATGGATTAATGAATGTTTCAGCAGCTCCAGAGCTCAGTTAATCAATCAATTATTGATAGTTAATAGTTGGTGATTAACTAAACAAAGAATCAGCCTGTTGCCTGGCGACGTCCTGCTGTCCTCACCTGTGTCGGTGTGCGTGTCGTCGGTGGCCGGTCTGGTCCGGACCGGAGGAACCTGCAGCAGAACCAGAACCAGCAGGAGGCCGGAGGACGAGAGCAGGAGGGAACTCATCATGGACGTCCAGGTGGAGGGGGGGGAGAGACTGCAGGACGGACACAGACACAGACACGGTGAGACTCACAGGAGATGAGACGTTCACTGACCCAGAGCCGACCCAAGGCTTAAGCGAACTAAGCACCTGCTTGGGGCCCGTGACTATTGGGGGGCCCCCAAAAGGCAAGTTACTTTATAAATTGTAGTGCGTAACTTTTGTCGATCCTTATAGAAACACTGCGTAATTACAAAAAACTTAAATTATTGTTGCATTTCAAATTGTTGTTGCACTTTTCTGTAAAAATTTTAAAAAGCAGATGATGTGTTTACAGTAAATGCATTGTCTGTTGGTTTATTTTGTTACTTTTAGTCGACCTTTAGGTGACATTCAGTATCCAAGTACTATATCAATTTGAAGATTAAATGTAAATCAACCCCAGGCTGCACTTTTAGTTAAATTTGGTGCCATTTCAGAATAAAAACCATAGATGGGTAAAAACCTGCCAGGATATGATGATTCGTAATGACAGAGTAAAAAATGAAATAGTATTATTGGCAGTAATAGAGGGCACCAAAATAAAGATTTTGCTTCGGGCCCCATGGAGGCTTGGGCCGGCCCTGCACTGACCAAAGTAATAAGAACGATTTTAACCTCAAATAGTTTCTGATCTTTTCAAAACAAAAGTTTTCAGACAGATTTATAAAACATCTGCAGCTGCTGTGGAGGCTGCTAACCAATTAATCATCCATCAATCATCTAATCAATTAATAATCAACTAATCAACAGAGAAATTACATTTTTTACATTTATTTATACTTTTATAAATTAAACATGTTTGTTTCTCTGATTTTCATTTGGCTTCATTAGTTAAATCACAACATTTATGAGCGTGTGATTCAATAATCATTAGATTCACCTGAGTGTTCTTGAAGAGACAAACTATTAAATAAACAAACAAACTCAATTTTTACCCTACCCATGACCCCTGGACAAAAATGTCCACCTACAGTGAGAGACATTTAACAGTTACTCCCAAAATATTTGTGACACATAAGGCTGGGTCTTCTTGACTAAACATGGAAATCGCTTTTGACATGGGTTTCAAAATTTTTAACTCCTTCCCTTGTTTTAGCTGCAAAAACACATGATGTTTTTATTTTATTATTTTATCTTATTATTTTTTATTCCTGTCTATATTCTGAAGGTTTTTACAGAGGGGATTGTTGATATATCATTCACAGCCTCATTTATACAACATTTTATTACTAAAAACATGGAGAAATTAGATTTTTTTTAGAGCTGGTGACAGTATTTTCTCATTTACAGAGTGATAAAAAAGAGATATCCAAAATCCCCTCCCTAAAAACTTCTGACTATTATGTCAACAAAGTAAAACAAGAATTTTGAAAGTAGCTTTATCCATTGTTCAGATTTCGGTTCTGGAAATGTAAGAAAATTAGATATAGCCTCATTTACATATTTAAACATAACATTTGACAAAATGTAATACAAAAAATATCTGTCTTAATGTGAGTGATAAACTTGGGAAGTTTCATGGTGATATCTGTTAGTTAACATTTTTTCCTTAAAATACATTAAAAACCCCATAGGCGGAGGTTGAAGGGTCATGGATGTTGTTAAAAATTCATTACGGGTCCAACAAATGGACTTTCATTCTGAAATTTGGGACATCCAGAGTTTACCCAGAGATACACCTCCTCGCCAAAAATCAGGCCCCAGTGACCTTTCATTTGACCCTGGGGAGTTGGGAAAGTGCGAGAGGTGGACGACAAAAATGTCCAGTGGTCATCTGCTTAAACAAACTGCTGTTAAACTCTGGATGTAAAAACCGACCGACGGCGTCTGAGACCAGAGGAAATCTCCAACACTAAAACCAAAGACACACACTCACACACACACACACACTGAGCTGCTCACACTCGTGCAGCTGTTTCACACAGCAGGTGAAGACGTGGACACATAAACCTCTGACCCCCCCCCCCACTCCACCTGCACATCTGTCAGCTGTCGGACCCTGAACGCATCACCGTGACGGCGTCGAACCCACAACCTGAAACCAACACGTCTGAACCGTCACCGAGGTGTGAAGAGGTGGAAACATCACGGCGGTGTGAGGAAACACAGCTACGGCTACTGCACCTACTACGTTACCATGACGATGACCTCATCAATCAATCAATCAATCAATCAATCAATCAATCAATCAATCAATGTGATGGTTATTGCTCTGATTAATTGTATTTGTGTTTAAAGTTTCCAGACTCAACACAGACGTGACGTCACCGATTCCCTAAACTGCAGCCAGCTGGAAAGTCTGCCACCGATCAGCTGTTCAGATATAAACAATCGTTATCAATAATCAATAATAAACCTATCGTTGTTGTTATAGTTTGACCAAACACTCAAACTACTACACAAACTCAACAGATTATAAGTTATTGATTAGAAGATGTGGTAAATAAACATGATGTAAGCAGGTTAAACACTTTGAGCCTTAATGCTAACATGCTAATAAATAGTTTGGTGAACAAGCTCTCTGATTGGCCGATGCTGTGGCCAATCAAACACCAACGTTTTGACCTGATAAGTGAGAACTCTGAGGACGGTTCGTCACCGAGGGAGCATGAACGCCTCGTCCTGACAGGATCTGAACAAATGTTTGTATCACATCACAGCCGGCGTTTGACGTTTTGACTCCGCCCCCTAAACGCCCAGCTGCTCCAAATATGGTCAAAGAGGAGGAGCTAAGACTTTGAGTTGTCACACACACACACACACACACACACACACAGACACCAACATCTGAACTCACATGAGCGAGTGAGCGACCTGAGCTGTGAAGGACGCTCATCTCATCATCTAATGAGCCTCGTTAACAAGATGAACAGTCGACCGCTGCCACGGCGACGACACTGATCCATCTCATTAGCCCAGCTGTGTGTGTGTGTGTGTGTGTGTGTGTGTGTGTGTGTTTGAGGATATGAAGACATAATTAATACACACCCACACTCAACTCTAAATTCTTCTGGGTTTTTTTAAATATTATTAGCCTATATTTTCTATCAGTTACAGCTTCACTGACCCTGATTTACATGTTGCTATAGCGACAGTGATGGATCGTCACGCCGACAGAGAAAATGACAGAAAGGATCTAAACGACAGTAAAGTTCATTCAACAGCTGGAAACTGAAGATAATCAACAAACGGCTAATTAGTTGTGAAACAAGAAAACAGATGATGTCACATTAAAGGTCCAGTTCGTAATAATTGTCAAGGTTTATCGGTAAAATCTGAATCTACTGCCTATATGATTATAAATGTATAATCGCTTTAAAATAAAATGTGTTTGGCTTTCGTAGCCTTATAATTATTCTTTTATATAAACATATGGCAAGGGTTTTGCTTTAGAGAGCGTCGCCATGTTCGGCCCAGTCGTGTTCAACAAGTATTTTTGTCCTCGGAGGCCACCGTCACTTTGCCGACAGGAGGGACGAGTGCAAGTGAGCGCTGCGATCTAGAATCTGTAGGCTGGATGTGACGGTTTAACCCCCCATTTTACACACACTGCACCTTTAATTTAGATTAGACAGGAAACACTTTGGTGTTTCAAAATAAAATACGAGAAGAGGTAGAAGAATAATGCAAGTTTAAATGACTTCTATCAGTAACTAACTCCTTCTGGACTCTTGACACTGTTGCTTGCTACTGTGGTCAGGTTTCCATAGCAACAGGCCTCGCTTTCTGCAGAAAAAAACTCTTTAATGTGTTAATCTCTAAAATGATTTCTCTCCCTGTCCAAACACTTAATAACCAACGCCTCCTCCTCTTCCTCCTCCTCCTCCTCCTCCTCCCGTGATGAAGGCCTCACCTACTCTCCACATTCTGCAGCTCGAATACTTGTCATACTAACGCACCGACCGACCGCTGTGCCACCGCATCACGTCCACAACCAGCAACCTGCAGCCGCAGCCAAACAGGAAGGAGCAGCAGCTGCAGGAGGAGAAGAGGAGGAGGAGGAAGAGGAGGAGGAGGAGGAGCACACTGCAAAAACTCAAAATCTTTCCAAGAATATTTGTCTCATTTCTGGTCAAAACTAATCTCTTTCCACTTAAAATAAGACTCATCACCTAAAAATCAACTTGTTTTTAGACCATTTTCACTTGTTTCAAACTAATTTTCACTTGAAAAATCTGCCAGTGAAAGGAAGTTTTTTGTGCTTGTAATAAGAAAGAAAAACTTCAACTCCACTGTCAAGATTTTTCAACTTATTTCAAGTGAAAATCTGCTTGAAAAAAGTAAAAAGTGTCTAAAAACAAGCTACTTTTTAATGTGATGAGTCTTATTTTAAGTGGAAAGAGATTAGTTTTGACTAGAAATGACATTGTGACTAGAAATAAGACAAATATTCTTGGTAAGATGTTGAGTTTTTGCAGTGCAGGTCAGGACTCCCTTGCACACTGAGTGGAAAAGTGAGTCAGTGTGACAGCAGGTGGAGACGATTTAGCAGCTCAGCTGAGACAGTGAGCGTGCACGGTGTGAGCATGAGCGTGCACGGTGAGCATGAGCGTGCACGGTGAGTGTGAGCATGAGCGTGCACGGTGAGAGTGTGAGTAATAATAAACAGTAAACTACCACAGTGAGCTCCGACCTGCAGCTGCTCAACACTCAGTCAGAGGACGAAGGTTTAACTTTGCTGCTGCTGCTTCTGGTTTTTAACTTCACTGCTTCACTGCTGAGCAGAAAATAAATCACAATCAATAAAACTGTGATGATTTAAACAGACGTGAGTCGCAGTTTCAGTTGGAAAAAGTTGTTTTCCATTTAATTTTCTCTGAATTGAATAAGAAAATCATCCTGAAAATCTGATCTGAAGTCGTTTCTGCTTCACCGCTGGTCTGTTGATTTAGAGTTTGTGTTGTTTACTGTGATTTTAACCACATTTCATTTTAAGTTACTTTGCTAATAAAGGTTTCCACGGTGACCTGAAAACGCCTGAAGAGACACAAACCTGCTAAAAATACTTAAAAGAATAGTTCACCCAAAATTGAAATTTCACTCATTATCTCCTCCCCCTCATGTGGACTAAGGGCTGGGAGAAGTTTCAGAGTCCTCCGTGGCTTCTCTGAGTTACAGGGGGTCTCGGCGTAGCAGTGCATGTCCATATAACGGTTGCAAATGGATACCAACTGTCTTCGTAACAAAAAGACACACCAAAAAACATCCAAATACCTCCATGCTGCTCGTATGTAATGTCCGTCTTGTATTGCAAATCGTGCGAGATTTGGACGGACCAGGAAGAGGAGCTTCGAGAAGCTTCCGCTACAAACTAGCTTGAAATATAGACTTATTTAATTTTTTTCTGAACAATTTCGCATTTCAGGGCTTCAATACAAGAGGGACATTACATACGAGCAGCATGGAGGTATCTGGATGTTTTTTGGTGTGTCTTTTTGTTACGAAGACAGTTGGTATCCATTTGCAACCGTTATATGGACATGCACTGCTACGCCGAGACCCCCTGTAACTCAGAGAAGCCACGGAGGACTCTGAAACTTCTCCCAGCCCTTAGTCCACATGAGGGGGAGGAGATAATGAGTGAAATTTCAATTTTGAGTGAACTATTCCTTTAATCCGTTTGTCACAACAGGAAGTGTTTCTGGGGACACATTAAAGCGAGGGACCGGTCTGAGGCCTTTAGTTGTTCTTCTTGACTCTAGAAGTCGTGCAGACAGCTTCCTGTACGTGGGTTTGACAATAATCTGAGTTTGTTTGGTTTATTAGAACGTCAATATCACATGGTATTGATCACATGGACTGTTAGCTTAGCATTAGCCTTTAGCCTGCTGGTCCCTCACTTTATCGTGTCCTCCAGAAACACTTCCTGCAGCTCTTTCTTCAGATTTATTTACAGTTTTAAAGTAAAGAATCTGTTTTTCCTGATAAAACTGGTTCAAAACAACTCTATAATAACTCTAACCAACGCTGCAGCTGCAGCTTTAACATCAGCATGAGACATTTCACTGCAGCTGCAGACCATAATAGTAGGCTAATATTAATAATAATGACTCATGTTTATGATGCTGTTGTTACTGTCACACACTCTGGGTGAAATTTCTTCACTGTCGTGTTGCGTTCACTGTCCACTGAGCTCATAAAACATGATGCACCAGCGAGTCAACATCAGCCCCACCCTCCACACAACTCACTCTACACTCCACAAAACTACACGTATTCACCTTTAAATTGTGTATCTGTTTGTTGTTGATCTGATGTTTTGATGTTTAACTTTTATTTACTCTTTTCCTCATGTTTTAACTTTACAAAGTGTTGTTTTTTTACATAAACATGTGATAAAATGTTCAGATGAATTTAAACTACCAGAGTAAAAAGCTGTCGAAACTCAGGAGAACTTTTTTTTTTATTATGGATCATAGTGTAATGAGATATCTGCATTATAGCCTATTTTATGTTTATAGGCTATATGATCATTATCTTTATCTCCTATTGGCTGATCTCCAGTCTTGACGTGCAGCTGTAATTTAACCCGATGACTCCCTGAGGATCAATAAAGTGGTTCTAGATGATAGATTATAGATTATAGATCATATCGGTGTTAGAGTTGGAGTTTCTCCCTCTGAGCTCAGCGGCTGCTGGACTTTAACAGACCGAGTTCTCGACTCAACAGGCTCAGTGTGAGACAGACAGAGTCACAGACAGAGTTACAGACTGTCATTTTGTGGTATGTCATTGCATTATGTTGGCTTATTGTCTTTATTCTTTCTTGTCACTGTTGTTGTATGTGCTTTTATTGTCTATAGTTTAATGTTATACTGCCCCTCTCCATTGCCCTTATAGTTGGTCTTTCACCTCCTACCAGAATGTATTCTTAGCTATTCTTGCCTGGTAAAATAAAGGTTTACTACTACTACTACTAATACTACTACTACTACAGAGTCACAGACCTGCAGCTGGATCACAACAAGTAGAAAACATCTGGACACATCGATCCACACTCCGCTGTACCTGGATCAGATCAGTGCAGTCTCAGCGGCGTCGCGCTCCAGTTAAAATCCGAGGACGTGGAGTGAGTTTGGATCGCTGAGTGTCGCCGTTAATCCTGGTCTGTCCCGGGACCGAGGAGAGACAGAGGAGCCTCTGAGCGGGTTCGAGTCCGAGTCCGAGTCCTCTAGCTACATGAGCCGGTTCATTGCTGCGAGCTGCTCCAGACGGACTGATCCGTGGGTCCGTGCTGTGGGTCCGTGGAGGGAAAAACGTGGGAAAAGCGCAGTTCATTGACGGTGTTAGTGTGAATATAGAGCGGGGGAGGAGGAGGGAGGAGGACACGCCCCCAGTGGGAGTTCCCTCCCCCGCACCTCCTCCCCCCTCCCCCCTCCTCACCCGATTAATGCCCCACAGCCACCGATTTATTGACTCCATTTTCCGAGTGGCGCAATCCACCCCCAGGAACCGTGCGCTGTGCGTGCGTGCGTATGTGTGCAGTGCGTGTGCATTTGCATTTGCATGTGTGTGTGTGTGTGTGTGTGTGTGTGTGTGTGTTCGCTGCCCCCTCTCCTCCGTCTTGCAGGAGCAGGAAGGAACTGATTTGTTTTACAGGACTTTGCAAACTATGGAAGCTCGTTAGAGACATAAAAGTTGAGGTCATGTGACCAGACTCACCTGGACAGGTAAGTTACAGTCAGGTGTCACTCAGCAGCATTACTCATAATGACTATACAGTAGTGTTCATGTTGTTTCCCTCCTCCAGTGGTTATCTCATGTCACAACCTGTTAGATAGATAGATAGATAGATAGATAGATAGATAGATAGATAGATAGATAGATAGATAGATAGATAGATAGATAGATAGATAGATAGATAGAGAGGCAAAGATAGAAAAAAGAAAGAAAGAAAGAAAGAAAGAAAGAAAGAAAGAAAGAAAGAAAGAAAGAAAGAAAAAGAGAGAAAAAGAAAGAGGGTTTGAAAAAAAGAAAGAAATAGATAGATAGATAGATAGATAGATAGATAGATAGATAGATAGATAGATAGATAGATAGATAGATAGATAGATAGATAGATAGATAGATAGATAGATAGATAGATACTTTATTGATCCCAAGCTGGGAAATTACAGTCATTCATCTGCAGCCAAACAAAACTTTATGTTACATTAAAAACTGTGAAACTTTAAACATCAGAGACAAACTTAAAGAAATAAAACTCAAACAAACAGTTCATCCTCAGAGGAGCACAAATGTGTGTATTAAAAATTAATATCCAATAGTTTTTTAGGACATTTTCCCTTAACCTTCACATTTTCCTCCAATCAAACATGTTTTTAATTTTTTAATTTTTTTTAATTGTGCAATACCAGTGACAAACATTAAGCAAACATAAAGACATAACATAGCACAAGACAGGAAAGACAGGACACAGCAACACAGTAAGCAAGTCAATAGATTGAGATAAATTGTGATAAGGAGCAAAACAAGGAAAGAAAAAAAATTTAAAAAAAGGGAAAGGAGAAATAAAGACATAAATATCAGCAGCCAATCGGTCATTCAGCCTCCAATCAAACATGAAACTATTGTTTTTACTCAGTTTGATGTGTGTTTATTGATGAATTTACTTAATATTTGCATCTCATCCTTTCAGTCGACTTCACCCATCACCTCAACTTTAACACTTTCTGTGAGACTTTAATGGTCAATTGAGCTCCTTAACACTTCAAAAAATACTCATTAAGTTCTTAAAAAAAGATGAAATATTGATATTTTTGTCAATGAGACCATCACACACATAAAAGTTTGAGACCTGAAGACCAACGATGTTATTAAAGTCACAAAATTCAGTTAATTACTTTGTAAAAAAGTGAAGTGAGGAAACTTCTGTGTTATTTTAAGGCTGTTACATTCAATAAAAATCAGATTTTTGACATAAAACATCTGGAAATAAGATCAGAAGAGCTTTAATTTCTAACAGGGTTCATCTTCAGGGAACCACGAACCTCTGTTCAAAACATCGTTAAGTTAAATTCATGTTAAGAAGATGTTGTTGTTTTAGAGGGTTCATGAATGAACATCTGCAAGACATCAACATTAACAAACTGCCATCGACTCCACTAGTAGCTGAGATGTTTCAGTCTGGACCAAAAAGCGCAGACGCAGACACACAAACGATCAGAGAACCAATCAAAATTGTCGTCGGCTGAAAAAACAAAATTAAAAAACGAGACAAACGAGCGAAAAAAAAAGAACAAAAAGAGAAGAAAAACAAAGCCATCAGACTGTGACCTAAAAACTGAGCAGAGAGAGAGTTTCTCACTTTCCTCTGATTATAATCAGCTGTTTAGACCAACGCTGGTTACATCACCACCCAGCACACACACACACACACACACACACACACACACACACACAGATGGATTCCTTTGTGGATTCATTGGCATAATGTGTGTTTGAGAGTGTCAGGCTGTGAGCAAAGCTGCTGAGTGTTTCTGTGTGTGTGTGTGTGTGTGTGTGTGTGTGTGTGTGTGTGTCTGTTTGTGAGTCCACGGCCGAGCACAGAGAAACTATTGTGTTGATTCTTCTCTGTTAAACTGACATTTCTGCTTCACTGCATCTCTCACATTTTTCATCCTACGTTCTGCATCTGTTAGAAACTACTGAAAACACAACTTTATATTCACACACACACATGGAGCCAGTTTGAAGAACTGGTAAAGATTTGTGTTAAAGCTCCTTCAAAATAAAGGTAGATGTTTGTATTAAAGCTCCATACAGTATAAAGGTAGATGTTTGTATTAAAGCTCCATACAGTATAAAGGTAGATGTTTGTGTTAAAGCTCCATACAGTATAAAGGTAGATGTTTGTGTTAAAGCTCCATACAGTATAAAGGTAGATGTTTGTGTTAAAGCTCCATACAGTATAAAGGTAGATGTTTGTGTTAAAGCTCCATACAGTATAAAGGTAGATGTCCATGTGTAGTGTGATTATAAAGCAGCTCTAGGTTCTATATTAATACTGTGAAAGTATCAAAGCCTCAGTCCACAGAGAAATGCACACAGCCTGTATTCAGAAACTGAGCCTTAAAACCAGCCGTCAGGACTTCCTGTCTCTTTGTGATGTCACAACTAAGCCCCGCCCCCTCACCACCACCTGGACCCACCATCCATCCAACAACTTTGCAGGATTTTTAGTTTCTCTGAGTGTTTTATTCTGAAATCTGCTCTCTTCTGATTGGCTCAGAGCTTTGTGTCTTCATGTTTATGCCTAGTAATGTTAAAAAAGGGAAGGAAGTCACTTCTTCTGTCAGTTGATTGTTGAAAAAAACTTTATGAATGAGGACAAAGTCGTCGTCTTGACGCCACAGATAGAAACAGTGGAGACAGTCGGGACCTTGTGGACATGTGGATCACATCAGGGTCAAACAGAGCGAGCAGGATCTTAAAGCAGAAGAAATGTTTTGGTTGGGTTACGTAAAAAAAACTGTTAAAGCCCGGGGACGTTATTAAAGGGATAGTTCACCCAAAATTGAAATTTCATTCATTATCTACTCCCCCTCATGTGGACTAAGGGCTGGGAGAAGTTTCAGAGTCCTCCGTGGCTTCTCTGAGTTACAGGGGGTCTCGGCGTAGCAGTGCATGTCCATGTAACGGTTGCAAATGGACACCAACTGTCTTCGTAACAAAAAGACACACCAAAAAACATCCAAATACCTCCATGCTGCTCGTATGTAATGTCCGTCTTGTATTGAAGCCCCGAAATGTGAAATTGTCCCGAAAAAAATGAAGTAAGTCCATATTTCAAGGACATGCACTGCTACGCCAAGACCCCCTGTAACTCAGAGAAGCCACGGAGGACTCTGAAACTTCTCCCAGCCCTTAGTCCACATGAGCACTGCAAAAACTCAAAATCTTTCCAAGAATATTTGTCTTATTTCTTGTCAAAATGACTCATTTCTAGTCAAAACTAATCTCTTTCCACTTTAAAGAAGACTGATCACCTAAAAATTAACTTGTTTTTAGATCATTTTCACTTGTTTCAAACTAATTTTCACTTGAAATAAGTAGAAAAATCTGCCAGTGAAAGGAAGTTTTTTTGTGCTTGTAGTAAGAAAGAAAAACTTGCTCCACTATCAGATTTTTCTACTTATTTCAAATGAAAATAGACTTGAAATAATTCAAAAGTGTCTAAAAACAAGCTACTTTTTTTTATGTATAACTGTATAAATATACATATTTTTAGGTATAATGAGATTTGTTTTGACTAGGATTTACATTTTGACTAGAAATAAGACAAATATTCTTGGTAAGATTTTGAGTTTTTGCAGTGAGGGTGAGTGGTGATAATGAATGCAATTTCAATTTTGGGTGAACTATCCCTTTAAACCGCCGTGTGGTGAAACTCTGCAGGGTGAAAAAAAAGGATGTGAGGATGTGGGTTTGATTCCTGTGTTTTCTCTCTGTGCGGTTACGACACCGGAGCTTCACAGGTTTCTGCTGCGGTCGAGTGTTTTTCTGCACCTGACGGGAGGACGAGGGACTTTGTCCTCTGGTGGACGGAGACACAGACTGTGACTGTTTAACTCGCTGCCGCTGGTTAATGAGGAGCAACAGCGAGCGAACGGGCCGCTGTTACAAAACCACAGGAAGTGAAGTGAAGTGAAGGGAGGGAACAAAAGGCTCCTGACTCGGACGTTTCTAGAAGCCGCCACCGGTTTTTTTTCCTAAACAGAGAAAACAGACGTGAAGGATCAGAGCTGAGACCAGTTCACTCCCCGAGGACTTCATTAGTCTGGTACAGATACAGAGTTTAGGCCTCATTCACTGGTGCAATACAATTATATACTACTGAGTCAGAGGGATACCTTCAGAGGCCCTTCAGAGGTTTAGATTCTTTTTTTAAAGGGATAGTTCACCCAGAATTCAAATTTCACTCATTATCTACTCACCCTCATGTGGACTAAGGGCTGGGAGAAGTTTCAGAGTCCTCCGTGGCTTCTCTGAGTTACAGGGGGGCTCCGTGCAGCACTGCATGTCCATATAATATGACGGTGGAGAACGGAGCTCACTTTTCTTCGTCCAAAAAGACACAACAAAAAACATCCAAATACCTCCATACAGCTCGTCTGTAATGTCTGTCTTGTATTGAAGCCCCGACATGAGAAATTGTTCCGAAAAAAATTAAATAAGTCTATATTTCAAGCTTGTTTATAGCGGAAGCTCCCAGCACTGCTCTTCCTGGTCCGTCCAAATCTCGCACAACCTTGACACCCAGTTCATGGCTCCGCAAATCGCACGAGATTCTGGCAGAGCAACATTGGAAGCTTCCGCTACAAATAAGCTTAAAACATAGACTTATTTAATTTTTTTCGGAACAATTTCTCAACATGAAATTTGAATTTTGGGTGAACTATCCCTTTAAATATTATCAATCAATCAATTCTTATCTATTATATGCAACATCAGCCGAGAAGCCTCTGATCCGTCCTGAGTCATTCTGCGATAACACCACCGGTCAAATGTTTGGACACACCTTCTCATTCAATGGTTTTTCTTTATTTGCATTATGTTTTATATATTCGATTCTTTGAAGTCTCCACCTTTTGCTTTGATGACGGCTTTTCACACAGTTTCGATTCTTCATGAGGTCGGAGTGGTTTGATTTTTCAGACAGTGTTGAAGGAGTTCCCAGAGGAGCTGAGACCTTGTTGCTGTTTTACCTTCACTCTGTGCTCCAATACTCATCCCAGACCATCTCAGCTGGGTTTAGGTCAGAAGACAGAGAACGTATTTGTGTTTACTACATAACTCCTTGTGTTTCTTCATAGGTGTTTTCATAATGTCTTTTGAATTTACAATGTAAAAAGTATATTGAAAGAAAAACCATTGAATGAGAAGGTGTGTCCAAACTTTTGACTGGTCGTGTAGATCAGCGGTTCTCAACTTTTAATTTTAACACTTTTTCTAGATTAAAAAAAAATAATAATTTAGAATTTTTACCACTTTTTTTTCTAGATTTTTAAAAAAAACTTTTTTTACGAGAAATTTTACCATTTTCTTTCAAGAAAAGTTTTATTTTTTTTTATTTTTTTTTATGTTTTACTTTTTTTAATTTGAGAATTTTTACCACTTCTTCCTAGAAATGTTAAAAAGTTTTGGGAGAAATTGTGCCACTTTTTGCCAGAAATGTCTTTATAATATTTCCAGAAATTCACACCATTGGCCCTAATTTAAATGTACAAAAAAGTAATGTTCTTCAGTCTCAGAACAAATATTTGTGTATTTCTGGTGTTTACTTCAAAATTTTGTCCAATGGGGGTCCGTGGTCTAATTTGTATCAATTTAGGGGTCCTTGATGTAAAAACCTTTGAGAACCACTGGTGTAAGATGAAGAGACAGAAGACACTGAGACCTGAGCCTCAGTCCACAGAAGGAATATGACAAGTTTTCCAAGATGCTTCAAACAACCTGCCAGACAAGTACCTGTAAAAAAAACAAAAAACAAAAACAAAACTGGAGCTGTTTTAAAGACAAAGCCTGGTAGATTATGATCTAATCAGATTCTTCTGTTGACTGAATTTTGGATGAAGTTAATCTATAAATAAAGACTTCTCTAAAGACTCAATTTAGAGTGCTTAACACCTTTACAGAGCGCTGTAAATATCAAACACATAGGACCATGATGTTAAAATCATTTTGAAACCTTCTCCGTGATCAGATGTGAGGATCGTCTCGTCCTGCAGCACCACATCAGCTCTGGGTCGCTCCTGTCGTCGTCATGGATTCACCAGATGTTGGAAACTCGACTGCATCACATCATCAGAGCGTCAGATCCATCAGCTGCACCTTCATCCTGCCCGACCAGACCACATCCCAGAGGTGTTCAGGTCTGGAGACCAGGAGGAGGAGGAGGAAGCTCACTGTTTCACTGTTGGATTAGATTAGAAGGACTTTATTGTCCACCGTACCTAGTGGAAATTTGTCTTCGGCCTCTCCAAGACAACAAGCACAAAAACAGATCAAGACACTCCACAACATAAAACCATAAAACAAGAACAACCAGAATGATGTGCAGAATAGACATAGACAACATAGCGACAGGTATTACAGCCCACGTACATTCCTAACAATCATGCCATATTCAGAGCTTGTACTGTATGGCCTGTGGAATTAAAGATTTCTTAAAAATGTCTCTACTCATCTTGGGAACTCACCCGGATGAAAGCATTTCAAACTCTGAGTTCAAGGGAAACCCTCATTTTCAGTATGTACAGAAATGAGGGTGTCCGACAACCACAAGGTGCTTATTATTATTTATTTGGGTATTATTTACCGACTTAGTTTATTTATTGCTCGGTTCATGTTACTTTCAGTTTGTCTTTGTATGTATGTGTTTGCATATGTTCTTATATGTATATGACTATATAGAGAGATAAAGACAAGTAATCATATGTTAGAATAAATCTATATGTATATAAATATAAATATAAGAATATATTAGAATAGAATAAATCCATACATAAATTAGAATAAATCCTGTTAACTCATAAATTAACTTACTGTATATATTATAATGACTAGATAACTTGATAGATAATTTATGAATAAGGGGTGGGAGTAAATAAGTTTTACTTCTTCCCACTCCTTTTCGGATATGAAACAAACAAATAAACAAAAAAAAAAAAAAAATCAAATTACCTTTATTTTCAATTATTTTCTTTTATTTTTTTTATCATATATATTTTTTTTTTCTTTTTTTTGTCCATATGTTGTTCTTGCAAAGTTTCTATATGTTATGTCTGTCCATTTCTGTATTATATTTTATTTCTTTTAACATGTCCGAAATAAACTTAAAAACTTAAACTTAAACTTAAACTTAAGGGATGTGAAGCATCCTGGGATATCTGTCTGGCCTTTCTGATCTGTTGATCACGTGACCGGGACAGGAAACAGAACTACAACATCTGCAGGACTGAGGATCAATGGATGAGGAGCTCAGCGATCGATCGTGTTGTGTCGTCTCTCTACATGAATCTTTGGGACAGGAGTGAGAATCCTCCCAGGGTCTGAACTTGATGAGACGACTTCTTCTCCGTGACTCTGCAGCTTCATCGTCCTGCTGCTCCATGAGGAAGATGAAAATCTGTGATCTAAAGAGACCAACTTTCAGACTCGACGGGAAACCGAAAGTAGGAAAGCTGGACGAGTCGACCACTAAATAATAATATCAAAATAACGATAAAGCCAAAACAAATATATTTATTGAAAATGGATCCATTAACAAGTGGTAACGTAGATTCATCCACATTAATATGAGACTCTTTGATAACCAAATGCAAACTCCTCATCGTCCCTTTAAACCAGCGGTACTCAATAGGCGGCCCGCGGGCCGCATCCGGCCCGCCGAACCTTCCAATCAGGCCCGCGACTGAGTTCTACTAGTTTATATATTACTCTATACCAGCGGTACTCAATAGGCGGCCCGCGGGCCGCATCCGGCCCGCCGAACCTTCCAATCAGGCCCGCGACTGAGTTCTACTAGTTTATATATTACTCTATACTGTATTTCTCGGGCTCCGTGCGCCTGTAAGTCAAAGCGCTGGGACATGGAAACACGTCGCTCCGTTTGTGTGTGCCTGTGAGGCGCTGCACTGGGATACAGAAACGCTTACGAACCCAGATCACTATGCGCGAGTGTTTGGGGAGCGGGCTGGACTGCAGGGTTTTCCCTGCCTGTCTGCAGAGACCGTGGGTGATTTTCACCGCCGTCTTGGTTCAACTGTGTGTGCATCATGCATGGGGGGCCGTTCAGATGAGGCGTCTTTTTCGCGCGCTCAAACCCATTCAATGTAGCTGCGCGTCATGCACGCTCACAACTCAAAAGCCGTAGCCGCGCGCATTTGATGAGACGCAATTGTTTTTTTCGTGCACGTCTGCTGCGCACAGCTGCACGACCTGCTTCTCCCCCGGTGTTGTGTCCCGGTGCCTTCGGCCTGTGTCTCCTACTGTTTTCCACTGAGCTCTGCCTCGTTTGACAGGTGAAGGAAGCCCGTGTGTGGAAAGACGTCGCCTCCGAGATGTAGAATGTGTGTTATAGAAGAGAAACACACATTTCAGGACCAATGACTTGTATCCTCAGAACAGAGTCAGACATGTCCTGTGATGGTCAGGTCATATTTAAGCTGAAAATCACAGGGCATGTCTGAGGATACAAGTCAGCAGTGTAAAGCTCCAGCATGATATGTAAATGATGATATGACAATGTCAAGATTTTTCTTTTTATATCATACAAAACACCATGAAGTGTATAAATAAAAATGATGTGCTTACAAGTAAAATAAAAAATATTTAAATTATTAGACGAAAAAGGTGAATTCAATTTCAATCTAGGCCTATTTGAATGTGCGGCCCCCAAGGTGTCGGTTAAGAAAAATTCTGGCCCCTCGAAAAATGTATTTGAGTACCCCTGCTTTAAACCATACTAATGCAGCGATGTGGACCTCATGTTGTTGTTGTTCATATTAGTAAAATGAATAAATAAATACGATATAATCACATATTCATCAGGTCAGTGTTGAAAACTTGACTTGTGAATTAAAAACCATGATCTGACAGATGCTCATTAATCAGCTGTGTAAACAGAAACAGTCAACACTACACGTTTGTTCGTCGTTACAGATGGAAGTGTATCGGCAAAATTGTGTGAAAATCGGCCTGAATTCTTGTCGTCTGATCCTGGATTAGACTTCCAGACCAGGACTGACTGACTAGCTGGTCCAGCAGCAGCAGCAGCAGCAGCAGCAGCAGCAGCAGCAGCAGTCTGACTCTGACTCTGGACTGTTGACACAAGGCTTTAAATAGTCTGGTACCAGAGAACAAAGCAGCAGCTGCAGCTGAAGCTGAAGCTCCACAGTCACTTTAACATCATTTAAACTAAAATGTTAAACGCTGAAGTGAACTCACATTAAAAACATTTTTTAAAGCAAAGTAAAAAAAAAAAAAGGGAGCTTAATGACAGAGGAAACAAGCTGCAGGTCTCATTTAGGACCAGGACCAGTGTGATGGATGGACTGTGAGGTGAGGGGGGGTGAGGGGGGGGCAGGGGCTGTTATTTCCTGTTGTGTTCCCAGCATCCATTAGTCAACCGATGTAAAGTTCCCACACATTGTATTTATAGGTAAAGACCTTTTCTCCCTCCTGCCTGCTTTATCTGTCACAGTCAAACTGAAACTTTCACTTTCACTGAAAATGAAAGTGAGCAACAACAACACACACTTCATGATGTCACTGTGTATTTTCTGTGTGCAACCTGAGCTACTTTTACACTCAGCAGGTTTACATGAAAGTTGAAAAAAACTAATTATGGTCTTAATCCGATGTAACTAGACAGCTGAAGTGCATGTAAACGTGTTATTCCGACTGATACTGGACTTCTCCAAATTCGACTAATTAAACTCCCAGATGATGTGATTGGAAACCGGTTTTCTTCTGCATGTATTCGCCTTAATCTGACTGAAACTGGACAATATGTTTGCACGCTTCACAACAGTAAACTGAGAATTTAAAGGGATAGTTCAACATTTTGGCAAACTGGCCCATTGCCATAATCCCTATAGTTTAAGGAGTAGGTTCGTTGTTGTGACCTGCACAATCACCACGCTATGAGATAATAACACAACATTACCAGACAGAGTTGTTTTAGAGGGAAATTCATGCAAAACCGCTGATGCACGTTGCCTTCAGGGACAGTTTTTCATCAAGCAGTCTCTGTATTTCCCTCTAAAACAACTCTGTCTGGTAACGTTGTGTTATTATCTCATAGCGTGGTGAATGTGCAGCTCACAACTTGTCCACCAGAGCGTTGTGGAGTTGTTGGATTGTGTATTTGATGAGTTTGATGAGGGAAACCAAGAAATCCCATTAGCCTCCGTAGCGTAGCTCTGAGCAGCTCACGGCTCTGCTCCGCCGTTCTAAAAATAGCTTGCACCGACAATTAAAGGTAACGAACCTACTGCTATGACTATAGGGATTATTATGGCAATGGGCCAATTTGCCAAAATGTTTAACCTTTAAGTTATTAACATCCAGTTATTTACTACATGACAGAAAAGTCAACAGGATTAACCCGCTGAAACAACACCGCCAGGTATTCGATTTTCCCTGTTGCATCTAAACTGGGACAAGGACTGTTGTGTTTTCTACTTGTTTGTTTAGCAACACAATAACGGAGTCGGCAGAGACGTTTTATCACTTTTTACTTCAGCTTCTCTTAGCATACAACCGGAAACAGGATATGACAAGACAATGACGTCATTACCCACTTAAAGATATAGACCTAACAGAAATAAAATAAGTCTGTTCAATGTCTGTTCAATACACTACAAGGACCAAAAAGTCCAAAAAGACACTCAAATTAAGCTATGAGTGGAGCTTGACTTAGCTCTGCATGTAAATGTACCGACTGTTATGTAAAATTCACCCTGTAGTAACAGCTTGTGGCCACAGAGGGCGCCGCTGAGCTCAACTGTTGTCTTGCTGCTAAAGACAGTTTGCATGTGTCTCTGTCCAGTTAAAACATGTCTCTGAAGCTGATTAATCTGAATTAATACATTCAAAAATTAAGTTCTGAAATGTGGTAAAGGTAGCCTATTAGCAAGAAAATAAATTATCCTTGCATTAGCCGTAGAGCAGGACGCCAAACTGTGCTAACGATGCTAACAATAATGAATCCAACATGAACCAAAGTCTCAGCTCCGCCCCTTTCTCCATATTTGGATTAGCTGGAAATTTGGGGGTGGAGTCATTGTCGAGATAGCGACGGTGCAGAAGTGGGCGGAGTCACACGTCTCGTCCATCTTTGTTTGTGGACAGATTAACAATGAGCTGAAAGTCAATACAAAGCTTCAGCTCTGAGCTCCATTAATAAACCGTTTAACAAGGCGACGGCATCGTTAATAACACACAACTTCTTCTCCTTCCTCTTAGTTCATGGAAATGTGAAGTTGTGGAGCCTTGGTGTGTTTTCACAGGCAGCTAATCTCTGACTGCATGCGCTAGCTCTTTTCCAGATGTTTCCAGATCTGTAGCCTACTGTCAAACTTTTCCAGTGGTTTCCACTCAGTGAGTCGACTCCTCGGTCTCAGATTCAAATCAAACTCAAACTTCACTTTCCACTGATACGTCGGAGCTCGTTGGGCTTCGTGGCTGCTGGTTAATTAGCTGTGTTTATAACAAACAGAGCCGGGGGCCTTCTGCACTGCAGTGTTCCTTGGCTGCAGAAGTTTTCCATAAAACTAAATAATCCTATCGAGTGACACAAACTCAGAGGCTGCCAACACAAACACACACACACACACACACACACACACACACACACACACACACACACACACACACACACACACATGCACTGTTGTTCTGTGTGACAACTTAGAGCGTCCCAGTTTTTAAAAGAGTTTAACTCCTGTTGTTCTTCCGGGTCAAGTTAACCCAATCTGTTCACTTCCTCCATCCTTCCTTCTTTCCACAATCCTTTTTCCCTTGCTTCTTTCCTTCCTTCCTTCCTTCCCTTCATCCTTACTTCTTCCTCCTTCCTCTTTTGATCCAGTTGAACTGGTCTGTTCCCTCCCTCCATCCATCTTTCTTTCCCTTTTCCCTTCCTTCTTTCCACAATCCTTTTTGCCTCCCTCCCTTCCTTCCCTTCGTCCTTACTTCTTCCTTCTTTTTTGACCCAATTGACCCAATCTGTTTCCTCCCTCCATTTTTCTTTCCTTCCTTTTCCCTTCCTTCTTTCCTCCTTCTTCCTTCCTTGAATGAATCCGTTCCCTCCCCCCTTCCTTCCTTCCTTCCCTTCGTCCTTACTTCTTCCTTCTTTTTTGACCCAATCTGTTCCCTCCCTCCATCTTTCTTTCCTTCCTTTTCCCTTCCTTCTTTCCTCCCATTGTTCCCTTTGTCCTTCCTTCCTTCCTTCTTTCCCTTTATCCTTTCTTCCTTCCTTCCTTGACCCACAAGGACAGCAGTAGGGTTAAATAAAGTTGTTTTTGTGGCCGTGAAGTGAAGAGAAGTGAAGTGTCGGTCCGATCAGCTGCAGCTCAGTTATATTCAGTCAATACTCTGGACATTCCCTGTTAGAGCTCATGTCTCTGGGAGCTGAGGAGCCGAAGCCGCAGCATCCCCAGCCCCAGCCCAGCCCCAGCCCGGCACTAACTACTGACCCTGTTAAACCACACAGCCAAACCAGTCTGGACCCACCCAGACCAGGAGGAGCCGGGGCCAAACCCCAGACTCTGGACAGACCAGACCAGACCAGAGGAGAGCTGAGCCGAGCCAGGATCTACCAGGGCTGTAAAAGTAAAAAGAAAAAGGCTCATTCCTGGTCACCAAACCAAACCAAACCAAACCGCTGGATGTTGTTTAACTCCTGCAGAGTCCACAGGTGCTTTTCTCATCACATTCAACCAACTTTATTTAAAGGGATAGTTATATATTATATTTCAAGTTTGTTTGTAGTGAAAGCTCCTCTTCCCAGTTCGTCCAAATTTGGACGAACCGGGAAGAGGAGCTTCGAGAAGCTTCCGCTACAAAACAAGCTTTTATTTAATTTTTTCAGAACAATTTCGCATTTCGGGGCTTCAATACAAGAGGGACATTACATACGAGCAGCATGGAGGTATTTGGATGTTTTTTGGTGTGTCTTTTTGTTACGAAGACAGTTGGTATCCATTTGCAACCGTTATATGGACATGCACTGCTACGCCGAGACCCCCTGTAACTCAGAGAAGCCACGGAGGACTCTGAAACTTCTCCCAGCCCTTAGTAAAATTTCAATTTTGAGTGAACTATTCCTTTAAAACGTTGCAGAAGTCCTGACGGCTCAGGTCAGCACACAGTTTCTCCTCATTCAGTTTTTTTGTGAATCGACTTCCATCATTCAACTCACACATGTCAGATAGTTTATAGAATATATATATTAATTTCTTCTGATTGGCTGACTGAGCAGATTTCAGAATAAAACACTCAGAGAAACCAAATCCTGCAAGTTGTTGGATGGTGAGGGGGCGGGGCTTTGGGCGACTCCTTTGTTGTGACATCACAAAGTGACAGGAAGTCCTGACGGCTGGTTTTAAGGCTCAGTTTCTGAATACAGGCTGTGTGCATTTCTCTGTGGACTGAGGCTTTGATACTTTCACAGTATTAATATAGAACCTAGAGCTGCTTTATAATCACACTACACATGGACATCTACCTTTATACTGTATGGAGCTTTAACACAAACATCTACCTTTATACTGTATGGAGCTTTAACACAAACATCTACCTTTATACTGTATGGAGCTTTAATGCAAACATCTACCTTTATAGCTACTGTATGGAGCTTTAATGCAAACATCTACCTTTATACTGTATGGAGCTTTAACGCAAACATCTACCTTTATACTGTATGGAGCTTTAACGCAAACATCTACCTTTATACTGTATGGAGCTTTAACGCAAACATCTACCTTTATACTGTATGGAGCTTTAACGCAAACATCTACCTTTATACCGTATGGAGCTTTAACACAAACATCTATCTTGGAGCTTTAATACAAATGTCTACGTTGGAGCTTTTCTCTCTTATGGAGCTTTAAAGTTGAGTCTTAGTTCACTGCATCAGTATCTGGTCTTATAATAACAACATGTTGTGGTGAGGTTGACAGTGGTTCTGCTGCTCGGTCTCTGATCCTGTTTTCTTCTCTTCTCTCCTCTCTCTCTCTGAGCTGTGGTCCGGTGTTTTGTCCAGGTTCACTTCAGCTGTGGAAAACCCAAAAAACCATTTATGCAAATCAAGTGACCTCGAAGGCCGAGCCACGTCCGACCAGCTGAGTTCACTGCACCGAAACACACACATGCACACACACACACGCACACACACCCTCTGTATCTTTGTCAGGGTTGCGTGCTGCTGCCAAAAACACGGGATCATCCTGAGGTTCAGAGAGGAAAGTGTGTAATTTGAGTGAGATGTTCAGTCTAATGACAGAGTTCATGTTGAGGGCTGGGCGCTATGATAGTGCACCGTGATGCACTGGTGTGTGTGTGTGTGTGTGTGATGGTATGCATTTTAAAAGAAAAAATGCTTTAAATCAAATGGAGAGTTTCGTAGTGTGATAACGCCCTGTGTGGCCTTTAACTGCACATGTGCATGTAATTGAGTTGTGAACATGTGTTTGCAGTCACATATGTGTGTGTGTGTCTCTATGTGTGTCTATGTGTGTGTGTTTCTTTCTAGGAGTGTGAGCGGAGAGCATCTTCCTGAAGGTCAGGGAGGCTGTTGTGGAGCTGGTTGGAGGTTTTGGTGGTGGTGGCTGGTTGGGTGGGACACAGATACAGAGACTAAATCTGTCACATTCAAACTGGCTGTCAGTGTCGGAGGAGCCTCACGTCTGAAACCACTTAACAAACCGAGTTTTATTATCAACTAAGATCCCCATTAAATCAACGTTTCTTACACTTATGTTGCATTTCCTTCTTTAAAACACTGCCCAGCACATTAACAATGTAAACAATGGACTTAAAATATTAGAAAGTGCTGTAGGTAAATGTCAGTAGCAGTAACTAACTATCTAACCTCTTCAATACACAGAGTTTCAGAGTGAGAATTCATTAATTAGCCAATCAAATTAATGCTAATGCTAGTTTCTAACTTAAAAGGATAGTTCAACATTTTGGCAAATTAGCGTAGCGGCTCTGCTCCGCCGTTCTAAAAAATAGCTTGCACCAACAAATAAAGGTAACAAACCTACTGCTATGACTATAGGGATTATGGCAATGGGCCAATTTGCCAAAATGTTGAACTATCCCTTTAAAGGGATAGTCCAAGGCCTTTCTACTGCAGATATTATACTTGGTGGCCATTTGTACCTCATGCAACCCCACTTCATAAAAACCTTTAAGTTACGTATGTTATGCTACTTTCTTTTTTTTTTTTTTTTCGGCTTTTTTTTGCCTTTATTTGATAGTGATGACAGTAGAGATAGACAGGAAATGGGGAGGCAGAGAGAGGGGGAATGACACGCAGGAAAGGTCTGCCCGACGCGGGATTCGAACCGGGGACGCCTGCAGCGAGGACTGTAGCCTCTACATGGGGCGGCCGCTCTACCCACTGCGCCACGCACCGCCCCTGTTATGCTACTTTCAAGATTTAGCCATAACTTAATGACGCTAAATTATGTTTTGCTAAGTTTCTAACTTTACTTTAACTAATAACCATTAGTATCTGTTATTTTCTAACTTTGACCATGAGTTACAGATTTGCTAGATAAAGATAGCATTTCATTTGCAGTGCTGTCTTGTTATTTCATTAATATAACAGGTACTGTAGTGTTGTGCTTATAACTAGTGTTTTATCAGTGCTAATGCAATATTTATTATAGCCTATATATCCATAATGTGTTAGCAAAAGCTGGTGCTGCTGAGTCATGAGCAGTGAAGTAGTGGAGGTTTAGCAGCTGTAGGAAACCTGTTGTCATCAATATGGAGTTTATTACAGTATTTCATTTGGTGATTTAGTCTTTGACCTTTTAAATAAGTTTTCTTTTTTTTAATAACAGACACCCCCTCAGTTTTCACCCAGGAGTCCAGGAGTTTTACCTCTTGGTTCATTAAACAACATTAAAGTGCATTTATGAATAGGCCTATTTATATTTCTCTTTCAAATTTCTGTATCTACTAGAATTAAATATGTATTTTGTAAAAACTATTGTTTTAAAAAGATGACAGCATTGTTTTCTTGTTCCTACGGTGATAAGACTGAGGCACCGATGAGTCTGATGGATCCAAAGACAACAGCTTCAAATACAACGAGACAAACTAACTCAGCGAGAGAGAGAAAACCAAACGAGCACAAACTGTGTGAAATTCAGTGTCAGGCTTGTGCAAATCTTTCAAAAGTGTAATTTTCAGGAAAAGTGCTCACACACACACACACACATGCAGCCTCCTCCCTCCATAAAATAAAGAGAGAGAGAGAGAGAGAGAGTTTGAGACAGACGCACCACAAACTCAGGAATGTGGAGTTTACATGGGCAGCTTTATTTGGCCTGAAGAAAATGTTCCCTCATTGAGCTCAGAAAGCCACATCCCTCACTCACTCACACACCAACACACACCAACACACGCATACACACACACCCATGCACATGCACACCCACCCACATGAAGAATATCTCCATAAAAACACCCACACACAAAGCAAAAGTCCAAAATAAAGTTCCATCTGTTATTAACATCTAATATCCCTGCGTGTCTCTCAGCTCTCTGCTCGGAGCTGCAGCAGCTTCACGTCGCTCCGAGCTGCAGAGGAAAGGAAACCCCACGGACCGACGCTGCGTTATTTACAGCCAGCTCAACGCTTATAGACAGATGGGATGAATTTATGATGATGGGTATATGGTGATGTCACTACAAATCATTACAGGCCCCGGCAGAGGAGACGTTGATGAATGGATCAGGAAGCTCATTACTAGGTATGGGATAAACGTGAGTTATGTTTCATGTAAAAAGGCTTTAAATCCTGGTTTTAAGTCCCTACTGTTGAGTGAAGCTCCAAATACGCAGAATCCTACATTTCCCATAATGCAACCAACCAACCAACTAATCTGACAGTTTACTCTGCAGCAGATGTGAGCTGGTTTGGTTTCCACATTTCATTTTGCACAGTCATTTGTTCCACTCATGTTGTTATGTACAGAAAATAAGCTGATACACTACAGATTTGCACACTGCACACAGGCCTCTATCTACCAATATAGGAGCAATAATCGATATTGGTATGTTACCAGAACTAAACAAAATTGTGAAAACTGTGTAGAAATGTGATGAATTACAAGCAGCTCATTGTTTCTCTCTTTGGTCAAAACTTTCTGCTTTGCTCTCATCCAGAAGTATGTTCAAAGGAACGTCTGTAAACAGCAGCTGAAGGAGGCTAAACACTGAGATAAAACAGAGATAAATACTTTTTTTAATGAAAATTTGACATGCTCCTAAGTTTATATGTTGTTTGCCATTAAAAGGAAAATAGAAGAAGAAATTACTGACCCAAAACACTACAATCCAAGGCCATAATTACCATATACATTGGGGTGGACACATCCCCCAATTCAGATATGCTCAAAATGTCCCCCCCAATATATAGCTAGTTGATTAAAAAAAAAATATATATATATATATATCACATGTGTTAGCGAATTTACCGTACTTTCCGGACTGTGCGCCTGAGTATAAGCAGCATCGGCTAAATTTTAAAAGAAAATACATAGGCCACATTTTTTCTCTAAGTTTACTTTGTTGGTCCTGCACCTGTAGTGTGTTTGGATGTGCGTGCCCTACTCCACTTTTGTGTTCTCAGCACACTTGAATATAAACTGCAGGTTTTCTTGTTGTAACATGAGATATTTACACAGAAAGACAGTAGGGAACTGTGCAAGTCCGCTCGCTTTTCCACTGTTTTGGTTACGCTCCTCTCCTCCATGTGCATTTGTTTACAACAAAGCCGGCGAAAAATCAATAAATGGAGCGACCGGATAATGTTACATAACATAAACCATGTTACAACGTGTGTGTTTGTGTAGTCTTAACTGTCATAAAGAAAAGATTACGGGTTACGGAGCGCGTTTGTGTTGCAGTGTGCAGAGACCAGAGCTGGGACACCGGGGCGGGGCGAAAAAGTAGCGGTTTATAGTCCGAAAAGTACGGTATACAGTATATACTATAGAAAGAGAGAGATTTGGTTCCCCCGATGTAGACTCCATGGTTACTCCATGGTTACGGCTACAATCAAATCTGACTGATGCATTCATATTGTTGTTATTTATAGATATCTACAGGATAACTTATTCATTACTGTGAATTCTTTTGGTCACAGCTCGACTGACCGGTTAGAAACAGCAGCATAGTATCTCTCTCTATATATATGATCTATACATCCTTGAACTCTTGTCTCTGCATTAACTTCTGTCTGTTTTAACTCTGCAGCAGATGAAAATAGCCCTAACCCCCCCCTCCTCTCGGGTTAATAATGATTTAGAAGAGGTTATCTGACAGAGAGGCGGCCCGGGCCGGGCGCTGCCTGGACCCACTGGCTGTGATGTGGCCTGGCCAACTCTCAGACATGTTTGAAATGCATGTACTTACATGGTGAAAAGGGCTAAATGTGCCTACTATTCGAAACATCTGTCTGACTGCGGTGACAGCTCAGCACAAATCTGGACAGTGGTCAAATCTCTGGAGGGCATGACTTCATCCACACATACACACACACAGAGGACTGGACTCTGAGGTTGGGATGATTAAAAGGAGGTTTTAATGCTTTTTAACGATCAATTCGTCAAATCTAGATCCTTGTTTGATCAACACTAGAAACCAGAGGCGCAGCATTAAATCAGAACCACTGTTTCTGAGGAAAATGAGGGTTTACCATTTCAATTTCCAACGTATTTTGTTTGATTTCAAAGGCAGAACAGTCGCTTCTGCAGATTTAGATTTATTCATTTATTAACAACTTTAGACTTCTGGATAAACTTCTGTTGATGGTTTCGGATGAATTAAGCATCTTTAAATGGCACCAGCACTGATGATACTGGAGGATTTACTTCAGACATTTACAGTCTAAAAGATGGAGTTCCACAAGGTTCAATTTCAGGCCCATTGTTGTTCACATCGACTGTAAAAAAAACTTTTTATGCAGACGATACTGTTCTTTATGTCTGTGCACCATCTCTGGAGTAAGTTGAGTCAAACCATCACAGTAGATTTGTAAGAATCGAATTGCTGCTACATAGCTAATCTTAGCATTTGCAGCAGCTGTTTACTTACCAAATACTGGGAAAGTAAAACTCTTGTTTTGGTTTCATTAATATCACTTAGTTTCTTCTACTGAGTTTAGCTCCAGCCAGGTCATTGTTGTAAATCAGTCTTGGCAGATTGTTAATTAAATCATTCATTTTTTATTATGTTTTTAGACATTTTATAGTTTTTTGCTGCTAATTATTTGATCCTTTCCTCCTCTAATGATTATCATGTGACTTCTGGTCACAGCTGTGTTTGAGTTTAATGCTCAGTCATCTTCTCTGAATAAACGATGGTTAAAATATTAATAAAACTGTTGGGGGTTTTTTTCACAGATGTTCTGGCTGCAGCGATGTGAGTGGAACAAACGTGACAGTGACTCATGTAGAGTCATATGAGCTCATACCTGAGTGGGCCGCTGTCATTACAGCGCTGAGACAGACATGTGGATGGATCAGGTCCGATTCAAACAGCTGACACTGTGGTGAACGGGCAGCGTTAGTTAGACCTCACAGAGTGGGAGATGTGGACGTGGACATATTTTCCATGTAGGACTCAGAACAATGTGACGTTACAGTTGACTTGAGGAAAACAGCAGCATCAAAATGAAGCTCTCATGAAACTTTTTCTGGTCAAACTTCACTTAATTAACAAGGATAGAAAGCAGATTTACTGCCGAGCCCTTGTAAATGTCTCCGCTGTAACCACAATATAAACTACGGCTGAAATATTACAGCTCTTAAAACTCAGTTTTGACTCATTCTGCATTACATGTGATTACATTATTTCATTTTTCTTTGTTTATCTGCACCAATATAAAGTCGCGACAAATGAGCATTTAACAAATTAAAATATAATTGAGACAAGATGTGTCCCAGCTCGGGGTCTGCATTCTTCAGATGGAGCTGTCAGAGATATTTGGTTTGACTACCAATATGCAATGAATTATGGGATATGTTGGACCCTGAAGGACCCATCTATTGGAGCAGACACAGCTGCAGTCGCCCTGGATTTCTAACTTTGTCGTCTTTGTTGGCTGTTTAGCACAAAGTATGTAAAAACACTGGAGATTAAACATGGTGTTCCACACGGATCAACACTGGGACCACTTCAGTTCTGTAAAAACCATTGAACCATTTATCTATGAAATATCAATCAGTGTAGAAGATAAGTGGTCAAACAGTTCATAGGACAATGGAGAGGTTATTTAAAGCCCCAGTATGTAACTTATTTGGCTTTTTATTAGCAAAAATCAATTTTTGCTTTCATAAATACGTATTTCACACCCGCATACAAATTAAAAGCTGTTGCATCACCATTTTTTACCTTCAGTGGCAGCGTGACCGTAGGTAACCACGGAAACTCAGCGGAGCTGTGGGCTCGGCCTGTTAAAACTGTCACCACTGTGTAGTGTGAGGAAGGACAGAGGCACTGGTGTTGCAATCAGGTGCAGTCAGGCAGACGGCCGTCGGCAAACCAACCGGATGTCATTTTACTCCACCAGAGAAAGACGGTAAAACAATACCACATCACCATGACAACATATTGTCACGCCTGTATTGTTTTGCCTCGTGCTGGCCGACCACTTGTTCACATAGAGGCTTGTTTATCCTGTTACATGCAGCGTCTGTTGTCTGTCTGACCTCTGCCCGATTTCACGTGAATGCAACATCAAGAATACGTTCAGATATGCAACATTAAAATTAAATAAAAGTGTCACACCGGAGGACGACAACCACAATCTGGAAACTCAAAAGTCTGAAATATCTGAAAATGGCGGCATATTTTCATATTTTCAGTCAGTTCTTGTTGACACAGGGCATCGTGTTGCAGTAGCTGACGTACCAGCTGTGCAGACCTGAAGACCGGCTGCAGACATTCAGACCAGCTCCACCAACCTGCCCAGATATTGTGCAGGAGAAGCAGAAACCTGACGACCGAGTAAACACAGCACCAGACAGCTGCCTGCACCACTGATCAGGAGGAGCTGTGGAGGCGGACGACCTCATAAACCCACAGACAGAACTCGTGTTGTACCAAAACAAACATGGAGGCCAAACTGCAGCTCGGAGTGCAGAGAGAGGAAGCAGAGGTGTGGAGTTTACAGAGGGAAGTGGAACTGAGTAAACTTTGTAAAAAATGAAGCTCCAGGTGAAGCTGTTTATTTACTGGGACGTCTCAATATCAAACCGGACACAGTCTCAACCCGGTTCCATCATCTGAAATACACTGCAAAACTCAAAATCTTACCAAGAATGTTTGTCTTATTTCTAGTCAAAATGTCATTTCTAGTCAAAACTAATCTCATTATATGTAAAATCACATTAAAAAGTAGCTTGTTTTTAGACACTTTTTACTTCTTTCAAGCATTATTTTTTTACTTGAAATAATTTGAATTTGAATTTCTTAAAGGATAGACCCTTGAGATGTCGCATCTCATTTTCAAGGGGGTCCCTAGGCAGACATATACATAGAACACACAACAACAATACACTACATTACATTACAGTCATACATAACATGTAGAAAAATCTGATAGTGGAGCAAGTTTTTTTTATTTTTATTACAAGCACAAAAATGTTCTCCTTATTTCAAGTGAAAATTTGTTTGAAACAAGTGAAATTATCTAAAAACAAGTTGATTTTTTAGGTGATGAGTCTTATTTTAAGTGGAAAGAGATTAGTTTTGACCGGAAATTAGACATTTTGACAAGAAATAAGACAAATATTCTTGGAAAGATTTTGAGTTTTTGCGGTGTGCTGCTGCTGCTGCACTGCAAACCTCAACATCTTACCAAAAATATTTGTCTTATTTCTATTCAAAACAATCTCATTATACTTAAAATAAGACTCATCACATTAAAAGTAGCTTGTTTTTAGACACTTTTTACTTCTTTCTAGCATATTTTCATTTGAAATAATTAGAAAAATCTGATAGTGGAGCAAGTTGTTTTTGTTTTTTTATTACAAGCACAAAAAACCTGCTTTCACTGGCAGATTTTTCTACTTATTTCAAGTCAAAATTCGTTTGAAACAAGCGAAATGATCTAAAAACAAGTTGATTTTTAGGTGATGAGTCTTATTTTAAGTGGAAAGAGATTAGTTTTGACTAGAAATGAGACATTTTGACAAGAAATAAGACAAATATTCTTGGAAAGATTTTGAGTTTTTGCAGTGTACGAGTCCCTGACTTCAGCCTGAGGTTTGTTGTCGTTTCTGACCCTGGTTGTGTGTTTTTTTCTGGGTGTAGAGACCCTCTGTCCCGGCAGAACAAACATCAGGGCTGAAGACGCTCACTCAGCCCGAGCTGCCACTTCAACATAAACACCTCAGCCCACAGTCAGGGATTTAAACCCTCAGCCCAGTTTAGTCCGTCCAACCATGAGGTGAAGCAACTCGCACTGTTTCGCACTCAGACGTGAAATACACACTGAAAATAACACACACACATACACACACACACACACCCCTGTCTCCTATAGCTCACAGCCCGGGGGTGTGTTGTTGTGTTTGGCTGCTGTCAGGACGAGTCTCACTGATACTGGGGAAGTCACACATGGTGAAATCCTGAGGACAAAAGCTGCTGCACAAAAGCTTATTTTAATGTTAACAACTGGTTTCAAGTTGAATGTGATGAACATGATGACATCAGCATTTTTTTTAGCTCTTTGCTTTAATTGGCTACCTATCAATAAACATTGGCCTAAAACAAGATGGAATAATAATAAAATATTAACTAGGATAATAAAAACTTTAATGTGAATTAACTTAAAGTCACAAAATAAAATGGGAAACCTCAGTTTTAAACGAAAAAGTTAAAATAAAAAGATGAATTTACTTTTATAGTACAAACTATGCATTATCATTATTGTCCTTGAGAAAAGTTATTGAAATCTTCTGTATTTTGTATTAAAGCAGAAGTAAGCGGAATGTTTGTGTTAATATAAGTCTTAAATAGTTCTATCTTCCGACAGCAATCACTTACATAGAGTGTTTGGTCTGAAACACGGGTCTGTCAGTCACTCTGCTCTGCTATAAGCCGAGGAGAAACTCCATCGACTGACAGGAAGTTAGCCAAAACCACCGGATCGCTTACTTCTGCTTTAACTAGATTAAGAAAATATGTTAATTAACTTAAAGTCACAAAATACAAAAGGGAAACCTCAGTTTTAAACTAAAAACAAAAATCTCTTATAAGTGAAAATAAAAAGATGCATTTACTTTTATAGTACAAACTATGCATTATCATTATTGTCCTCAAGAAAAGGAATTTAAATCTTCTGTATTTTGTATTTGCTTAATTGTTCATTTCAGGTTTATCAGTGAAAATATTATTCATATCAGTCTAATTTTACATTAATGAAGCAGTGAAATTGTTCTGAAAAAAATTAAATAAGTCTATATTTCAAGCTTGTTTGTAGCGGAAGCTCCTCTTCCTGGTTCGTCCAAATTGGTCCTCTTATTTAATTTTTTCAAAACAATTTCGCATTTCGGGGCGTCAATACAAGACGGACATTACATACGAGCAGCATGGAGGTATTTGGATGTTTTTTGGTGTGTCTTTTTGTTACGAAGACAGTTGGTATCCATTTGCAACCGTTATATGGACATGCACTGCTACGCCGAGACCCCCTGTAACTCAGAGAAGCCACGGAGGACTCTGAAACTTCTCCCACAGCAGCTGGTGGAGACCAAACTGGAGCTCAGAGGAGAGTAGCTCCCGCCGCCCCCTGGTGGTCAGAGACCTCCGCTGCAGCTTTAAGGCCTGAGGTCAGTCTGTTGTGTTGTGTTGTGTAACTGAGCCTGCTGTGGTTTTTACAGATGTGTATCGAACAGCTGGTGTCGTCCTTCGACCGCAGACCGCCAATCAGGCAGCTCCACCCCCACGCGCTCATTTCCCCGTCATGTCAACAGCAGCAGCAGCTCCATCCCATCACGTTACAACAACACCACGCGCACGTCCACGCTGTGTTTTCATGGGGCTGGATGTTTACTGTGTTGTGTGTGTGTGTGTGTGTGTGTGTGTGTGTGTTTACACTGCAGACAGGAGGCATGAGAACATAAACACACCACAGATGTAAACTCACTAAACTGTAACCACAGCCAAGGCAACACAACATCTGCAGCCAGAGCCAACCGGAGCTGCAGGTTGGGTCTGAAGAAGAACAAGAAGAAAAGGACATTTAATTAAAATTCAAATCTGACTCTTCTCATTAATACACTTCTGTGAGCAAACAACACCTGATTTAATTTACTTACCTGTCCTGTCCTCATCAATCGACCAAATGTGGATCAGTCCGCCACAGAAAATTACGGAAGCCCTAAAGGGCCAAGTCCGTATAAATTTTTTTATTATCGTTTTCTCGTGATAACGACTTATTATTTCGTTATCTCGAGATAACAAAGTCTGTTTTCTCGTGATAACGAATTAATTTATTTCGTTATCTCGAGATAACAAAGACCGTTTTCTCGTGATAATGAAATAATCATAGAATGTGTGGTTGACATGGTTGCCTAGCAACATGTTTCCCCGGTGCAATCGCTTCTGCTTATACGGGGAAGTAGCAGCTGGTTAGCCGCTGTATGTTCGTAGCAGGGGGCTACTACGTATTAACTGACTCGCCGCTCTGTGTGTGTGTCGCGGTGATAATTTAACCGTGAAAAGTAGGCTACAACACACACAACATAACGTAGCCGCAGTGTTGTGAGTGAATCATGTCGGGACAACCAGGCTTCATGAATCCGCTTCACAGACCCCGGTGCCCGGCCGCCACTAGAGCAGCGGCGGCGGCGGCGGCGGCCAAGCACCCGTAAGCAGAAGCGATTGCACCGGGGAAACATGTTGCTAGGCAACCATGTCAACCACACATTCTATGATTATTTCATTATCACGAGAAAACGGTCTTTGTTATCTCGAGATAACGAAATAAATTAATTAGTTATCACGAGAAAACAGACTTTGTTATCTCGAGATAACGAAATAATAAGTCGTTATCACGAGAAAACGATAATAAAAAAATTTATACGGACTTGGCCCTTTAGGGCTTCCGTAGAAAATAGTCCTGAAAAATGTGAAACTTCTTCCTGTTTGATAAAAACTCCAGTGGTCAACTGTTTGAGGAAACCACAGCCTGTTTATAAGATACCAGAAAGCTTTAGACAGAAAGCACTGCAAAAACTCAATATCTTACCAAGAATATTTGTCTTATTTCTTGTCAAAATGTCATTTCTAGTCAAAACAAATCTCATTATACCTAAAATATGTATATTTATATGTATACATACATAGTTATACATAAAAAGTAGCTTTTTACACTAGTACACTTTTTACTTATTTCAAGTCTATTTTCATTTCAAATAAGTAGAAAAATCTGACAGTGGAGCAAGTTTTTCTTTCTTATTACAAGCACAAAAAACTTGCTTTCACTGGCAGATTTTTCTACTTATTTCAAGTGAAAATGAGTTTGAAACAAGTGAAAATGATCTAAAAACAAGTCAAGTTATAATTGATGAGTCTTATTTAAAGTGGAAAGAGATTAGTTTCGACTAGAAATGAGACATTTTGACAAGAAATAAGACAAATATATATAGTTTTTGCAGTGAGTAAACTGCTGTATAAATTCACATGCATGACAAAACAGTGATTAGCTCTGAACCAATCAGACGCTGAGATTCTGATCTAAATGCAGTGAGGAGATGGAGGCAGCAGCTGTAGCTTTTTTTGTTTTTAATCTTTACTTCATGTTTTCTATTGTAGGGGAGAGCCGCCTCAATTGTAACGTTTTTCACTTTTCACTCTACTACACAGAGATCGTTTTACCTACATATGTCACATTTTCAGGCAAAGTACCAATACATGTCTGCTATCAAAAACGACTTAAAGTTTTTCAATTAATAAAAGAGGTCTTGAGTAATATAACTGAAAGCGGACTGTGTCCGATGTTACGACTGAAGCGCTGGTGCGTCTTGATTGTAACAGCGGGTTTGATAGGTTGTAACACTGCTAAAAAGTAGCATTAAACTCATCGTTTTCAGGTCAAATCAATTATATTTCATTCAGGGAACTGCTTAACGTTTCTTTAACACTAAGAATGTCCTATAAAAATATTGTATATTATTAAAACTTACCGAAAGTACAAGTTGGAGAGTTTGTGTGAATTCATTGATAGGAGAATGCATGCGAACACTTATGCTGCATTCGATTGCACTCGGAACTTTTTTTTTTTTCAGAAGCAGCGTTGCTCTTTCTCTTTCTCACTCTCTCCCTCTCCCTCAAATAGCTAATATCCTTCCCCAGCAGTACTTTTTGATTTTCGAAAGACATCCAAACAAACATCACCACTGTGGCCGCCATGTTTTCCGAGGTTCTGCAATGAAACGCATTTACCTCGGAAGTCATAATTTCCAACGAGTGCAATTGAACGCAGCATTAAGAGTCCCATTCATAGCCTATACCTGCACTGACCCCTGTTGGGTCAAATAGCATCACCTCAAATCACTTCTTTTTTTAGAGTCTATGCAAAAGAAAATCAGTCGGTTTGCACAAGTTTTATTGCAACAATAAGACTATAGGCCTACACCTCAGTGCATTAGAACATTATGTGCAGATCAGTCCTTTTCCTCTCCTGTTGGGGGGGACATTGTGTAAAACAAACAAAAAACTAACAAAGAGCAAAATTATTCGAGCTGTGCTTGCAAATGTCTGCCGTTGTCATAATTGTAACATGCGTTACAAATGAGCCGCTCGGAGCACCGTCCATTTGGCGTTGTTTACAGAACACACCTACCAATAATTATGTGTTAAAACGATGCAAACTAGTGACTAACATATACATAAAGACACCCAAGCGGATTTTAGCCCTGTAACATTAAAGAAAAAATCTGTAGTCAAAAACTAATGTGGGAGTGAATTTTTCTTATTTTGCGAAAATCCAGCTTCTCCGACGATATCTCACCACAGCATGGAGGAAAACACTTGCACTTTGCCAGGCATGTGTATTACGGTCCTCGTCACATCCTGACGTAATGACGTCACGATCGCATCGACCAATCAAGAGAAAACGTGAACGTTACAACCGTGACGCGTTACAATTGAGGCGGCTCTCCCCTACATTATCCACTGTTAGTTTCTAGATGAAGTGTTTTCCTTTAAATGGTGATGCTGATGTTTAAAGTGACATGGTGAAGCAGCATTTAGCCGTTATACTGCTCACAAGTGGAACAAACTACCAGCAGAACTGAGATCAGTAGGCTACTGTAAGCACTTTTAAATCCAGGTTAAAAACATTTCTCTTTTCACGTGCTTATAGCTGAGAACTTAAAACTTTATCTATTTTCTTTTATTTGCTCTTGCTTTTAACTGTTTTTAGTGTTTTGCTTGTTTTTATTCTGTCTCATGCTTCTTTTTTAATGTTTTGTCTTTATGTAAAGCACATTGAGTTGCCTTGGTATGAAATGCGCTATATAAATAAAGATGCCTTGCCTTGCCTTGCCTAAAGTCACATTCAAACTGAAGCAGTTTCGACTTTTGAATCTTAAATCGTCTGAAACAGAAACTTTTTTTCCTCCATTTTGATTCATTGAGTCAGAAAAAAGAAAGAGAGGAAACTCATCCACAGGAGAGATGAACGTTTTTGTGTGGAGCAAATCTGTTTCCTCTGCAGCGACATGAGTCTTTTTCAATAATAAATCTGGGGGCCTGATGTTAGGCCACGCCCCCTTTTGGCCCCGCCCACTGGACTCAACATGATAAAACATCTGCATTTTTAATCAAGTCACACTGAAGATTGAAGCTCAGTGTTTTTTTTTTACACTGGGATGGTTCAACTGTCAAAAAGAAGCTGAGTGTGATCACATGGAGCATGGACGTGGTTACCAAGGCAACAGCGCCCTCTGTTGGGTCATTGGAGCACAACAACCTGCAGCCGAGCAGGAAGCAGCTGTACTGGATGATTATCACAATATTATAACTGTTTGATTCAAATGTTAAAGGGATAGTTCACCCAAAATTTAAATTTCACTCATTATCTACTCACCCTCATGTTACAGGGGGTCTCGGCGTAGCAGTGCATAGATTTTTCTACTTATGCATAGATTTTTCTACTTATTTCAAGTGAAAATTAGTTTGAAACAAGTGAAAATTATCTAAAAACAAGTACATTTTTAGGTGATCAGTCTTATTTAAGGTGGAAAGAGATTAGTTTTGACTAGAAATGAGACATTTTGACAAGAAATAAGACAAATATTCTTGGAAAGAGTTTGAGTTTTTGCAGTGCTCATGTGGACTAAGGGCTGGGAGAAGTTTCAGAGTCCTCCGTGGCTTCTCTGAGTTACAGGGGGTTGCAAATGGATACCAACTGTCTTCATAACAAAAAGACACACCAAAAAACATCCAAATACCTCCATGCTGCTCGTATGTAATGTCCGTCTTGTATTGAAGCCCTGAAATGCGAAATTGTCCCGAAATTTTTTTAAATAAGTCTATATTTCAAGCTTGTTTTGTAGCGGAAGCTCCTCTTCTCTAATGAGTGACATTTCAATTTTGGGTGAACTATCCCTTTAAGGTGGTTTAATTTAAATAAAGTTTAAATTCAAAACACAAAAAGGAACAAGAGAACAGGATTTAAGAAAAAAAAAAACATTTATTACAACACGTTGCTCATAAAACAACCAGAAGAAGAAGAAGAGACAGTTCAGCTTTAGCACCTCTGGTTTCACAGTTCACATGAAACGTGCAGCGACAAGTAAACATCACACACTCACACACACACACACACTTTATCGCTCTCACACACGCACACACACAGTCAGTAGGACTCCACATTTACTGAAACATGTTTTTCCGTTGGCACCGTGTTGAAAATGTAGAAAATCAGCAGGTTGATGAGACGAACAATCAGACGTTTGACTTCAGATACAAATAAAATTCATCTGGACACAAAGAAATGTGCCTTTTCATAATAATGACCTGTGGCGTTTGACATTTACTTTAAAATCCTTATCACAAAATATTTAAGACATTAAAGACGAGCTGTTGACGACTGTCGAGGTAACATGGAGACTTTATAAAACAGAATAACTCTGGTTTACTGCTTGTTTCATTTCACTGTCATTTATATTCTATTTAAACTATGATTTTTTTTCATGAACACTGAGGCTGTGGTTGTTCAGTAGTTTTTTTCTTATTTTTTCACATCTCACGATAGAATTAACATTTAATCAAAATGTATTGAATGAAACGGATCAACGTCGGGGGTTTGGAGGTTTATGAATATCATAAACTAAACTACATTCAGAGTCTCAGAGCTGTGGAGTGTTCACTTCCCACAGAAAACACAGGAAATCTGAGTCTTCTACACTGTTAAAAACAACAAGTTTCTGAGTTTGACAGATGTAAAAAAACAAAAAAACAAAAATAAAACAAATGTTGACTCTTGTTGTTGTTTGGTTCAGAGCGAAATATGAGGTTTGGTGTTTAGTCGGTACGGAGAGAGAGGAGGGTCAAAATTACTGATGGATGTGTTTCATGGTCCACAAAGGAAGAAGGAAATCTTAATGCATGCACACTGGAAGAATTTCAAAATAAAATGTTATTAGTCACTATAGAGGAATGTAGTTTACGGGATCCCGTAGAGTCTTTTTACCGACAATCACTGATTTTTATATTCACTGTATCATTTGTGACATTTAACAAGAGAAAATACAAATATTTTCTGACACTCAAATGTCAAATCTGATGATTTTGCTTTTGTCTAAACTAAATCTCTTTGGGTTTTGAGACAAAGGTAAACAACCCATCGATTATTGGAGAACACAACCAACAGATAAACTCAATATATGAGTTTCTGAATCGTCTCGTTTTCCTTGTGGACCATGAACACGACTGATCACTGTTGTTGTGTGTTGTGTTGTGCTGCGTTTAAAGCTCAGTGAGGAAGACGCTGGAGTTTTACCGCACACTCTGAGACATGTGCAGAGGAGTCAGCATCTCCTCGAAGATCGCCCCCTTCACGTTGGAGCCTCTCAGGTTCGCCTCCTGGAGGTCACAGCCCGACAGGTCACAGTTCTGCAAAGATAAAAGAATAAATAAAACACCTAAATGCATCACTGAGCTTGGAACTGGAGGGTTTTCAGAGGGGGCGAAGTCGGCACATGTTTTTAAATGTTTTCATTGGGTCTCCCAGTGTATGTGTAGCCCCGCCCCATTTTGGTGGTGTAGCCCCGCCCTGTTTTGGTTATGTAGCCCCGCCCTGCTTTGGTTAATGTCTGTGTGTAGCCCCACCCTGCTTTGGTTATGACTGTGTGTAGCCCTGCCCTGCTTTGGTTATGTAGCCCCGCCCTGCTTTGGTTATGTAGCCCCACCCTGCTTTGGTTATGTAGCCCCGCCCCGTTTTGGTTATGTAGCCCCGCCCTGCTTTGGTTATGTCTGTGTGTAGCCCTGCCCTGCTTTGGTTATGTAGCCCCGCCCTGCTTTGGTTATGTAGCCCCACCCTGCTTTGGTTATGTAGCCCCGCCCTGCTTTGGTTATGTCTGTGTGTAGCCCTGCCCTGCTTTGGTTATGTAGCCTCGCCCCATTTTGGTGATGTAGCCCCGGCCTGTTTTGGTTATGTCTGTGTGTAGCCCCGAACTGTTTTAGTTATGTCTGTGTGTAGCCCCGCCCCATTTTGGTGGATTAGCCCCACGCTGTTTTGGAAATATAATTGTAGCTCCGCCCTTTTTTGGGGATGTTTGTATCCAAAGGTTATTTGGTTATGTCTGTGCGTAGCCTCCAACTGTTTTGGTTATGTAGCCCCGCCCTGCTTTGGTTATGTCTGTGTATAGCCCCCAACTGTTTTGGTTATGTATATGTGTAGCCCCCAACTGTTTTGGTTATGTAGCCCTGCCCTGCTTTGGTTATGTCTGTGTATAGCCCCCAACTGTTTTGGTTATGTATGTGTGTAGCCCCCAACTGCTTTGGTTATGTAGTCCTGCCCTGCTTTGGTTATAGCTGTGTTTAGCCCCACCCTGTTTGGGAAATATAATTCTGTCAGGACCACTATGTCAAAATAATATTTACTTGCACAGTTTAATTTGGCGGTATGGTACTGTTCTGGGACCCCCTGCTCTTCCACGCGCTTGCGTGGAAAGCCTGAGGCAGGAAGAGCACCTTCCTGCCCTTCACGAGCCATCATGAACGGCATAAGCAGGGAGCGCAGCAGCAAAGAAAACCCAGACAGAGCAGAGCAACCAACAAGATACAATGACAGGAGGAGCTGGGGCGGAGGTGGGTTGCAAAAAAGCCGGCAGAGGAAGCAGCAGCAGCAAGGGAGGTGACGTCGGGCTAGAGCAGTTTAAATAGCGCGCTCTGAATGCAGTTCCCCAATAGGGGAGTCAGCTGAGCCATCAGCTGATCTGCACAGGTGAAGACAGTTACGCTGTGCTGATTAAGAGCTTGACGTCATGGCCTGCCAGAACTAACGCTACGCTTAATTTGTAGCTCCGCCCAGTTTTGGCGGTGTGTGTGTGTGTGACCTCACCTCCAGGTCGGTCCCCGCCAGCGTGGCTCCTCTCAGGTTGCAGTTTTTCAGTTTGGCGTTCTTCAGCGTGGCGACCCTCAGGTTGATGCCCGTCATCTGACTCCCCTCCATGTCCACGCCCTTCAGATTGGCCCCTGACAACAACATGCAAACACACACATTCAGCTCTGTAGCTCAGTATACATACGGTAAATAAACTTAATTTATTTCAGGTTGATCAGGAGGAGTCGTGTGATTGGCTGCTTCACCCTCCAGGTTGGCTTTGATCCCGGCCGGATCCTCAAAGTTACAGCTCCTCAGTGAAGCTCCCTCAGCGTTGGTGCAGAGCATCTTGACTCCCTGGAGATTGGCTCCCTGAAACACACACACGGTTAGCTTTATTGTCTTTATATCGACTGTATTAATTTAATTATGATCTTGTGTCGGGGCCTCACATCCAGACAGGCCAGGGAGAGGTCGGCCCTCTCCAGGTTGGCCCCGCTCAGGTTGGCGTGGGTCAGGTTGGTTCCCCTCAGGTTGGCCATCTTGAAGTTGATGTAACGTAGATCCAGACGAGAGAGATCTGCTCCGGTGAAGTTCAGACCCTGAGGACACACAGACAGACACACACACACAGTCAGAGTGAAGCACTTGTTTCAGATGTTTCACCTTTGTGAATAATTTGATGTCACAGTATGGACAGATTCAGTGTTTTGGTGACAAACTGCTGCAGCTCTCACCTTGTTTAAATAAAGTTGTTTTTAAATACAAAATTAGAGTATAAGAAAATTAATTCTCGAGTTTTAATTAATGTAAGATATCTTTTGATTAGGGGTGTAACGGTACACAAAAGTCACGGTTCGGTACGCACCTCGGTTCGGGGGTCACGGTTCGTTGCGGTTTCGGTACAGCAGACACTAATTGAATGTAAAACTAAAATCTGTCATGTGTTATAAAAGTTAAAAAATAAAAAAGAATATAAAATAAAACAAGTGCATTAGGAGTGTTATAATGCCATTCATTAATTCTAGAGGAAAAAAACTTGCACTTGACAACTGGCAACTATTATAAAAAACAAACAAACAAGAAACTAACATCAATGTTGGTTTACACAGTTAATTTAGACTAGATGCCAGTTGCTTTGTTGATGTTTGTGGTCCTGTCTGTGTTCATAAAACAGAGGCAGCTACATGCACATCCCAAAAAAACTGAAGACTCGGTGCTGGACCACCAAGAAAGACACAGGTAAGGAAAAAAGGAGACCACACACTAGTTAAAAGCTCCCGTGACAGTTGAATGTCACTCACACATGTGACGTTTTGGGCGTTAGCCCTTCATCAGACAATAGATAGACAGACAGACAGACAGACAGACAGACAGACAGACAGACAGACAGACAGACAGACAGATAGATAGATAGATAGATAGATAGTTAGTTTATTAATACAGATTCTGGGTCCAGTTAAACAATAGTGTGCGGTCTCCTTTTTTCCTCACCTGTCTGTGTCAGCCACGGTGACATAAATGAAGCAGGCGGCTCATTACCGCCACCTAGATTGGAGTGAGGACTCAACTTTTTTTTTTTTTATATATTCACTCAGACTATTCGTCGTGTGACTGTGTGCACCGAACCGTGACGAATACATATACCGTTACACCCCTACTTTTGATATTCAAATTTCTTTCTCTTTCTGTTCTTCCTTGTGACTCTTTCACTTTCTTTTTAAATCGTTTTCTTTTTTCCTCTCTCTTTGATGTCAGATCAATGTTCAGATAGTGATTCGTTGTAGTGACGCCTCACTGGAGCTGATCAAACATTCACATTATTAAAAATCTCCTGACATCTCGTCTCCTTTTCATGAAACTTTCTGTCAGAATCAAACAACCATCTCCTCCTGTGTGTGTATATTTCCTCTACCTGACAGCGCAGCTCCGACTTGGTGGTGGTGGCCAACAGGAACCTGATGAACTCCTTGCGACACAGAGGTGAGTGGTCGTCGGGCGGCTGAGTGGACTGAAGAAGAGGAAGAGGAGGATGAGGAAGAGGAAGAGAAGGAGGTGAAGCTGCTGCACCTGAACATACACGTACAGGGTTCCCACAGCTTAAGCCAAGTTAAATTTAAGACTTTTTTAAAGCCACTTGAAATGAAATTTAAGACTGACTTCATAATAAACACAAATGCAGAAAAAAAAAAAAGAAAAACCCCACATCAATTACATAGGGTTAGGGACAATTTTACCCACTTTCCTATGTGATCCAAGGTAAAGTGACTGCTACATGAACATTGGATTGTGTCTCTTTCCAGCTGTCAAAATAAATGCATAAAAAGTCCGGAAAAAAAAGCGTTGACGGGCGCCACTAACTTCTCTATGTCAGAATGTTACCAATTATTTTGAGATTTGAGACTAATTAAGACCATAAAATACCACTTACCAAGTGTTAACATTTTTAAGACTTTGAAAAATTGATTGAAGACATTTTAAAGGGATAGTTCACCCTAGAATGATATTTCGCTCATTATCTACTCACCCTCATGTTGACTAAGGGCTGGAAGAATTTCCAGAGTCCACCGTCCCTTCTCTGAGTTACAGGGGGTCTTGGCGTAGCAGTGCATGTCCATATAACGGTTGCAAAGGGACACCAGAGCTCTTCGTAAAAAAACACACACAAAAAAACATCCAAATACCTCCATGATGCTCGTATGTAATGTCCGTCTTGTGCTGAAGCCAGCGTCAGTGCGCCGGCGTCAGTGCGGCGTCAGTGCGGTTACTGCGAATCACGCGAGATTTGGACGGACCAGGAAGAGGAGCTTCGAGAAGCTTCCGCTACAAAGAAGCTTAAAATATAGACTTATTTAATTTTTTTCGGGACAATTACGCAATTTGGGGCTTCAGCACAAGACGGACATTACATACGAGCATCATGGAGGTATTTGGATGTTTTTTTGTGTGTGTTTTTTTTACGAAGAGCTCTGGTGTCCCTTTGCAACCGTTATATGGACATGCACTGCTACGCCGAGACCCCCTGTAACTCAGAGAAGGGACGGTGGACTCTGAAACTTCTTCCAGCCCTTAGTCAACATGAGGGTGAGTAGATAATGAGCGAAATATCATTCTAGGGTGAACTATCCCTTTAATGCCAATTAAGGCCTTGTTTTTAGATTAATGAATTCAATGCCTTTTAAGACTTTTTAAGGATCCGTAAGAACCCTGATGTATTTCTTCTACCTGTCTCTGTCTGTCTCACTCACCTTGATGAGCGTCTCCAGCTGCTCCGCCAGCTGCTCGATGCCGAAGAAACGAGCCTCCTCCAGGACACCTGCAGAAGGTCAACAGAGGTCAGAGGTCATGAGAGGTCAGAGGTCATGGGCACAGAGGACAATGAGTCGACACTTGATCACTGAGTCAGTTTTTACCCAGAGGGTTGATGCCTTCGTTGATGATGAGCTGCCCGTGTCTCAGGTAGTTCAGGATCGGCTCAAAGTAGTCGGGACTCCGATCGATCAGGTAGGCGCCCTGAGAGTCCTGCTTGTTCCCCCACACGTCTGGACACACACACACACCACCAGGGTTATTACAGTTCACTAAGACTAAGACTAGCAGTGAATAAATAATTTAGTAACCTGAAAAAAAAGACACATTTTCCCAAACGAGAACTAAATAATAAGAAGAAAAAGAAAAAGAAAACAGTTCGAAGCCCAAACTGATGATAATTTTCTGTCCTTGTGATAGACAATAAAGTTTTTTTTTAATTGAATTGAATTGAAAACTACAATGAACAATGTAAAACTAAGGTAAAGTAAAGTAGAGTCAGGTAACATCAGCTTAGTTGTAGTTTTCTTGTCGATGTCTAAAGCTGCAGGAAGAGAACACCACAGCTCAATATGGGACGACTTGGAGTGAATGGAACGTGATGAGGACTGATGGGAACATTATGGGATGGATGCAAATAAAAAGGAACAAGTTCATCTTCAGAGGTCTGACAGAGGCTTTCTCCTAAAACCTGAAAAACTACAACTAAGACTCAATAAAAACTAGTCAATTCGTCTAAAATAAAAACTAAATTACAACTGCTTCATCACTTGTTGAACTCACTCAAACTAAACTGAAGTAAAAAAGCAAACTGGAAGACTAAATAAAAATAAAAACAAATGAAAAATGTAAAACTATAATAGCCTTAAACAAATAAATAAATAAACAAACAGATAAAAAGTTTCACCTTTCTCTCTGAACATGTGGGCCAGCATGCTCTCAGGCTCTTGACTGACCAGGGTGCTCCTGAGGACACACACACACACACACACACACACACACACACACACACACACACACACACACACACACACACACAGTTATTACTTGTATTATTATGATGTAACCACAGTGAGACTCCTGCAGGGCGGCCATGTTTACCTGGTGGTGGTGAAGCAGCGTCCGCCCACGTTGAGCGTCAGCCAATCAGTGTGAGTCTTTTCAGGATCTCTGAAGTCATCATGAAAATCTACACACACACACACACATACACATATTTCTTTTTTTTCATTGGAGCATGTGTTGTTTTGTTTTGATGCAAGATACTGTGAGGTTTTTGGAAGTTTCAGACAGTATTTGTCACTACTGTGTTTGGTTCATGTTGTATAATAAAGTTACATTTGAATAAAGCAGCAGATTTGTCCATTAACAAACACCTGAGAAAAATATCCCTTTATAGGTTCATTCAGAACAAATAAAGAACAGCCCTAATTTTATATTTACATTATCATATTATTACTAATATTCTGGACAGACTACTGAATTTCCTTTAGAGGAAGAATTAAATACAGGTTTGATTAATGTTGACAAGTGCTGTAATTAACACCTCAATAAAATATTAACACAGCGGCATCCTTTGAACAAATAAAACATGTTTGATTACTTTGTTATGAACCATGATTAGGATAAATGATGATGATTAAATGGTTTACTTAATTGACAGATCTAATAAGGACATAGTTTTGCATATATTCTGTATTTATCGCTCTTATATGACTGTATTTTTCGCATTTATCCACTTCATATTTTCCCTTCTGTACTGGAGCAGCTGAGGATCAATAAAGTATCTGATCAGATTGATTGGTAAACAAAGGAAGTGATCAGTTCTTCTCACCTTCACACGAGTCTTCCTCTGATATGTACAGCACATCATCGTCTCTGCAGGAACACACACACACCCACACACACACAGAGTCAGTACAAACACACACACACATAAATGCACGCCGCTGCAGTAGTATCGATCCTAGCCTAGTTACCTGATCAGTGTGACGTCATCGATCAGGCCGCCGTTCCCGTTGTAAACACTAGAGGCTCTGATCCCCAGTTTGCAGCTGGCCACCGACAGTAGATCCTCCATGGAGCCGTACACGGCCACCACCTGTCCGGTAACACACACACGGACACACACAGACACACACAGATACAACATTAGCCGCTGCTGCTAACAAACCGTTGCTAACCAACCACCTATTTCCCCGTTGTTTTACCTCCCTCGTGCTCACCTTTCCGTTGGTGCAGGTTCCGTTAACGAACAGCGTCACTCTCCTCATGGCGGGAACAGACCGGTGGGAGCTTCACACGCACGAGTTTTTATCCTAAATACATGTTTTTACCTGTTGTTTTTAGCCGCTAGCAGTGCACTTCTTTCCCCCTTCTCTGCCTCAGTCTCTTTCCTGACTCTGCTCAAACGCCCAGCGCAGCCCGAGCAGCCAATCAGCGACTGAGACTGAACCTCAACAGCCAATCAGGAAGCAGAGGGGGCGGGACCTGCACAAGCCGGAAAGCATCAGTAAAAAACTCGTTTTTTTTTGTAGCTTTTTTGTATCCTGACTCCGAGTGATACCTACCTACCACAACGTATTATCTTTAACAGCACGTAAGTCAGTAAACCAGTTTTTTTTTTTTTTTGCAAAAACTATTTTTGCCTCTTTTTTTAAACTAGATTAAGATATATTGAAATGACGTCGTTTCGAGTGAACTCTGGACTATATCCCTTCAGGAGTCAGGACACTTGGATTGCAGCGGATGAGCAGTAAGGAGAAAGATTACTAAATTGAATTTTTTTTATGTTTGTGACCCTTGGTTGAACTTTGAAGATGCTGAAGATCATGAACTTTAGGTGAATTTTCTGTTATTTTGTTACACCCTTACAGACGGTTTTAAATTCCATCCTTTCATGCTGTTAAAGACTCATTGAGTCCTTGTGATGGTGAAGTCATAACTTTTTAATGGTTTTATATTTTGTTATGTTATTTAGCTTCTCTCCCACCATGACTGTTAATTTCAAACAATAAAATTAATTAATTAATTAACCCTTTACAGGCCGGTTTCTGTGATGTACACTCATTTCTATACAAAAAACAACCCAAAATTAGATATTCTCTAATTAAAGATGGATTTTATTTATGACAACTGTCTGGGGTCAGGCAATGTTTATAGGGAATATCAGTTTTTATGCATTTTTACTTTTTTTGTAGTGTTAGATTGAAATAAAAAATCCTGGTGGGAGATAAGTTAAATATGCTATAGCATAATTGTAGCCAAAATGCTGCTAAATAATGCAACAAGCGAGGACTCATTGAGTCCTCATGGGGTGTAAGAGTAAGCAAGCAGTTAGATAGATGGATGGATTTATTTTGTTGTTGTCTCAATATCCAAGACCAAAGTGAGATCAGATGTCAACGAAATGTCAACATGCTGAAGTGTGAACCTTCTGTTACAGATAACCAACTTCCTGCCTAAAAGCGCTAAGTGCAAACTTGTACTATGCACACTTATTCTGCAAGAATGCAATAATGTTATTGGACAATGTTTGATGCTGCCTCCTAGGAGGAGCACATCGCTCCTTCCTGCTCTTGTTCCTATGTAATCTGATGTAAACAAACCTTGTTGTGCACTCTCGTACAGACTTTTGTGTGTATGACAGTCCACCTCTTGCAAGATAAAAATAAATTACTCAAAGTGAAACCTCATTTTGCTGGACTTTTCTCTCTCACAAGTTAAAGGACATTTCCACAACATTACAAGGTTTTTGTGTAGTTTAATGGACGTTTTTGTGTCGGGCGCTATTACTCTCACATAAAGTTTTCGTTGGACTATGACCCGGCCTCCCGGGTCTCCAGATGAACTTTGAGGAATAAAAATCTACTCCGGAGTATTCATCAGCATGAGGGTGAGTCACTAATTACTGAATTTCATTTTTTGGTGAACTATTCCTTTAAAGCTTATAATGAAAAAAAGAAAATAAAAACAGGAACCGTGCACTGGGGCTTGAAAATCATAGTGTGCCTTGAGAGAGAGAGTGGCGACCTTGACACATAGCATTTATTGACATTATTTACTGATTATCGGGGTTTTCCTATTGTTTTCATTTGCCCGCCAAGCACTTCCTGGAACTTTTGGAAGGCGTGACCGGCACTTTGAACTGCAGTTGTCGACACAGTTGACGCACTTTCTCTTTCAAGGCGCTCACTTCTCTTTTATGCACGAGGCTAGACTTCTCATCGAAACGACATACACTCGTTGCTCCAGAGTTGGTAAAACATTCAAACTAATTATTTACTTGTCATATTTTGTGTTGAAACTTGTGAGAAGTTATTTTATTGTGGTTCGCTTCCTTTTTGTGTTATTTGTATGTCTCGTCTAAGGACTGTTACTGTGAGTTCTGCGTTTGGAAGAAGCTGAACGCGGTCTTGGTAGCAGAAGGGAGTAGGAGACTAATGGCGTATTTACTTTACTGTCATACAGCCAGGGTTTTGATGTCACTCTGATGTTTTTTTTATTTATTTTTTTAGTTGTGGACTCTAAATGTCTGATGAACAAGACAAAACAAAACTTGCCAGACTACCGCTCATTTCCACGTCAATTTAGTGTAGTATTATTGTATTGTTCAGGCCCGTGCAGAGACCTTTGGAGGGGCAGGTGCTCAAAAAAAAGGCATATATATATATATAGTGATCATAATGATAATGAGAAAAAAAAACGTAACTATTGAGATTCGGTGTTAAGATGGCTGCCGTGAAGTGAGTGTGTGTGTGTTACAAGCTGCAGTCTGATGGTTCAACTATCTGTATACTAAGGTCGCTGGGACGCATGTTTTCCACACTAAACTTTGATGGTGTTAATCAGCTACTTGTGCTCATCCTAAGGATACAAAAATAACGAGCCTTTAGCACCAAACCATCGAGTTGTCTGGACTTCAGGCCTCTCTTTACTTCGGGTGGAAAAGCTGCCAGCTTCACAATGGGCGACGAGCCAATTTCTCTCCAAAGCATCATGGACAAGATGCAACAAATGATGCGCAACATGACTGCACACATAGACACTAAAATTGATCCACTTGGTGCAAGTTTGACAAAGATTGAAAGCTCACTCCATATGCTTGGAGAGCAAGTCAACGAGCTTGAGCAGAGAGTCAGCTCTAACGAAGACAACATAACAGACCTGGTCAGACGTGTAAAAACGCTTGAAAAGGAAAACACCGACCTGAAAGCATGGGCTGAAGATGCCGAGAACCGGAGCAGGCGCTCGAACCTACGCTTCATCGGCATTCCCGAAAGGGCCGAGGGGAATGATATCCTGGGCTTCATGAGACATCTTGTGGTGCAGCTCCTCGGTGAAGCGAATTTCTCCACTCCTCCTGTGATCGAGCGCTGCCATCGCACGGCCGTCAGGGACAACCTCAGAGCCAAGGGACCAAGACCAATCCTGGTAAAGTACCACTACTTCCAGGACAAGCTGAAGATTTTGAAACTTTCCCGGGAGAAGAAGGAGCCTCTCCAATACAAAGGAACTCGAGTCTACATCTACCCGGACTTCTCCGGCTTAGTCCAGAGACGTCGGGGGTTCGATACGGCAAAAAAGAAGCTACGTGATCAGGATATGAAATATGCTCTGATCTTTCCCTGCACTCTGAAAGTTGTCCACGCTGGTAAGACACTTTTCTTTCGTACTCCTGAGGAAGCAGAGACATTCCTTGATGAACTCTCACCCATTGACTCCTCCATTGACTCTGATATGACAGCCTAGTGTCAGTAATCACAGCTAACGTTAGCATCTAAACTTTAGCAACCTTCTTTCTCTCTCTCTCTCTCCCTCTTCTACTTCTTTTTCTTCTCTTTTTTGCTTTGGACTGAATGTCGTTGGCCTCCTCTATTGTTGCCACTGCACCGTTGGGCTGACACTGAACTATTAGTTGTTGTTTTGCTTTTCTTTTCCTTACAAACTTGCAGCTGTAGCTGTTATGGTAGCGACACTGCTCAACAACTGTTTGCCGTAAAACGTGCCGCAAATGCAGTAAAACCATAGTAAACTGAGCTGTGCGGTAAAGTGGCAAATGTGTCGCAAAATGCAGTAGAACGACTTATGACGGACACCTCCGTTAAGACTGGGAAGGGTAGATCCCATATTGATGGTTGACCCCCTACAAATAAATGAACTAAGTTATTAAATACCTAGAATGTTGAAGTTAATAAATTGGCATAAATTAGAAGTACATGAAGTTTACCTCTTTATTTTATGTGTGCATTTAAGTGGGAATGGGTCTGTGTGAGTGTGTATGTAGATACTATATGAGCGTGAACATATGTGTGTAAATGTATGCATGTGTACATGGGTATGTGCAGGTGTGTATGTATAGTATATACATTTACCCCCCCCCCCCCCCCCCACACACACACACACACTCTCACACCCCCCTCTTACTACTTATTTTTGTTATTATTTATTCATTTTCCCTACTAGACATTGACCTTTCATTTTCATTTTAATTTGCTCACTCAATGAACTATGCAGACTGAGCTGTATACTCATCTTTTTTATACTTAATCTCCTTTTCTTTTCCCATCAATGATGCAGCCTGATTTTATGTGTTCTCTGTGTCCATTGTGTGTGAGTGTGTGCGTGTGTGTGTGTGTGTGTGTGTGTGTGTGTGTGTGTGTGTGTGTGTGTGTGTGTGTGTGTAGCTCACCTTCTGATTCTCCTATCCTCCGCCCCTGCTTGTTATTTACCACAACATATGATGATGCTTTGTGTGCCTTTTTGTTAATATACAGTGAGACTATTTACTTTGTTATCTTTGGTCAATGAATTCTGTTAAAGGTATGAATGTCATTCTTTTGAACATTAGGAGCTTGTGGCCTAAAATTGATCTATTGAAAGCCTGGCTCGCCTATAATAAACCTCATGTAATTACGCTTTCTGAAACTTGGTTGAACAATAATATTTCTGATAATGAAGTTAAACTTGATAATTATGTTTTATATAGAAAAGACAGAGGCTCAAGAGGAGGGGGTCTCTTGACGTATGTCTCCTCAAATTTGGCTTCAGAACCAGTCTCACCAACGGTGAATCCTCTGCACTTTGAATGCCTCTTTGTTAAAATAACATTACATGAGAACAAACGGCTGATCATAGGTAACATCTATAAACCTCCTAATGCTCCTGCTGAAACTACCAGAGGTATTCTGACCACAATCAATTCTTTAGATTGCACTAGTGAAAAAATGATACTGGGTGATTTTAACTCAAATTGGTTAGATCGTTCCTCTTACAATGATCGTAATCTTTTTAATGGCATAAACCTAACACAATTGATCACTGAACCAACGAGAGTTGGTCCCAGTTCTTCCTCCTTGCTTGACTGGATCTTAGTTTCCCATCCTGACAGAATCTCACACTCTGGGGTATTACCTGACTCCTTCAGTGACCATTCAATTGTCTTCTGCGTCTGGAAAATCAAAATGCCCCATCTTCCTCCCAAACTTATCAAAGTTCGAAAAGCTAATAATATTAACCCTGAACTCTTTATCCACGATATTTTAAGTATAAATTGGGAGAGATTTCAATTAATACCATTTGTTGAAGACGCTTGGAACTTTCTATATACAGAATTCGTTGAGGTTATCAATAAACATGCACCCTTGACAATAATTAAAGTCAAGGGTCGACATCTGCCGTGGATAAAAGGAGATCTCATACAGTTGTTTAAACAAAGAGACAAGGCATGGAAAAAACACCGTACAACAAAGGATCCTGCTGACTGGAGCACTTACAAGGAGCTGAGGAATAAATGTAAAACACATACTAGAAATGCTAAAGCAAATTATTATAAAGACTGTTTAGCCACTGATTTTAAGAACCCAAAACAATTTTGGAGGAGAATAAATAGCATAACTAATAAATCCACAGGAAATCCCACTACGCATTTTAGAATAAACAATGAAAGTGTCAGCGAACCACTATCAATTGCAGAGGCATTTAGCCAGTATTTTTCTACCATTGGTAGTTCTGGCCCTCACTCCTACTCTGAATCTTTCCCAACTCCGAGTAGGTGTGGTAGTTCCTTCTCTTTTGGAACAATCACACCAACTGATGTCCAACGTGTTATTGATAATCTTAACTCTGGATGCAGTGCTGGTCCAGATGGTCTGGAGATTAAGTTTTTCCGATTGGCCTCTCACATTTTGTCATTTCCTCTGTCTGATCTATTTAATTTATCTTTAGCAACTTGCAAAGTTCCTTCATCCTGGAAATGTGCCAGGGTAACCCCTATTCATAAAGGGGGTGACACCACAGATGTCAATAATTACAGGCCAATCTCAATTATCAATTCCATAACAAAAATATTTGAAAAATGGATTTTTAATGAATTATCCTCATATCTTAATGACCATAACTTACTATCTCCTCATCAATCTGGTTTTCGACCACATTTTTCGACCACCACTGCACTCCTAAAAGTTACCAGTGATATCTCATCAGCATTTGATAACAATATGCATACAGGCGCTATATTTATTGACCTTACTAAAGCATTTGATATGGTTGATCATTATCTTCTTTTGGACAAATTGTATTCTGTTGGTCTTTCTCCTGTTTCTTTATTATGTTTCAACTCTTTCCTTCATCATAGAAGTCAATGTGTCTCTTTCCAAGGTTGCCAGTCTGGTTTTAAGATCATTGATAAAGGCGTGCCGCAAGGCTCATCCCTAGGTCCTTTACTATTCTCAATCTTTATCAATGATCTTCCACAAACTTGTTCTCATTGCCAAATTCATTTATATGCAGACGACACAGTAATATACTTGTCTAGCTCTGATATTTCGCAAATCCAGCATTCATTACAATCTGACTTTATTTCAGTCCAAAATTGGTTTTCTTCAAACAAATTACAACTGAATAAGAAAAAATCATACACCATGTTGTTTTGCACTCGGCCCAATTCTTTACCTGCAAGTACTAACTGGTGTATTAGTTTCATAGATGGAACAGCACTAGTAAAAACTGAAGAATTCAAATACCTGGGTCTTTGGCTTGACTCACAGCTATCCTTTAAATGCCACATTGACTCAGTTTCCAAGAAAATCTATTTTCAGCTGAAATCCCTCTATCGGTCTATTGAATGCTTTTCCTTTCAAGTTCGTAAAAGAATCATAACACAACTGATACTCCCAATAATTGACTATGGTGATGTTATCTATCAGAACACCTCAGAAACAAATCTTCGTCCTCTTACTGTCTTGTATAATAGTTTATGTAGATTTATTCTCAGGTGTCCTTATATGACCCATCACTGTCATATGTACCAGTCCTTGAACTGGCTGGCCCCCAAGTCCAGAAGGCATAAGCACTGGTTATTATTTATTTTCAAGTGCAACTACTTCAATTTCCCTTTATATTTGAAACAATATTTGATTCCCCTCAGTTCACAATACAACCTTAGGCATACTGTCAACTTTTCTTTTTTACCCCTAGAATCAATAAAGAATCTGGTCGACGTGCATTCAAATACAAAGCCCCTGCTGACTGGAATAATCTCCCTGGTTCAATTAGGTCCATATCCTCTCTACATCTTTTTAAATCAGCTTTGTTTACCTACCTTCAAACACCCTGCTCCTGTCTGTGATGTAAGGCCCCTTTGACATGAAGTGTAACTAATCAAATCAACTACTGTATTTATTTTATTTCATCTATTTATTTTTATTTTTTACTGGAGTGTTGTATGGGGGGATTCAGGATCGATAGAGCATTGTAGTGTGTGAGTGTGTGTGAATGGGCGTCTGTGTCTTTATATTGTATCATGTGTCTGTTCTCTTTTTTGTTTGTTTGTTTGTTGTTTGTTCTGCTTACTTTCTTTGTATATTATAATGTACTAAGTATGTTTGTATTTCCGTTGATAACATGGACCCCCTCGAAAATGAGATGGCACATCTCAAGGGGCTATCCTGTAAAATAAAGTATAAAGTATAAAGATTCAAACCCACATCAGAGGAGAGTTCTGGTTAGTGAGTGAGCTGCTCTATCAGGTGAGCTACACATTAGCCATGCAGGCACATTGTGTCTACCGTCTTTAAGAGTTGGCCGGCGGTAAAACAGCTGGCCCCAACCGATTTTTCTTGATCTCATCAGCAGCACTGCATCTTCACGCAGCGGTCGCAGTCACCTCGGTCCAACCGTTGTGGCATTTGCCCACATCCCCCTATGGCAAGTCCATCACTACTCCCGTTTCATAGCGTAAATGCAACATTGTTGCTGTAACGTGTGATGTCGGATTTTGGGCCGAGCCCATCTCTCGCTACGGCGGGGGCACGCGCAGGTTTTGGTGGATGATGTTACCCATGTTACCAAGTTGAGCCAGATCATTTCATTTAGGCTACATAAATCATTATTATCATTTGTTAAATGTTATTCTTGAAGGGCTACTGACAGGCCTTCACACAAACAAAACAAAAAAAAGCACCGACAAAAGGGCACTTTGGGCATCAAGGATCAAAGACTTATTTTACTTAAAGAGGATGTGGTTTAGCTGCCTGATAGAAGCAGATCTGTGAGAACCGTTGTCTACGGAAACTTCTGCCTTTTCTGAGGGGGGTTGTACCTACAGTAAGTTCTCAATATTTTTAACCAGAGGACAGGCTGTGTCAACCACAAATGAAACTAAGAAAAGCACATGCAGTGGTGGTTCTACCTTATGAGTCCAAAAGAACAGCCAGGCAGCCCAGTCCAGAGAGAGAGAGAGAGAGACAGAGGTCTGACTGTAACCTGAGACCTGAGAAATAAATGCAGAAAGTGAAAGAACTGTTTGAGCTGCTTTGGTCAAAATGAATCATATGACTCCATGTCCTTAAAACACAGTCGTCACTAGTACAGACTTGTCTTCACTGCACAGTCTTGTTCCCTTCCTCGATGAATCTGTTCAAGAGCAAATATTCAGTCAAAGGACGATGTGTTATTCTTGTTTATTGGAGGAAGAATCAACATCAGTTTGACTCAGGGGAGATCATTAATGAAATCTTTAAGGATATTATTATTTGTATCTTTTGATTTGTTTTAAACATTGTATTTAATTTCTTAATGTCTTCAAATTTCTTTCTTCGGAATAAAAACATAGTAAAATGATTCCTCTGAACTGAGAGTGAATGTATCTGTACGAACTAACAACATCACTTCTGCTGTATCAATATTTACCATTAACTCAAACTTGCACATTCCTGTGACAGTCCTGTATATTCCTGTTGTCTTTCCAGTCTCATCTACTGACACCCATGTGTCTTGTTGGGATGAAGCCTGTTGTTGTGTTTGTGTGAAGGTGGGGGCTCTGCTATGAACCCGTGTGAGGACAGAGAGGAGGGAGCCCCTCCCTCTAAAACCACTCTGAGGGGGGAACATGAGAGCCAGACCAAAGCTCAGAGGTGAGATGAGGATCTCTAACTGTCCATGACACTTCACAGCTCATATCTTCACACTGTTTGTTTTTATTGAGCTTGACATTCTTGGTGATACTGGGCAACATCATGAAAACCAACTTGATTTATCATGTGATTGGATGTTTATTTGGGTCATTATCAGGTTCAGTATATCTCATTATTTGTTATTTTCCTTGTTACCAGCAACAAGAAGCAGGGAGAAAACTCTCCTGTCCCCAGCTGTGTGTCCATGAAGAGTGACGGGTCTATTGGTTTACCCGTACATTTTAAAAGTGGACAACAGTCTGCTGTCCCCAGCTGTTTGTCCATGAAGAGTGACCGGTCTATTGGTTTACCCGTACATTTTAAAAGTGGACAACAGTCTCCTGTCCCCAGCTGTTTGCCCATGAAGAGTGACCGGTCTATGGTTCAGCTTGATGACATCACAGAAAGGTAAAACCTCATCATTCTCTATATAAAAGCTCTCATTTTTGCTTCATGATATCGTGTTATTCATAGAAAACATCTGTAAAAACTCAACTCAACTCAATCTTTACAGAACACTTTAAAAGTGCTGCACAGATAAATAAAAACACACCATTATTAGAATTACCATAAAATACATAATTTAAAGGGATAGTTCACCCTAGAATGATATTTCGCTCATTATCTACTCACCCTCATGTTGACTAAGGGCTGGAAGAATTCCACCGTGGCTTCTCTGAGTTACAGGGGGTCTTGGCGTAGCAGTGCATTTCAATGCAACGGTTGCAAAGGGACACCAGAGCTCTTCGTAAAAAAACACACACAAAAAAACATCCAAATACCTCCATGATGCTCGTATGTAATGTCCGTCTTGTGCTGAAGCCCCAAATTGCGTAATTGTCCCGAAAAAAAAATCTCGCGTGATTTGCGCCGGCGTCAGTGCGGTTACTGCGAATCACGCACTGACGCCGGCGCAAATCACGCGAGATTTGGACGGACCAGGAAGAGGAGCTTCGAGAAGCTTCCGCTACAAACAAGCTTAAAATATAGACTTATTTAATTTTTTTCGGGACAATTACGCAATTTGGGGCTTCAGCACAAGACGGACATTACATACGAGCATCATGGAGGTATTTGGATGTTTTTTTGTGTGTGTTTTTTTACGAAGAGCTCTGGTGTCCCTTTGCAACCGTTGCATTGAAATGCACTGCTACGCCAAGACCCCCTGTAACTCAGAGAAGGGACGGTGGACTCTGAAAATTCTTCCAGCCCTTAGTCCACATGAGGGTGAGTAGATAATGAGCGAAATATCATTCTAGGGTGAACTATCCCTTTAAGTGCAATAAAATACAAATTAGCTATAAGTAAACAAACAAAATCCAAGTAGCTATCTAAATATGATGAATTGCACCCAAACATTATGATCACCATCTTATTTTCATTAAAGTCTAAGTTTTAAGTTTTTGGCCATCCAGGATTTTACTTCAGTCGAGAGATGTTTTTTTTTTTTTTTTATTAATGTGAGGACTGCGGATGGAGCTAAGGACACCATGGCGTTAACTGTTCATTAATGTGCATTGTCCTCAAACAAATAAACAATAAATGAAATGAAATTTTTCCTGACAGCCTACGTGAGGCCCTGCCTCACCTGCTTCCCCTGACTGCATGTCACTGGATCCCAGGTACCTTTTCCCTAAATTTATCTCTTCACTTAGCAGATTTCCAACAAATAGGAGGCAGGAGGAGCTGGATGACTGTCTTCAGATCAGTAAGAGGATTTATCTAAAGATTTGAGAAGAATGGAACATTTTATCTGCAGAGATAAAGTCAACCATTTCTCCCCTTTAATAATACCAATTGCTGTTAGATTTTACATCGTTGGGAAGCCTAATTAGTCACCTTTACATCAAGGTACAACTTGTAAGGATCAAGTATCTGTGGAATGAGCAACAAAGCTAAACGTGTGGGTAACGCCCCTAAAAAAAATGTACCTAGACCTCCACAATATTCTTCTGTTGGTCCCATAGACTGTAAAAAGAATGGACGTAGTGTCCGTGACGTCCCCCATTGGTTTTGGGGAGTCGTTTTTGTGACTCAAATATGGCGGCCTGAACAGCGCCATGTTGGATTGGCCGGCCGAGAACCCGCCCACTGGCCTCGAAGCAGCTGTCCACGGAGCTGCTCGGACCTGTCACTCAACGTTTCCGCGCCCTAATTGGCCAGAATTTTAACCTTATAACAGTTAAACGGTAGAGTTAAAAAAAAATTCACCCCCCTCAGAGTGTGTGCGGGGGTAGAAACTATCGATTGAGAAAAAAAAACGTGCTGACACCAGGCTTTTAACATGTTTATTGAGGATGTAAAATCTGCGATTTTAACATGGGGCTCTATAGACCATTTCTATGTTTATAAACATTGATGACGTATGTTGTGGGCGGGGCTTCACTGGTGGCAGAACGTGAAAGCTGATCTGGTGTCAACAGTGGAAAGCCGGCATCAAGAGCGATCAAATCAGAGGAAGATGGATCATACCGAGGCCTTCTCTGATTATTTTAATGTTTTGTCAACAGAAAACAGGTTGTCATACCTGAGTAGGCTAAGTTAACGATTAGCAACGGAGTGTGTTGTGTGTTACGGACCGACGTAGGCTACTGCCTAGGGACACAAAACGCTGCGTGGGCGATCATCAACAAGTCCATCAACTACGGTATGACAGCAAACTGTAGCCTACTTGTATGGCTGTATATTACAGTTTATTTAACGGATCCATGTCTGTTATTTCTGTATTAGTCAGACCGTTGTTAGGCTATATATCACAGACGTTGCTAGGGACACCGCTCATGACCCGATGTGTGTAAAAATGAATGAATGAATGTCAAAATAAATGAATAAGAGGGTGAACGTGTACACGTGTTAACGTTTACACTGAATGAAACAGTAAATGTTTAATAAAAATCCCTAAACGATGCAGGCAATATCTACATATAGTTTATACACTGACTGATAAGAGTATTTTTTCCATCGAAAAAAGTTGTAAAGGACGGGTCGTCTTATATTCGGGGTCTAGATATTGTAGCCTACATGTGCAAATCAGCGGGTGACACCAAACAACGTCTGCCCAAGCAAGTCAGAGCTTTTCTTTCTCTCACACTCACACACCAGTGACCTAGAGATGCAGCCGCATCAGAGGGGACGCGCGTGTTGCCGCTTCTCCACTACACAGTTACAGCTCGGCTCTACTCGACTCGGTTTAGGTCCTAGTTTAAATCACAGCTGAGTTCTTTATAGTTCCTCCTCAGCAGTCGTTGTCTCACCCCAATTTCCACCGGGTCTGTCAGCGTGGCGGTCACCGCTGATCACTCCTCTAATCAGCATTTCATCGGTCTCGCCGCGGCACGACTCTCTTTTTTCTCTCCTTTCGTCAGCTCCAAACTCACTGTTCTGCACCGCGATTACCAAAATTAAATAAAATTCCCCCTCTAATGTGGGCTCATCATCACAGCTTAGGGTCGTGCTGCAGCCAAGCAGCTGCGCTGCTTTTTAAAGTTGAGCTGTATGTCAGGACCTATGGTCAGGACGTGTATTTGTTGCTTACTTCCGGTATTTTTCTGCCACCAGTACGTCACTGTGACGTCGACGCCGAAGTGGTCTATGGGGAATGCTCCCTTCTGACACCAGCCCCCAGAGGAAGCCGAGGGGATTGCAGTTTTTTTAACGCGGAAGTGACTTCACTTCTCAGACCGACAACTGCCCCCTTGGTATTTCCTCTTGTTTTGAGCTTCCTGTGCTGCCAGGTGTGTGTCAGTCACAGGTGTATGGCTGACCTGCCATGCGTCCAGATTTGCTTGGTGGATTGGATGATTGGCAAGGCAAGGCAAGGCATCTTTATTAGGGTCCGGGCAGCTAAGCTGCCGGGAGCCTGTTGTATTCCTGGGAATTCTTTCTTCTTCTTCTTCTTCTTCTTCTTCTTCTTCTTCCTCTTCTTCTTCTTCCAAGGAAGTCATACTTCCCATGGGTGAAAACTCACCAAACTTCACAGAAACATCCAAACCCATGCCAGATTTACTCAACTCCAAGGACAGCGTTTAAATTTAAAAACTAAAAGAATTCCTACCAAACCAACGGTAGATGCTACAGTGTTGAAACTTCACCACAATGTAGCCTCAATACTGCTGAAACTTTTGTCCACTTAAACTCATTAAAAATTATGAAGTCCATCACTCTGTTTTTTTCAATAACTGTAAAACTTTTTAAATGTCCAGACCGTCCTCCACAAAACTTGTTTCTCGGATTTTTGATTAAGCAAAAATTGAGCCTACAGTGCATGAAAACGTTTGACTGTAAACACTACTGTAAACATATACCATCAAATTCTTGATAAATACATTTTCAAACTTCCTGAAAAAAAATGACAATATTTTGAGTCATGGTTGATGAAGTTTGGCAAATATCAGAATTTTATCTCAAAAACTGAATTTTTGAGAACATTTTGAATTCTGCTCTCATGGGAACAACTGCAGTCAATGTGAGAGTGGAATTTATAAACATCATATTTTCTCTTATGAAGCAAAACACTTATCATTAAAAACAAATCACCAACATTTCCATGCTGTCAAGATGCAATTTATGTATTATCAGATTTTTGTTTAGATGACTGAATTTCTGCACCATTTCATCACAACAGCTGCCCGGGCACTGACTCCCTGAGTGGATAAATGAAGCTACACAGCAGGTCTCACTACCAGCTAATTAGCTCAGCGAGTTAGGAGCTGGTTCTTGGTGTCAGAGGTTGTGAGTTCGAGACCCAGCAAGGGTGATGATGATGATGATGATGATGACAGATCAAAATGTCAGATGTCCACAACACGAAACACATGGCACTTTGAATCATATTTTATCTTGCAGTAGGTCCTTTTAATCTGCCCATGATGATACGTTATATGTTACATGTTATTTGGTGTTGTCTATTTGTGTATGTGTTTGAATGTGTGGATCTTCCCGGCTGCAAACCAATTTTCCCTGTTGGGACAAATAAAGACACTTTGACTTTGAAGACAATTGTCCTAATGGTGGCATCACAGCAAGCCTCTAAATTTGAAAATTCAAATAGCTTGGACTGGACCATGTGCGAAGGCTCCTAACATCTTAGACTCATAGTAGATGTTTGACAAATACATATCAGAATTTTACCTCAAAAACTGATTTTTCTTTTTAATGTGGTTTCAAATCTGCCTACACGACAGTGAATGGCTTACTCAATTTGGGAAGCCACTGTTGAACTGTCACTTGCCAATTAGCTCAGTGCGATAGACAACGGTCTTTGGTTCCCGAGGTTGTGGGTTCAGTCCTCAACTGATGCAAATTGGACATTATAAGGTCAACTGTCCTGTCTTCCTATTCTCCTGTTTGTCCTCTCAGAATTTGCCTAAATTTGCCAAAATTAGCCCGGACCCGACCCATCGCTGCACAACAGCTATAATCTTCTTCTTCTTCTTCTTCTTCTTCTTCTTCTTCTTCTTCTTCTTCTTCTTCTTCTTCTTCTTCTTCTTCTTCTTCTTCTTCTTCTTTCTTCTTCTTCCAAGGAAGTCATACTTCTCATGGGTGAAAACTCACCAAACTTCACAGAAACATCCAAACCCATGCCAGATTTACTCAACTCCAAGGAGCGTTTAAATTTAAAAACTTTAAAAATTCCTACCAAACCAACGGTAGATGCTACAGTTTTGAAACTTCAAACTTCATAAATGAAGCAAACAACTGGTGCAAATTCAACATTATAGGGTCAACTGTCTTGTCTTCCTATTCTCCTGTTGCTCAGAATTTGCTCAGAATTTGCCTAAATTTGACAAAATTAGCCCGGACCCGACCCATTGCTGCACAACAGCTATAATTTATATAGGCTAGCGCATTTCATACCAAGGCTACTCAATGTGCTTTACATAAAGACAAAACTTTTTTTTAAAAAGAGAAGCATAAAACAGAATAAAAACAAACACAAAAAACAGAGTTAAAAGCAAGAGCAAATAAAAGAAAATAGATACAGTTTTAAGTTCTTAAAAAGAGCTCAGCTATAAGCATGTGAAAAGAGAAATGTTTTGTGCTTACAGTTGGGGCTGATTTCAGTTCTGCTGATTGCACTCTCTTACATGTGGAAAAAAACAACACGTGTGCCATTTTTACACTTTAGTCTGAACCTCACTAGTGTGTGGAACACAACACTTTGGCAACTCCACATGCTGGTCACTGGCCTGGTCACATTTAGCTGTAGGATGACATCCCATTACTCAACCAGGAGTTGTTGAAGGTCAACCAGCATGGTTGAACATGCTAGTGTTGGTCACTCTAGCACGTACAGCACGCCCAAGCTGATCCAGCAAGTGTTCAACTGTTCCTCTCATTCCATGGGTTCACGATCCTTACAAGTTGTACCTCGTTGTAAAGGTGACTGATCAGGATTTCCAATGATATAAAATACAACACCAATCCGTTTTATCAATGATCATATAATTGACTGAGATAAGTTTTACAAACTTTTTTTTCTAAATTATAATGGGCACTCTTATGTGCAATTACTATATGTTAAAATATTATCTTTTTTCTCCATTTAGAAAGTCATGCTGCAGTTTGTCCACAACACAAATTGAACCTGAAGAAGAAGTTCCAGTGTGTGTTTGAGGGGATCTCTAAAGCAGGAAACCCAACCCTTCTGAACCAGATCTACACAGAGCTCTACATCACAGAGGGAGGGGCTGGAGAGATCAATGATGAACATGAGGTAAGACTGATTGAAACAGCATCCAGGAAACCAGACAGACCAGAAACAACCATAAGACAAGAAGACATCTTTAAAGCCCCACCTGGAAGAGACCGACCAATCAGAACAGTGATGACAAAGGGAGTGGCTGGTATTGGGAAAACAGTCTTAACACAGAAGTTCACTCTGGACTGGGCTGAAGACAAAGCCAACCAGGACATACACTTCACATTTCCCTTCACCTTCAGAGAGCTGAATGTGCTGAAAGAGAAAAAGTTCAGCTTGGTGGAACTTGTTCATCTCTTCTTCTCTGAAACCAAAGAAGCAGGAATCTGCAGCTTTGATCAGTTCCAGGTCGTCTTCATCTTTGACGGTCTGGACGAGTGTCGACTTCCTCTGGACTTCCACAACACTGAAATCCTGACTGATGTGACAGAGTCCACCTCAGTCAACGTGCTGCTGACCAACCTCATCAGGGGGAACCTGCTTCCCTCTGCTCGTCTCTGGATAACCACACGACCTGCAGCAGCCAATCAGATCCCTCCTGGGTGTGTTGACATGGTGACAGAGGTCAGAGGGTTCACTGACCCACAGAAGGAGGAGTACTTCAGGAAGAGGTTCAGGTATAAGGAGCAGGCCAGAGAGATCATCTCCCACATCAAGACATCACGAAGCCTCCACATCATGTGCCACATCCCAGTCTTCTGCTGGATCACTGCTACAGTTCTGGAGGAGCTGTTGAAGACCAGAGAGGGAGGAGAGCTGCCCAAGACCCTGACTGAGATGTACATCCACTTCCTGGTGGTTCATCTAAAACTAAAGAAGGTCAAGTATGATGAAGGAGCTGAGACAGATCCACACTGGAGTCCAGACAGCAGGAAGATGATTGAGTCTCTGGGAAAACTGGCTTTTGAGCAGCTGCAGAAAGGAAACCTGATCTTCTATGAATCAGACCTGACAGAGTGTGGCATCGATATCAGAGCAGCCTCAGTGTACTCAGGAGTGTTCACACAGATCTTTAAAGAGGAGAGAGGCCTGTACCAGGACAAGGTCTTCTGCTTCGTCCATCTGAGTGTTCAGGAGTTTCTGGCTGCTCTTCATGTTCATCTGACCTTCATCAACTCTGGACTCAACCTCATGTCACAAAAATATGAAATGTTCTGGCGATCTAAAGTCTTGAGAGAAAAACCCGAATCGAAATCTTTCTACTGGAGCGCTGTGGACGAGGCCTTACAGAGTCCAAATGGACACCTGGACTTGTTCCTCCGCTTCCTCCTGGGTCTTTCACTGGAGACCAATCAGACTCTCCTACAAGGTCTTACGTCAAAGACAGGAAGTAGCTCACAAAACAAAACAGAAATCATCCAGTACATCAAGGCCAAGATCAGTGAGAATCTGTCTGCAGAGAAAAGCATCAACCTGTTCCACTGTCTGAATGAACTAAATGATCGTTCTCTAGTGGAGGAGATCCAACAGTCCCTGAGATCAGGACTTCTCTCCACAGACAAACTGTCTCCTGCTCAATGGTCGGCTCTGGTCTTCATCTTACTGTCTTCAGAAGAAGATCTGGACATGTTTGACCTGAAGAAATACTCTGCTTCAGAGGAGGCTCTTCTAAGGCTGCTACCAGTGGTCAAAGCCTCCAACAAAGCTCTGTAAGTGAACATACAGTAGGTGCGGAAAGTATTCAGACCCCCTCACATTTTTCACTCTTTGTTTCATTGCAGCCATTTGCTAAAGTCATTTAATTTCTTTTTTCTCTCATTAATGTACACTCAGCCCCCTTCTTGACAGAATAAAAACCCAGACATGTAGAAATGTTTGCAAATTTATGAAAAAAGAAAAACTGAACTATCACATGGTCATAAGTATTCAGACCCTTTGCTCAGTATTGAGTAGAAGCACCCTTTTGAGCAAGTACAGCCATGAGTCTCCTTGGGAATGATGCAACAAGTTTTTCACACCTGGATTTGGGGATCCTCTGCCATTCTTCCTTGCAGATCCTCTCCAGTTGTCAGGTCGGATAGTGAACGCTGGTGGACAGCCATTTTCAGGTCTCTCCAGAGATGCTCAATTGGGTTTAGGTCAGGGCTCTGGCTGGGCCAGTCAAGAATGGTCACAGAGTTGTTCCGAAGCCACTCCTTTGTTATTTTAGCTGTGTGCTTCTTCCATTCTGCCAGTCTCTCTAGTGATGCTAATTTGGGTTTAGGTCAGGGCTCTGGCTGACTGAGCAATTGTGGGAGAAGAGCCTTTGTGAGAGAGGTAAAGCAGAACCCAAAGATCACTGTGGCTGAGCTCCAGAGATGCAGTGGGGAGATGGGAGAAAGTTCCAGACAGTCAACTATCACTGCAACCCTCCACCAATCGGGGCTGTATGGCAGAGTGGCCCAAAAGAAGCCTCTCCTCAGTGCAAGACATATGAAAGCCTGCATAGAGTTAGCCAAAAAACACACGAAGGACTCCCAGACTATGAGAAATAAGATTCTCTGGTCTGATGAGACCAAGATTGAACTTTTTGGCATTAATGCTAAGTGGTATGTGTGGAGAAAACCAGGCACTTCTCATCACCTGCCCAGTACAATCCCAACAGTGAAACATGGTGGTGACAGCATCATGCTATGGGGGTGTTTTTCAGCTGCAGGGACAGGACGACTGGTTGCAATTGAAGGAAAGATGAATGCGGCCAAGTACAGAGATATCCTGGAAGAAAACCTTTTCCAGAGTGCTCGGGACCTCAGACTGGGCCGAAGGTTCACCTTCCAACAAGACAACTGACCCTAAGCACACAGCTAAAATAACAAAGGAGTGGCTTCGGAACAACTCTGTGACCATTCTTGACTGGCCCAGCCAGAGCCCTGACCTAAACCCAATTGAGCATCTCTGGAGAGACCTGAAAATGGCTGTCCACCAGCGTTCACTATCCGACCTGACAACTGGAGAGGATCTGCAAGGAAGAATGGCAGAGGATCCCCAAATCCAGGTGTGAAAAACTTGTTGCATCATTCCCAAGGAGACTCATGGCTGTACTTGCTCAAAAGGGTGCTTCTACTCAATACTAAGCAAAGGGTCTGAATACTTATGACCATGTGATATTTCAGTTTTTCTTTTTTAATAAATTTTTTAAAAAATTCTACATTTCTGTTTTTTTCTGTCAAGATGGGGTGCTGAGTGTACATTAATGAGAAATAAAATGAACTTTTTTGATTTTAGCAAATGGCTGCAATGAAACAAAGAGTGCAAAATTTAAAGGGGTCTGAATACTTTCCGTACCCACTGTATATCCATCTGGATTAAAGCAGAGGAAAGCGATCCGGTCGTTTTGGGTAATGCTGCGTTCCAGGCAGGCTTTTGAAACTGTAAATTACAGCTTCAAGTCACGACTTACGACTTTGTAGCGTTCCAGGCAACCCACTCGTGTTTTTCCGACCAGTTTTACCTGTGAAAGTCACTATAACGGCCACTCGTAACTTCCGGCCCGTGAACTCGTACCAGATCGAGCTGGTACGACTTCACAGGTCGGAAAAACACGAGTTATGGGTTGCCTTGAACGCACCATAACGTCTTGTCAGCCGATGGAGTTAGCAGCCCCCGCCCTCGTCATGGATCTATTGGTCCTCGTCCCTACGTCACCACATTCAGGCGCATCCCTTGGCTGCACACACAGCCCTTCATGCCGTTCTCTCTCCTCATTGGATAAAACTTGTAGGATACGAGAAAAGTTTTCTCCTCGGCTCAGAGCAGAGCAGAGTGACTGACAGACCCGTGTTTCGGTCTAAACACTCTAAGTGATTGCTGTCGGAAGATAGAACTATTTAAGACTTATATTAACACAAAAATATCGCTTACTTCTGCTTTAACTTATTGTCTTTGGTCAAGTCAAACAAGCAAATTTTTCGTTACGGGTTCCTTTTGTCTTTGTCTCCTTTCAGACTGAGCAGCTGTAACCTCTCAGAGAGAAGTTGTGAAGCTCTGTCCTCAGTCCTCAGCTCCCAGTCCTCTAGTCTGAGACACCTTGACCTGAGTTACAACAACCTCAAGGACTCAGGAGTGAAGCTGCTGTCTGGTGGACTGGAGAGTCCACACTGTAGACTGGAGACTCTCAGGTTAGTGTGAATTTAGCAAGGCTTCATATATTGTTTTATGTTCCTGCATTGAATGAGGTGTAACAATTAAGTGGGGAAGGTTAGCAAAATTGGGCTGCAGAGTTGTAGTAGTAATATTATCTGGAGAACACACAACTCAAACAAATTTAATCTGTGTGTGTGTGTGTGTGTGTGTGTGTGTGTGTGTGTGTGTGTGTGTGTGTGTGTGTGTGTGTGTGTGTGTGTGTGTGTGTGTGTGTGTGTGTGTGTGTGTGTGTGTGTGTGTGTGTGTGTGTGTGTGTGTGTGTGTGTGTGTGTGTGGTGTGTGTGTGTGTGTGTGTGTGTGTGTGTGTGTGTGTGTGTGTGTGTGTGTGTGTGTGTGTGTGTGTGTGTTCAGTCTGTCATACTGTCAGGTCTCAGAGGAAGGCTGTTCTTCTCTGACCTCAGCTCTGAGCTCCAACCCCTTCCATCTCAGAGAGCTGGACCTGAGCTACAATCATCCAGGAGACTCAGGAGTGAATCTGCTGTCTGCTGGACTGAAGGATCCAGACTGGAGACTGGACTCTCTCAGGTACGGACAGATGGACAGACAACAGCAGCTCTCACTCTGTGTCTCTGTCTCTCTGATGAACTGAGTGAAGGTGGATGAAGTTGATCCTGACTTTGTTTCCTCCTCCAGGGTGGACCATTGTGGACCTCAGAGACTGAGATCTGGTCCGAGGAAGTGTGAGTGTGTTTTAAATTTGATTCATGAGAACACAGCTGCACATGTAAGACTAGATTTTTACATTTTCCAGATGTACAAAGTCTAATTTCTCCAGAGTTTCATTCAGGAATCAGCTTTTGTTTTTGTCAGTGTGGCTGGAAAGATGTTAGAATTCAATCAATTTAAATCCACAAACTGATCACATTGATCAAATGAAACAATACATGCTTTTAACAGTGCAGCCAACAGAACCATAAACACAACAGGCTATAATTAATGTCACAAACATGTTGAAAATATGATTAAAGGGATCTGAACTGGATTTATCCTCCATTTGTTCCCTGAATGTCAGACCTGGGGCCAGATGTGTCACAGTGCATTCACACCGGGCACGAGTTTGCCCGCTGGAATATTTGTTTTCTTGTACGTGCGGCATGCTTTGCCTAGGCCTAGGCCTTTACCTTTACCTTTAATATTTTGAACTTGCGCGAACAGGCGAATTTTGCGTGTTCGCCTCTTTCGCGTTGTGCCATTCGCACCGCCGGCATAAATTCGCGTCCATTCGTGTCTTCACATTGACTTTGTATGTAATCTTTTTGCGCAAAAAATTCACCTTGTGCCCGGTGTGAACGCACTGACACATTTGTACAAATCAAGAAAAAACTGAAATGTCAGCACTCACGGTAGAAACTTATAACATTTATTAAACGCACAGCCAGCGCCGTCGTATAGGGGGGAAAGGTGATGACAATTATAAGGGCCCACAGCCCGCGGGGGCCCACACACAGCCCCCAGTATCCTCTATGACAAAATTATTATGCATACACTGAACTAATATATATTCATACGAATGAATCTGAATTAAAACAAAGCCACAAGTCATACAATATTTTAATTTTAATCATTTCAATAACCCCCCTGACCCCTTCTTAAAAAATGGTTTGGTCCACACAGCGGTTCGTTCTTCCTCCTCGGAAAAAAGTGAGCGCGAGCGAACCATAGACTGTAAAAAGAATGGACGTAGCACCCGTGACGTCACCCATTGGTTTGGGGGAGTCTGTTTTGTGCCGCTACTACGGGGGTTTGAACCGCGCCATGTTGGATTCTACTTGCCATATTTGGAGCGGTGCGGCCGTTGGCCGGCCGAGAGCCCGCCCACTGGCCTCGAAGGAGCGGTCGCCGGACCTGTCACTCAACGTTTCCGCGCCCTAATTGGCCAGAACTTTAAACCTAATAATAGTAAAACGGTAGTGTAGCAGCCGATTGTCAAACAAATAAAAGTATCAAATCAAACTTCAAATTATACTAATCAAAGGGCCACTGTTGCACCATGGGTTGTTGTGTACGCGGATGGGAAAAACATAATGTCCAAACAAATGTCCAGTTTCAACAAAAAGCGTGGTTTATTTAACCAAACAGCGAGCAAACAAAGAACAAAGAAAATTCCTGTGCCTCTCCCGCTCCGGTAAAAAACCATTTGCCCACCCAGGTGCATGCTGGTCCCTTACCGACAGCCTACCTATATAACTTCAGGTGCCCCCCCTACCTTGCCCAAATGAAACAAAACACAAATAATAAACAAGAAACACCTAAAGTAAACAAATAATAACCTAGAATACTAATAGAAATCTAATCATAATGAAATCAAGCAAATTGATTGAGAATAACCACAACTAAATACTCACTAAACAAAATAAACTAAACAGCACTAAATACTACAAATAAATAAATAGCTCCAACACTCCGGCCCCTAATTGTGCATTAAATCACAATTACTTTAATTTATCAAAGGAGCTATTCCCTCCACCCAATCTATGACTAGAAATAGTTCATGCATTAGCTTCAGTTCACTTTCTTCTTTATGATGAACCTGAAACAACAAAAAGAGAGAGAGAGAGAAAGAGGGAGAGAGTGAGAGGGAGAGAGAGAAAGAGAGTCCATGGTGTCACATTCCTGCTTCCAACAGCAGGCAGAGCTTCGTCACCGGCCTCTCCAGAATGCTGGTCCTGGTCCGAAGGCGCACAGAGCGTACCAGGCCCTTTGCATCTGCTCTCACATCCAAGATTTTCCCTATCAGCCAAGATCCTCTTGGAGCTGCAGCGTCTGCAATGAGGACGATGTCTCCAGGAATGAGATTTCTCCTTGGTATTGTCCATTTCTGTCTCTCTTGCATCATAGGTAAGTATTCAGAAATCCATCTCTTCCAAAACAGTTCTGCCATGTATTGTATTTGCTTCCACCTTTTCCTGATGTACAAATCACTGCGATCAAACAGTCCTGGTGGCATGATTGGCTTGCCCTTTAACATCAGAATGTGGTTAGGTGTGAGTGCCTCCAGGTCGTCCGGGTCATCAGAGACTTTAGTGATGGGTCTGTCATTCAATATGGCCTCAGCCTCACAAAAAACAGTTTGGAGCCCTTCATCATCCAGAATTTGCTGTTTGAGAACTGAAGTCAGAACACTTTTCACAGAGCGAATCAGGCGCTCCCAAACACCACCATGATGGGAAGCTGCTGGTGTGTTAAAGCTCCATTTTATGCCATCCTGGACCAACGCTCCCTGAATTTTGCCATGATTTAAACCAGCCAGACTTTCCTTCAGCTCCCGGTTAGCTCCAACAAAGTTTGTGCCGTTATCAGACCTGATGGTGGAGACTGGGCCTCGTCTACAGATGAACCTCCGGACAGCATTTATACAGGAATCTGTATCCAACGTATGTGCCACCTCCAAATGCACAGCACGGCTAGTCAGACAGGTGAAAAGCACTCCATACCTTTTAAGAAGACTTCTGCCTCTTTTAACCTCAATGGGCCCGAAATAGTCAACTCCAACATCTGTGAAAGGGGCTCTATCAGGCACCACTCTTTCCTCAGGCAAGTCCGCCATCTTCTGTTCAATGAGTTTCCCTCTGTTGCGTCTGCAAACAACACAGTCAGATATAACTTTCCTTGCAGCAGAGTTTGCATTGATGATCCAGTACCTCTGCCGCAGCCTGGACAGCATGTGATTTCTTCCTGCATGTCCCAGTTGATGATGAATATGACGCAGAATCAGTACGGATACATGCAAATCTTTGGACAAAATGACTGGATGTTTGGACTCTGTTGGTAATGCTGCTTTATCCAGCCGACCACCTACTCTGAGGATTCCATTATCCATCACCGGATCCAGTCTGTACAGAGGACTCCCCTTTGAAACATTTTTACAGCCATTCTTCAGTGAGGAAATTTCAGCTTTAAATTTGTGTTCTTGTACATACTGAATGACTGACTGTTCTGCTTTTTCCAGATCTTCAGGAGTCAAGATTTGTCCTTTGAGTGTGGCTTTAAAGCTCTTAATTTTCCTTTTCACTTCCTGTTCTTTTGGCTCCAGCTTGTCCTGGCTGAGATCTTTAGAGGCACACAGCTCCTTTCTCTTCTGTCCCAATAACACAAGAGTTCTCTTGACCTTCAGCAACCAGGCAACAGACCTTTTTAGTCTCGTCCAGGATGAAAAGTAACAGAGCAGGCGATCTGTGGCACTTCAGAATCCACGACAACAGAATTTACAGTCAACTCCCTTTTGACCTCTGGGTCATCTGCAGGAATCACATGAAGATCAGCATCCAATTTAGGCCAAACCTCCTTTGGCTCACAGAGAAACTTTGGCCCATTTATCCATCTCCTGCCTGTCAGGAAATTCTCTGCCGTCATTCCTCTTGATGCATCATCTGCCGGATTCTCCTTAGAACAAACATATCTCCACTGATCAGTATCTGATGCTCCTCTGATGAAGGAGACTCTGTTTGCCACGAAAGTTTGGAATCGTCTGGTTTCATTACAGATGTATTTAAAACAGTTGTGCTGTCGGTCCAGAAAACTGACTTTTCCAGCTTAAGTTGCAACTCCTTCTGAAGCATCTTGTCAACTCGAACTGCAAGAACTGCTGCTGTGAGTTCCAGTCGAGGAATTGTTGTCTGCTTAAGTGGAGCAACTCTGGCCTTTCCCAACAGAAATGAAACCTGAACGCTGTCATCCTTTTCCAGTCTCAAATAGGACACTGTTCCATATCCAACTTGGCTGGCGTCAGAGAAGTGGTGAAGCTGTGCAGTGGCAGGGTCTCCAAAGTCTCTGGGTTTCATACAGCGATCCACATTGAATTCAGCCACCTTCTGAAGATCCTCCAACCACTCAAACCACTTCTTGGAGAGAGAATGGGGGATAGCTTCATCCCACCCCAAGCTTCTCCTACAAAGCTCCTGTAACAACAGCTTGGCTGGAATGGTGAATGGGGACAAAAAACCTAAGGGGTCATAAAGTGAGCTGACCACTGACAAAATACCTCTTCTAGTCTGTGGCTGTTCTTGCACTGAGGTTCTAAACTTGAATTTGTCAGTTTCAATGCACCACTGTAGCCCCAAAGCTCGCTCCATCGGAAGCTGGTCCACATCCAAATCCAGCTCCATCACTTCCTTTGCTCTGCAGTCTTCAGCAATTGACAGCAGCACTGTTCGGCTGTTGCTGATCCATTTGGAAAGATTAAATCCTCCTTTGTGACAAAGCGCAGTCACATCCTTGACCACTTGCACTGCCTCCTCCTCTGAGGCCACTGATTTCAAGCAATCATCGACATAAAAATTACACTTTACTGTATTGACCACTTCATGAGGGAAATGTTCGGCATTGTCATCTGCTGTTCTCCTCAATGCGTAATTTGCACAGCTTGGTGACGACACAGCTCCAAACAAATGAACTTTCATACGATGTTCCACTGGAGCCTGTGAAACGTCTCCCCCAGGCCACCAGAGAAAGCGGAGAAAGTTGATGTGCTTTTCAGAAACATGCACTTGGTGATACATTGCTTGGATGTCAGCCATTACTGCAACGGGCTCTTGTCTAAATCGAACAAGGACTCCAACTAGAGAGTTGGTCAAGTCAGGGCCCTGTAAAAGCTGACAGTTCAGTGACGTCCCTTTGTATGCTGCTCCACAGTCAAAAACAACTCGCAGCTTGCCTTTTCTGGGATGATAAACCCTGTGATGAGGGATATACCATACATTTCCATCACTCTGTTTAAGTTGATCAGAAGGCACCACTTCAGCATATCCTTGAGCCACCATGTTGTTTAAAAATGTGATGTACTCTCCTTTAAATTGACCATTCTTGGCAAACTTTCTTTTCAGGCTCTGGAGGCGCTGTTCTGCAACATGACGATTATTTGGCAAGAGAGGGTTTTCCTGCCTGAAGGGTAAGTCAATGCAGTAATGGCTTCCAATTAACTTTGTGGTGTTATTCATAACATTCATAAACTTGACATCCTCTCTGGACATTTCAATCTGTTCATCTGATGACCTCTCATTAAAATCATGGTTAAACTGTTTAACCAGCATTTCTTGAAGATGTTCAACAGAGATCCGGTTGGACGTTACAGCAGAGCAGTCACTTTTATTCTTGTTGCTCCCACCACGAAGTGGACCATTAATGACCCAACCGACCCTGGTTCTGACAGCATAAGGTCCTTCATCCTGGCTGTTTATGAGCTCCCAAGGCTCCATCACTTTTGGTGCATCAGTTCCAATGAGCAGATCAACACCTTCCTCAATGTCATGAAGTTGAACATCCTTGAGATACGACCACTGATCAACGTCCTCTTGTCGTGGAATATTGAGTGATGAGACAGGCATGTCCTTTTGTGTCAAAACATCAGGTAACTCAATAAAGTCATTCATATTCAGACCAGACACTTCCAGACCTGACAACACATGAGCATTTACTATCTTCTTTTGACCCATTGTTCTTAACAGAATACTTGTCCTTTTACCTCTCACATTCAATTTTCTTGCCAAGTTCTCCGTACAAAATGTTCCTGAGCTCCCAGGATCCAAGAAAGCATACGTCTGCACAGTTTTGTTGCTCCTCTGACTCTTGACTTTGACTGCAACAATAGAAAAAATGACCAGCCCCAATATGGCCACAGGTCTGAAACACTGCAGGTGAAACATTTGAAGAGCTCACAGACTGTTGATCAGAGGGTGTTCCTTTATCCTGACGCTCTATGTGAAGGACACTTGGGTGCTTTTGGTGACACACGTTGCAATCCAAACGACTCCTGCAGTATTTGCTAGTGTGGCCCTTTTTCAGGCAACCAAAACAGATTCCTTTTTCTTTAATTAAATTAATCTTGTCCCTGTGTACTTTCATCTTGAACTGTGAGCATTGGTCCATTGAATGATTAACTTGTGAACAGAACAGGCAGTTGAGAGTGGAGGACTTGATCTTGTTTCCTGTATGTTGAGTTACGACTCCATCCTTTACTGTAGTGACGTTAGTAGCGAAGCTGCTTCCCTTTTTCCTTTGTTTGAAGTGACTAACAGTGGAAGCTTTGGAGTTGGTGAGCTGTGGGTCTTGAATGTTGCCAAAAACTGGATCTGAAGCAATTTTGACTTGTCTTTCAATAAAACCAACAAGATCAGCGAACATTGCTCTGTTACCTCTTCGTTCTTGCAGATCACAAGCAACATTTCTCCATCTTTCCCTTAACTTGTAAGGAAGTTTCAAAATGATGCTCCTCATGTTAGATGGTAAGTCCAGCTCTTTCATGTGCATCAATTGCTCTGTTAAGTTTGAACATCCACGTAGAAACAAAGAGAATGATTGCAACCCTTTAATGTCCTCACTTTTTACAGGTGTCCAGGTAAGTATTTTTTCCATGTATGCAGCTGCAATTTTGTGTTCATTTCCAAAGTGCTCTGCAAGAAGACTCTTGGCTCGGTGGTATCCCTGCTCTGAAGGCAAATGCTGACAACTGTGCACAAGGTCTTTTGGCTGCCCCCTGGTGTACTGTTCAAGAAAGTGCAAACAGTCACTCCAATTGTCTGTTTTCTCCTCCACTCCATTTTCAAAAGCTCTGATGAAAGACCTGTATTGGAGTGGGTCTCCATCAAAAACAGGGATATTCCTAGATGGGAGGTTAGAGCACAGATTTTGTTGGACAAGCAACGCATCCATTTGTTTCATCTGTTTTTGTTTAGGCTTAACAACTGGTGGTTGGAGTTCAGGAGCAGACAAACCAAGAGCATGATCTTTTTTATTCATTTTTTCAGGCACAAAGGTGTTGGCATGGGGATTTAATTCACTCGCACCATGAGATTTGTTCCTTTCGACATAAGAGTTCATGCCGTTTGAATGTTTTGAGCCACACTGTGAACTGATTTCCAAGACTTGAAGCTTTGCCTTTGTTGCTGCCAGTTCCGTTTCAAGCTCAAGTTGCTCCTTTTCTCTCCTCAGTTTTTCCTGTTGCGCTTCTATTTGAAGAGTTCATTTGCAAAAACAGATAACTCCGTTTTTATAAATTTTCAAAAAATTAGTTTTTTCATAATTGTTTACAAGTGATATGGGTCAAACCAAAGTTGAGTGGGTTTGACTAAGGAGGAATGAAATAATAAAATGGAGGTATTTCAAAAAATAACCCTTTATTGAAAAACCTTTTTTTTTCATTTATATTTTAGTTTTTGGGGCAAAAGCAGATAACTCCAACATTTGTTTTTTTTCACAAAAACAGTTAACTCCATAATCCATTTTTTACCATTGAATATAATAAATGACTCATAAATAAATGAAATAGATACATTTATTCATCATAAACCAAGCAAGGAAAGTGCTAAAAAACAACAAACAAACAAACAAACTCATGTACAACATGTAAAGTTCAGACTAATTTCAACGCTACCAGAAATCTTAAACACAGACCCAAAGAACTTTGATAAGCCATCAACATGTGGCTATTTGTTTTTTGTTTTTTTTAAATTACTCATAAATAAATTAAATAAATAAATAAATAAATAAACACACAAACAAATTAATTAATTAATTAATTAATTAATTAATTCATCATACAACAAGCGAGGAAAGTGCTAAAAAAAACACTCATGCAGATCATGTAAAGTTTAGACTAATTTCAACCAGAAATCTATGTTCATGAAAAGAAATCATGTTGATAAGCCATCAACATGTGGCTTTTTTTAAATTACTCATAAATAAAATAAATAAATAAATAGAAAGATAAATAAACAAACAAACAAATAAATTAATTAATTAATTCATCATACAACAAGCGGAAAGCCATCAACATGTGGTTATTGTTTGTTTAAAATGACTCATAAATAGATAAATAAATAAATAAATTCATTCATTCATTATACAACAAGTGAGGAAGGTGCTAAAAAAAACAACTCATGTACAACATGTAAAGTTCAAACTAATTTCAGTTATAATACTACCAGAAATCTCAAAAACAACCCAAGAACTTTCATAAGCCATCAAAATGTGTTTTTTTTTTTGTATTCAGCATTCGATAGTCAGTATTCAAAGTATTTTAGTTTCAGTGCTTATCATAAAAGAAACAGATGAGGTTCAACTTCAATATGCAGCAAACTTGCAAACTTGCAAACCATCATAAACAGGTAATTATGGACTGAGCATAGACATTTTGCAGTATTTTACATTAATGTGTCAGTGTTGCTATTCGATATTACTCAGTGTTACTAATAAAAATTTAAAAATAAATAAATAAATAAAAAGCTACAAGGTTCAAACTGCACAGCTCTTTGTAGTGCAATTCAGTAGTCAATGCTACAATGTTTTAAGTGCTGCTCTTTGTTTAGTGTTTCACACTATTATCCTTTGGTTTTTAACCAAGTATTACACATTTAGTACTGCATAATATTCTGTGTAATCTGCAGCATAACTCAGATAGCCTTATTCCTCAGCACTGCTTTCCTCTAAGTCCTGTCTGCCCACATCATGTCCTGCGTCAGCCAAGGCATCCTCATAAAATGTGTGGACTGTTTTGCTAACCCCAAGCTCACTTAGCAGTTTAAGGACATCATCTTTTTTTGCCTTTTTTACACAGTTTACTGCTGGTGCAAGCGCTGGTTTGAAGGTTCCCCATGTCTTACCACGTTTCAAAAGAGAATGGTAACAGAAGCTACCCCCGTAAAACTGCTTAAAACCCACCCCGTCACCATTGATTTCAAGTACCTTGGCAGCACTGATTTTAAATGAGCGAGAGGAAGAACAGTGTTTAGCGGCTGCAGTTTTGAAGTCATGGCATTGCCAGTGTTGTCCATAAACATGGACATTTCCATGTTTGTGCATAATGTCCACATATTCGGATGGTAGCAGTACAGTTTCCCTTTTTTAATGTCTTGCTCCAAACGGCCAAAGACGCGGTCAGGGGGCATGAAACTATGGCCGCGGACAGGAAAGGTATATTCCATTTTTAAGTCCTTAAACTTGCGCTTTCTCAGGGCAAAGAGCATTGCCAGTACACTAATATTTTTGTTTTGCCCATAGCAAGAATCTGAAAAGAGTCTTAGCTCTTTATACTCAGATAGTTCATCACAAGCAACACTGCCTAAATAATGCTGTAAAGCAGACGCTATCATGTTGCTGTCTTTCTTATTCTGACTCTCCAACCACGTGTAAAGATGAATGTCCTCTTTTCTTTGACTTTGATCCTGACCACGATGGCGAACAATACCGAACACATACTGGTAGAGCTGCCTGGAGTAATACGTCTGCCCAATGGGTGACTTTGGCAGCACCATGTTCTGCATCATATCAAATGATATCGTAAAGGATTCACCCACCGCATTAAGGAGATCATAGAATCTGCGTCCTTTGCGCCTATGTAGCATGAACAGGGCAGATTCCTTCCTTTTCTCCTCATCTGTGATTTCTGGGTCTTTAAGTCTCAATCGGAACTTAATGCAAGTGCTGCACACATCTTTTGATGGGTGTCCAAAACCCAAGTTGAAGTCATATACAAAAATGCTGTAGTATAACGCGTAGGAGATCTGCTCCTCGTTTTGGCACTGGAACAGTTCGTGCATTTTTTTAACGTTCAAATCCACCGGAAGGTACTTTCTGCCAGGTGCACCGCGGCGAGCATAATGGCTCGCTCTGCATGTAAACGTCTTTATGTGGTCTCTCACTACCTCCCTCTTTGCAGCTCTTTCCTCTGGCTTTCTTGCACCTCCACGACGTTCTGGCATCGGCACCCCATTCTCTCTCCAGAACTTAGCTATGTTGCAGAGGCGATCTTTCTTGACACCTACAATCACAGAATAAATTCTATCAACCATTGTTTTGCACACAAAAGATGTGTGCAGCACTTGCATTCCGACTGAGACTTAAAGACCCAGAAATCTCAGATGAGAAAAAACGGACGGAATCTGCAGTATTCATGTTACATAGGCACAAAGGACGCAGATTTTATTATCTTCTTAACGATGTGAGTGAATCTTTCACAATATCATTTGCCATGAAGCAAAACATGGTGCTGCCAAAGTCACCCATTGGGCAGGCTTACTACTCAAGGCAGCTCCAATATGTCCTTGCAACAGACTCTTATTAGATTCTTGCTATGGGCAAAACAAAACTATTACCAGTTCCCATTAAGCTGGTCTGCTCTCCCTGCCTCCCTTGCCTACCAGAAGCTTCCTCCTTCAGCTGTTGTTGTTGTTGTTTCCCACATTCTGTGTTATAAACTGTTTTCTTGTCTGTAACAACATCTAGGCTATTGCACGTCTGTCCGTCCTGGGTGAGGGATTCCTCCTCTGTTGCTCACCCTGAGCTTTCTAATGGTTTTCCCTGTTAAAAGGGTTTTCCATGGAGTTTTTCCTCAGTCAATGTGAGGGTCTAAGGGCAGAGGATGTTGTTGTGATGGGATGTAAAACCCTCCTGTTTGTAAAAACGGGCTATACAAATAAAATTGCCTTGCCGTACGTGGTTAAACGATACAAACGTGCTCCGTAACCAGTAATCTTCTGTATATGACAGTTTACTACACAGTAATACACATCGTGTGTTATATAACCTTATCCACCGCTAAGTTACATGGATTGATTTTTCGCCCCGGCTCCGTTGTAAACAATGCACATGGACGCAGCGGAAAAGCGACCCGACTTGTTTCCCTTTAATTAGCCTACTACTGCTATTCTGACTTTGTCTCATTATGACTGTAGCCTATATTTATCACCATAGCCTACTTTATATCATAAATGTTTTATAGTTATTACATGAAATACTCACAAAACAGACTCATAAACGACGCTTTGCAGACTGGGATTCGCTCTTGTTCTTGGTTCAGCACAGAGTAAGTAAGTTAGTAAGTAATTTCTCTGGTTTTCTGTTGAGAGGGTTCTTCCACCTTTGGTCTTCTGCGTTGAATGGGTCCGATATCCATGTAAGACAGCAGCGTAGCATCTTGCTTTTCCTTGCTTGAAGTCGAATACAGGGTTTTATGTATGTAGGCGATTTCTTCTGTAGACAACTTCGCCGCCTGACAGACATTCACTGTGTTGTGCGCACAAACAACACTCGGCGCTCCTCCACTGTGCCGGGCCTTTTTTTCTACGTTACGGCTATAATCACCGGGTTTTCGCTTCCTCTTTTTTCCCCGTGACGACAATTTAACGGCCTCTTCCGCTTCATCATAGTTTTCCATTGTTTAATCCACGAAAAATTGTGTTTTTTGCCGGAGAAAAACTTTTTCAGAAGTTAGAAAGCCGGCTCCGCCATCTTGCTGTCACGTGATCTAAATGCGCTGCGCTGATTGGCTCAATGGAGATATCGGCTTCCGCTAAGAAACGGATGTGGCGTATGACGGTTTCTGCTACAAAACATGAACTTTGACCGAGTTTCCAACAGTAAATATCGGGTATAACACTATAACGGATTAGGGCTTTGAAAACAGCGCCATACAAAGAGTAAATTACCAGCCTTAACTCATTTTTTGCCAAAATGGCGTTTATCTGTTTTTGCAAATGAACTCTGATGTTTCCTTTTTTGCGCAGCGATGCGCTCCACAAGCGCTGCCTTATCGGCCTCAGCTTTGATGCGTGCAGATGATGTTGATGAACTCCGTGATAGTCGGGAGTGTGATCTTAGAGAACTTGCTTTTACACTTGCAACATTGGAGGCACTATCTTCAGGATGTATTTCATCAGCAACACATTGATAATCAGGATCGTCTTTATTTGTTTCAACATATGGATGACCCGCATCAAAGAGCCAGCCTTTTACGTTGTCAGTGAAATCACAAAACATTGTCATTTTTTCCAAGAAGTATTTACTTTGCCTTTCAACTTCATCTTTGGGCAAAGGTAGACTCATAAAAGATGTATGGGTTTCATTTGCGTCTTGGTAACATTGCATGAACACAGCAAGCTCATTCTTTACTGAATCAACGTTTTGTATTGATGCCATCAACGCACTTATATGTTCCATGCATCTTTTAGCTTGTTTGCATTTTGCACTCCTTTTTTCCTGGTACCTTGTCACACTGTATTCCATTCCTTTAGAACAGCGGTCCCCAACCTTTTTATCTCCGCGGACCGGTCACCGGTGGAAAATTTTACCGCGGCCCGGGGGGGGGGCGGCCGTTCTCTTCGGGGGGGGGGGGGGTAGCGTACGTTCTCCTGTTTACATTACATGTAGGCCTACTGTATTAACAGGACTACACGTTCACATAGCCTAGTTTTCTCTTACGTTTACGTTCTTTGTTACAACTCACCATAATATAGTATCACAATAATAATGTCAGTCATCTGGGGGTGATGCTCCGTCTGTCATCTCGGTTCCTGTCTACTCTGTCATCTCGTTTTGCTGCTGAAGCTGCAAAAAACTCCGTTTCACAAACATAATATGTTTGTAATAGAAGCAGGTTTTCAGTGCTTTTGTGGCGATCTCAGGATATTCTGCTTGAATCCAGAACGCAGGGAGAGAAGTTGTCTGTGAAGTGATGAAGCGGCAGAGAGCCGGCCGGGTCCCGCACACACATTGCGGAGCTTGGAGCAGGTGAATCACCTGTTGCAATGAACCCGTAATTTAAACAGGACTCGTGGTTTTTCTTTTAGAACAGCTTTCTTCTTGTTGGAAGGCGTCAGGTCTTCTGTCGTCTCATTATTAAGTTTTTCCCGGCCCGGCGACGTGTGTTTTTCACTCTTTTACGTTTGTGCCTGCCTGTCAATTGCGCAGCACCGGGAAGATGCACAAACGGAAGTGGCAACATTTTCAAAATAAAACGACCGGAAGTGTGAAATAGACGAAACAAACGATTTCATTTTTTTTTTTTTCATTTTCATTTCATCTTTCTGCGGCCCGGTACCAAATGATCCACGGACCGGTACCGGTCCGCGGCCCGGTGGTTGGGGACCACTGCTTTAGAAGACATTTTAACAACTCTTTTTGATGACGGCTCTTCAGCCTCCGTTGCAACAACATCAGACATTTTTCCGTTTCTTTTAATTGCTTTCTTTCCTTTTTGTTTATTACACCAATGACAGTCCTCAAACGCACACAAGAGCAGGTTGCAAACACACGATGCTTATTGACCAACAGATCCTCTTCATCAAACAAACACACACTGCGGCCGGCTTTTTATGAATGAATGAATGCGCCGTGGCCGTGCGTAAAAGTAGACATGTAGCGATTCAACCATGCACTCATTGAACTCCATGTATTGTGAGATACTGTGTCAAACTCCACTCGTTTGGCCGTTTTCCATTACAGCTTTTTACAGTTTTTATCACATACCAGTTTCTTTGAGAAGGTTGAACGTCTTGTCGATCTGGGCCAGAAGCAGCATGCGCGCCGTGGCTGAGTCCAAAAGGTGATTTAAACAATCTCTGCTTTCCATTCGTCCATAATGCGCACAATGCAACAAGTCCAGTATTGAAGCTTATTTCCTTTGAGCCCAAGGGCAGGTTTTTTACTTATGTAGCAGCCGATTGTCAAACAAATAAAAGTATCAAATCAAACTTCAAATTATACTAATCAAAGGGCCACTGTTGCACCATGGGTTGTGGTGTACGCGGATGGGAAAAACATAATGTCCAAACAAATGTCCAGTTTCAACAAAAAGCGTGGTTTATTTAACCAAACAGCGAGCAAACAAAGAACAAAGAAAATTCCTGTGCCTCTCCCGCTCCGGTAAAAAACCATTTGCCCACCCAGGTGCATGCTGGTCCCTTACCGACAGCCTACCTATATAACTTCAGGTGCCCCCCCTACCTTGCCCAAATGAAACAAAACACAAATAATAAACAAGAAACACCTAAAGTAAACAAATAATAACCTAGAATACTAATAGAAATCTAATCATAATGAAATCAAGCAAATTGATTGAGAATAACCAAAACTAAATACTCACTAAACAAAATAAACTAAACAGCACTAAATACTACAAATAAATAAATAGCTCCAACACGGTAGAGTTTTAAAAAAAATTCACCCCCCTCAGAGTGTGTGCGGGGGTAGAAACTATCGGTTGAGACCAAAAAAATGAAATGTACCAGGCTGTAAATATGTTTTTTTAAGCTGTAAAATCGGCTATTTTAACATGGGGCTCAATTGGAGTTGCTCCCTTCTGGAGCCAGCCCCCAGCGACAGCCCAGGGGATTGCAGCTTTTTGAACGCGGAAGTGAGCTTCACTTCTCAGACCGACAACTGCCCCCTTGGAGTGAACTCCAGCAGGGTTAGGATGGCCCCCAAAAAGCATAAGTCTGGACACCAGAAAAGAGTTGAGAAGGAGGCCAGGAGTAGGAGCAGCAGAGCAGGGGCCCAGGATATCAAAAACTTTTTTACTAAGGATGGTGAGAGTAAAACTACCGTGGGCAGCTGAATCAATTAGCCTACTTGTTCATTCATTTAATGTCTGTAACATTAGCTTTGACGGGGCGCAGGCTGGAGCCTCGCTGTCACCTGGCAGCGCGACACTCTGGACAAGTCACCAGTTCATTAAAAAAAAAAAAAAAAAAAAAGTCGGCAGTTCAGAGTAGCTATAACTAAACGTTACTAATTTGGAGGCTACTACAGTGTGTGTGTTTGTTTCACACTGTCACTGGCACGGACAGTGCTCCAGTATGCGCCCACGTAGAGGTTGCATTGAATTGTATTATGACGCATTCAAGTTCCACTCAGTAATTATGAGCATCTGACGAAGGTCAGTTACGTTATCATGATGTGTTCAATGTAGTCTTGTAAAATGTGTTATGGGACATTTGAATAGCCTAAATACAAAAAAGTTGAATGTTCAAAGATTTGTTGTTGTTGTTGTTTGTTTTCATAGCAATATAAAATAAAATACACCATAATAGTGGACAACAACAAAGTAAAAAAAAAAAAAAAAAAAAGACTATTTAGAATAGGCTACAGTTTACACTGACTTTTGAATGGTTTAAAAATGTTTTATATTTATATATATATATATATATATATATATATATATATATATTAGGGCCGGGACTTTAACGCGTTAATTACGATTAATTAATTACACAAAAATTAACGCGTTAAAAAAATTAACGCATTTTAATCGCACTCATTTAGCACCATGGAACGTTTCTCACTGGATGAGTTTCAGGCGTATTGATTACACTGGAGCACAATCATCTAACAAGCCGCCGACACTGTTAATATAATACATATATGTATTATGCACTGATCACTGCAAGGGAGAGAGGAGGTGAAAAGAGACAACAACACTGTTACCTGTTGTATACTGGCCTCAGGCTGTACCATCGCTAAGAAACCAGTGAGTAACGAGTTAAAGCTATGGTCTACGATTTGGAGCATTGGTAATTATTATTTACATCGTTTATACAGCGATTATGGTCCTGTGGTCCGATATACACGCGGCCCTGCTGAGCTGCTGGTCTTCCTCCTCTCCCTGTCACACAGCTGCTTCCAGCCGCAGCCTGAGCGGGTCTCTGCACTGCGGCGCCGCGGAGCTCCAGGCCCCGGTCTTTCTGCTTCTCTCCCCCAGAGACAGCACCATGTGCCCGGTCACCCAGCGCGAGGACTCTCCCTGTAGCATGAGGCTGTGCTAACGGCTGCTAATGGCGGCGCTGCTCGTACCAGCGGTCGCCGCGGTCCCGTTGCCGGGGACGGCGACGACGGCAACTGGCACCGCCTCATTACCTTTTACAGTCTATGCTCATCACCGGCAGCTGGTGCACAGCGGCGGCATCGGGACTGGCATCGCCGCCATTAGTAGGCCAGCGCCGAGCACAGCCTCATGCTACAGGGAGACTCCTCGCACTGGGTGACCCAGGACAGGGTCCTGTGTCTGGGGGAGAGGAGCAGGAAGAGTCGGGGCCTGGAGGCACCGCGGCGCCGCGGTGCAGAGAGACCCGGTCAGGCTGCTGCAGCAGCGGTGCTGAGTTTATGTTGAACAGGTAATCTTTGGTTTTATTGTGCAAGTTGTGACTGTGAATATGACATTTCACTCCGCATTCGGTTTCTGCAGGCAGCAGCAGGCTTGTTGCTTGCTCCGCTCTGGGAGGGGAGGGGAGGGGGGGGCGTGTTTAAAAAAAAAAAAAAAAAAAGCGCTCGTCGCGGGGAAGCTGAGAACAGCGGAGTTTCCTCTGCTGCAGCTGAACAGCTGATATTTGGTCAAGATGTAGCTACAGACCTGTCAGTGTTTCATGGTGCATAACGCCGGGTTCACACCGGACGCCGAAGCGCCGCGAATAGCCGCGGAACGGAGACCGCGTCCCTTCGGCGGCCAAGTTAACAGGTTGTGTAGTTCAGACCAGACGCGACGCGCCGCGAAGCGCCGCGTTTGCTCGCGCCGTGCATTTATCGTTTCGGCGTCTGTTCTATTTTGTGCGCGAGCCGCGAGCAATCGCGTCAATCTTGGCAGGAAGTCACACATGAAACAACGAGAGAATCCAGTCAATTTTCAAAATAAAGCACTTTTCAAAATAAAATACAGCGATTGACAAATGCGACCGTATTTATATTTGTCAGACTCTCAACAGAGAACAAGAGAGATGAAAACACACACACACACACACACACACAGGATAGGGAGACACGGAGTGGGCTGGCTGCAGGGGGGCGGGGGGGTCAAAACACACAAACAAACAGGGAAAGAGAGAGAGAGAGAGGCAGAGACGAGTTGTTGTCAAGTGAAGGACGACGTGAAATTCATCTTGGAAGTGAAGTACAGGGAGTTGTTTGACCCACAGCACACGGTGTTATAATTATATGAGGTTATTTACTTATCCATGATGTAAAAAACACAGCTCTGAATGTGAGTAAACAACAGCTGAGGAGCAGAGGCGCTCGCGACCGCCGCGGAGAAATCAGCGTCTGGTGTGAACTGCAGGGACGCGGCTCGCGCGCAATTTCCGCGGCCGCTCCGCGTCACGGCGCTTTCGCGTCCAGTGTGAACCAGGCGTAAGACTTAAACCTCAGAGCTGTCTGTCTTCAGACTGTCCTGACCTGTCCCTGAACATCACACAGGGACAACATGGAGCTGCTGTGTGATTGGTTACTGAGTTTTATTAATGTTTACATCAGGCTGAATTCAACAAATCAGTTTATGCTACTGTGATTTAAAGCTCCAGTTGGTAAGTTGACGAAAGTGAAAGTAAACTCCGCGACTTGGTCGGAAATTTCAAGACAATACTCCGTCAGGTCCCTTTATGAACCTCTGCCAAAGAGTTTATAAACCGTCTTTGCCTCTGCCAAGCGCCCCACACACACACAGACACACACAAAGTAGCCATAAAGGCACCCACAGAAGATGTACCGTATCCATAGCACGACGTGTAGGAGCGGCGATTGGCTGCTCCTCCTGCTCCCTCTACCTGACTGGTGGAGAATCGTCGGGCGCGGTGGATTTTGGCAAATACGATTACAGGCTGTAGGTGGAGCCAGAGGAGTTGGATTTTGTCCTAAATTACTCATTTAATGTCTGACCATCAGAATATAGTGACAGTTCCAGCAAATATGACTGAATAATTGTTACCAACTGAAGCTTTAAGTAGCCTAGTTAAATACTACAGTAATCATAATAGTGTATTGGCAGGAAAGACCATTTAAATCTGTATCAAATATCGATTAATGAATTAATCGATAACTTGGTTAAGTATCACCTTGAAAAAAAACAAAGTTTTGTTGCTTAAAGCAGAAGTAAGCGATCCGGTCGTTTTGGCTAATGCTGCGTTCCAGGCAGGCTTTTGAAATCGTAAATTACAGCTTCAAGTCACATCTTACGACTTTGTAGCGTTTCAGGCAACCCACTCGTGTTTTTCCGACCTGTTTTACAGGTGAAAGTCACTATAACGGCCACTCGTAACTTCTGACCAGTGAACTCGTACCAGATCGAACTGGTACGACTTCACGGTCGGAAAAATACGAGTCTCCTTGAACGCACCATAACAGTCCTCGTCCCTACGTCGCCACATTCACGGCGTTCCTTGGCTGCACACACAGCCCTGCATGCCGTTCTCTCCCCTCATTGGATAAAAACTGTAGGATACGATAAATGTTTTCTCCTGGGCTCAGAGCAGAGCAGAGTGACTGACAGACCCGTGTTTCAGACCAAACACTCTATAGAAGTGATTGATGTCGGAAGATATAACTATTTAAGACTTATATTAACACAAATATATCACTTACTTCTGCTTTAAGCTATTCAATCATTCAATGGTATACTAAAATCCATGTGAAAAAAAAATGCTTCTCACTGTTCTCAGGTTGAGGGGTTAATTGAAAATGTATTTGCAATCAGAGGTGTAATAGAATAGACAACTTATAATACATAATTTACATAATAATACTGTGACTTGTTAAGTCGTTAATTGTAAAAAAGGAAACAAATTGGATGTATTACACCAGACACCATCAAGAACACTGAAAAACAAGAAAATCGAAGGTGGCAATGAATACGGTAGAGGGGCCCACACCGATATTCTTTCAGGGGGCCCAGAATTCCTAGCAACTGCCCTGCGCACAGCAGTGTCAAACGGACGCGTTTCAGCCCTTGGCTTTCCTCAGCGTGAACCGGCATCCAGTTTATTTTTGTACAAGAGTCGAGCACGCCATTTCTTTTGCACATCTGTACAAATTCCAGACAGTGTTGAACATAAACTGGTGCAGGGGTGGACTGGGACAAAAATTTGGCCCTGGACTTTTTGGTCCAGACCGGCCCACTATCTGCGCGCGGATATTTTGCCAACTAGCACCGTTGATGTACATACAAACACACAAGCTCTTAATAACACCACTACTAAACGATATACAATATACAACAAAGTAGAGGAATAGTGTGGAATAAGTTAAGTTTGGACAAAATTACATGCACATAATGAGTCTGCATGCAATCAGAACTTTGGCTAGTTGGCTAAAGTATGGAAAACAATAGTACAATGATCTGAAAAATGGACAAACACTAATTTTATCTTAGAAAGACAGTACAGCTCAACATAATGTATAGACAATGAAGCATGACAAGAAATACTTGTAAATTGTGTACTGCATCATGAGTAATATGTATGCAGAATGATGTTTTACTGTAACAGTAGTTAATCTGTGTTTTATTAATTTTAACTGTATAATGTTAAACTGTTGAAAGGACAATAAACCATAAACACTGACTGAAAAAAATATGGAAAAGCATTTGTTAAGTTGTTAGCTCAATGTCCTTCATGACCAAATTTGAGTGAGGGCACTTTAATAAAAGCAACTAATCAATTAATCAGGATAGTATATGAATATAGTTATTGTTTTCCAATACTTTAGATAACTAGATTTAGCTGTAACACACCACACCATCAGAGTTATTAGCTATAGCTATTTATTATGTCAAGTAAAGTTCATAGCAACTGTTCTGGACCATTTACAGTATTTTAATGAATGTTTATCCACACCATTCTGGAAAGCACATACCTGCTTAACAATCACTACCTCCTTCACATGGTGGAGAGTCTTCCTCAACACTTATTTATTCAGCCTCCTCCTGCACTATAAGGGCGGTGGTAATGGGAGCCTCACTCCCTTCAGACTCACGTGAAGGACCTGCTGCTGAAGCTGCAGCATCGGTGCTTCTAGCCCTGGCCAGGCCAGGCGGCCCCTGATCTGCGTAATTCTTGTACTTTCAGCAGTCTGTGCTGCTAGAGCTTTTCTTTTTCTGTTACTTTCCTCCATTTTTCCGCGCCGCCTTTGCGTTTTTTTTACTTTTCTTTTCTTTGCGCTGGTGTGTTGTTTTTTTTCTCTCTCTCGCTCTCTCTCATCATGACTCCTCATCATTAAAAGTGATTGGACGAGGGGGGGTCTAGAACATGCGTGGGTGGGACTCCTGGGCCTCTATAGCCTCTCATAGGGCCATTGGGCCAGGTAGACAAGCCACTGGGCCAATCGTCACCTCTCTGCTGAGTCTGCAGCTGAGCACTGTGGGCACAGCCGATGCATGTCTCTCTCCCTGGGCCGGGAGAGTTACAATAGGCAAGGGAGGCATGGCGGAAAAAAAAGTTAAATAAATAAATAAAAAACGGCCGCCTATCGGTCCATAGTAACCGGCCCACCGGGAAAACTCCCGGTACTACCTATGGCCAATCCGCCCCTGAACTGGTGTCTGTACAGAGTGTGTGGATGGTTTCTAAATCCATCATCTCAGTCTTAACATTGATCTTTAAATCACCAATCAAACGTATGTTAATGAGATTAATGACCCTGGTATTGATAATTGTATTATTCTAATTCCATTAAAGGCATTATTTTTTTTGTCCCTGTTACCTTTTTATTCGATTTTTTGTTGAAGTCTGTTTCCATGACAACACAAACTAAATCACTCATCACCATTCAGAGCTTCATCCTTTCCAGCTGATGAACTCATTGAAGTCACTATAGCCACATGCTGAGTGGTTGTGATGCTGCTCTGTTCAGATGTTCAAAGACCAGGGCAACAGTAAGAACAAACAACTGTATCGTCAGCATAAAAATGTAAAGAGTAAAATAAAGTGTGTCCATTTCCATAGTAACTGAGATCCATGTGAACTCACAGCTTTGTAATTCTGTAGAAGTGAAAGAAGTTTAACACCAGTCAGTGGAGCCTTAGTCCTCTGACTGGATATTCATCAACACTGAGTTCAGCCCTTTGCAGCTTTTGGACCAAACCATCCAGACTGTAGTGAAACTTGTTTGTAGCAGACGACACTTTGAGATTTGATGTCAGAGGTGTGAACTTTGTGCTGAGTGTGAGCTCTTTGGTGGAGGAGATGACAGTTTTAGAAAGCAGAGCTTCTTTGTGCTGCAGTGGACAGCAAGATTAAACCACGATATTTCTCATCGCGTTAAAAATCTGTCTCGCAAGATTTTTTTTTAAATGTTAAAACAATGTAAAGCAGGGTTTCCACTACTACCAGTTACCATTACAGTAACTCTACTTGACTTGGTTTAGGTGCTTTTCAATCACAGCTGAGTTCTTCATAGTTCCTCCTCAGTAAAAACAAAACTTATCAACCAGCGCATCTAGCGTTTACCATTAATAAACGACTCTGTGGCGGCTGCGACTCTCAGGAAGAGCAGTGAACTGAGACACTGGGAGCTTCCACTACAAACAAGCTTAAAATATAGACTTATTTAATTTTTTTCGGAAGAATTTCTCATGTCGGAGCTTCAATACAAGAGGGATAGGGGTGTGCATTGGCACTGCCCTCACGATTCAATTCGATTATGATTCAGCAGGTAACGATTCGATTCGATTCAATTCTCCGATGCATTGCAATGCATCAAAATTCTACTGCACGCAACACGGCAAATTTTTCATCAGTCATGAGATATTGAACAACAGATTTTATCGGCTGCTACAGTATGTGTGTATTATCACTCTCCTGTATCTTTGACATAAATGTCATTAAATCAAATAAAATTGAATGGAACAGGGTATAAGAAAACATGAATCACTTCTAGGGCTGCCCCCAAAAATTAGCCGACCAAAATTTCATTGGTCGATATTAACTCAAAATCACAATGACTGAACTATATGAAAGACTATGGGGCTTTTATTTTGAAGGGCCAGATACAGGAAGTCGTGACACTTTTTGTTGTTGTTGTTTTTACACGGCACGGCCTCTCCCTCTCTGCATCAGAGACCCCCGTAACACAGCCTGAGCTCAGTCACTCCCCCTCCTCTACTGTGTTTATTGGTGATAAACGGGCATACTGCCTGTAGTAACGGTAAAACTACTGCCTGTAGTAACGGTAAAACCCGACCGGCTTGTTGAATCTCGGACCCAACACGGCCGGACTCATGAGCGTTAATTAATTAATTCTCAACCCAACCACAGGTGAAAAAAAAAAAAAAGGAAAAAGAAATCCAGCGGCAACACTGTTACTGCTGGTGCTGCTGCTTAGCATGTAGCTACAGGCTGCGCATGTTGTTGCTCCGGAAACGCCCCCGGAGGTAATTGAAACTTCACAACTTTATTTGAGGCCAGAAAATAAACAGTGACATAATCGATTATGGCACGTTGCCGCATCAATGCTGAATCGTGCATGTCCCGCATTGCAATGCATCGCCGAATCGATTATTGTTGACACCCCTAAAGAGGGACATTACAGACGAGCACTATAGAGGTATTTGGATGTTTTTTGGTGTGTCTTTTTGGACGAAGACTAGTGAGCACCATTCACAACCATTATATAGACAAATACTGCTGCGCGGACCCCCCCGAAATTTGAATTTTGGGTGAACTATCCCTTTAAAATCTCGTCTCATCTCGTTCTCGTGAACCCAATATCGTGTTTCGTCTCGTCTCTAGAGCAGCGGTTCCCAAACTTTTTGTGCCGCGCACCCCCTTCAAAGTTCTGACAGAGCTGACGCACCCCCAATGCCCAACACACACAAAAAAGCAGCGTGAGGGGGGGGGTTATTAGGCAGCCAATAACTCCTTGTGACCACAGCAACCACATCTGTGTAGGCCTAGTTCTTCCTCACTAGTTTTTATTTTTCATATGCGGATCGAGAGTGAGAGAGTGAGTATGTGAGAGAGAAATAGGTGCGCACCAGATTTCACGGTTGCTGACCGACACCGGCAAAAACTGAAACAAGGCAGTTTGAAGAGAGGAAAAACACAGAATATACAGAGGTTTATGCATTATATGTCCAAGAGACGTCAGGACGTGAACGAGGGAGTCGGCGGGTGGCTCAGGTTTAATGAAACTGTCACTGTCAGCTGCATCTGTCAGCAGCTGCTCCAATCACACACGTCACAAACTTTCATTTGAAGGGACAGATAGATGTTGATTTTGTTAACAGTGACTTTGTTGCCCATAAACATTACCATATGCGTCATATTTGTCGGCTGCTGTCTTATCCTGTGCAATCGCCTTTTGTTTTTATTTATTTATTTATTTGACAAAATTTGAGACCCCCTTCAAATTTTGCTTTTGAGGCTTTCAGGGGTATGGGTTAATCCACCCGGTATTTCGCACACTGGGGCAGATCCTTGGGGAACAGTAGCGGAGACACCAAGGGAGAATCAGGGTCTGACACAACTGACACACGTGCAGGAAAATGCGCACCGCTACGGCGTCGTTGTATTGTGATCGCACATGACCAGTGTTACCTATGAATAAAAGTAACACGTTAGAGTACTCATGCGTTACCAAAAATGAAAAGCCTTTTGAAGCGCACCTCGCACATGCTGCAACAACTGACAGACACACAGCCTCTTTGTGCACCGAGTCCTGACGAATAACATCAGTCATCCAACCAAATTAGCTCTACAGGATAACATTAACAGGAAAGACAGTCAAAAATATGCCACATAGCGTTTTTTGCCGTGAATCCCTCTCAGCGGCTTCACTGCTCGATCTGTCTGTCGGTTTGAACTGAGGACTCACGTGTGGAGAGGAGGGAGGCTGGCGAGACGTGAACTTCCAACCTTGTGTGTAATAAAAGTTAAAAATGCGGTATACCGGTTATCACACTGCTGCTACGGCATGGAGTAGAGATCCGGGGCTGGACCGGGGGAGAACCGAGCTGCCGCTCGCCAAGAGGGAGCTGCTGAAAGCAGCAAGCACTGAGAGCCGGTACCGGTGTTGTGGCCCTACTGGTTCCTAATTTAACTGGTTACGGTGCTGAACAGCTGCAGATGTTTTGCACTCCCTCAGCAGATTCGTCACAAATTCACAAACATACACAACATATTACCAGCGAGTTTCAAGCCACAATTCACATCTACCGCGGCGAATATGCTGCTGTGAGTGAGCACTAACAGTTACGTACCAGCCACATGGAAAAAAAAAATAAAGTGGAGAAAAAATAATCTTCACATATTTGCGTGGAGCGGGACTCGATCTCGCTTCAGCAAAACCAATTACACCACTAACCATCTGTCTACCTCTGTGAGCCACTCAAGCTCACAGGTGCCAGCCGCTTCACTGCATATCACTCAATTACGTCACTACAGGTAACGTTTTGACTCGAGCTGATCTGAAACAACTGGTTACCATCGGTTTGCCTTTGAAATACACGGACAATGCCTCGGTGTTTATTGTTCTCTTTCCTCCAGTCTAATCAACATATTCAGCGCTACACTTCTCTCCGCCCAACACTACACACTATGACAAAGCCTGTCGTGTTGAGAAAGTGATGAACTAGCTCGGAAATACTGTCAAAATACGCTGAACAATATGTAAACAAAAGCGAAACACTTGAGCCACTGCATGTGTACATGGGTGAAAAACGTACGACTTGCATTTAATCACATTACTGTATTGCGAATGTTTTGTGTACTTACATTTCTTTACACTTCTCTACAGATCTTATTAAACGCAAAGCGTATTTATTGGCGTGTATTAAAAGAAATGTCCATTTAAAGTCGCCGTGGTTCGAGGAAGAGAGGTGAAGTTAGCTCTGAGTCTAGCTCCCTAATAGCAAAGTTCCTTTGGCTTGGATGTGGCCCAAATAAACAGCAAAGATCTGGCCCACTTACGGAAGTGAATGACGGCCCATATCTGGCCCAAGTATATGAAAGCTATGCTTAACCATAACATAACCAGACCTCTACCAGAACTGTACCAACTACATATGGCTTATAGCTGGGCTTCATAGGGCCTGCCTGTATGGCTGTGTTCAGGTAAAGCCTACTGGCTCTTATGTGGCCCCCATGTGGCTGACAGACCAAAATCCAGATTTTACCCAGAACCTAAACTAATATACACCAAACCTTTCATCTGGCCCACTTTTGGAAGTGAATGATGGGCCACATCTGGCCCTAAGGTATATAAGCCCAAACCGAACCATAACAAAACCAGACTTCTACCAGGAGTAAACTAAATTCAAATAATTATATGGCTCATGGGTCACATACAGAATACGTGTGGCTCAGTTCTGTTGAATCATTGTGGCCCACATGTGGTTGACAGAATAAAACTGGTACTTTTTTTTCATCAGATCTATAACACACCTTCCATCTGCCCCACATTATGAAGAGAATGACAGGTCAATTCTGGCACCAAAATTAAAAAATGATAATTTTAGTGCAATAGCAGTACTGATTAAGTTGTTCGATACCTATATAGATCACTTAAATCACACAAAATCAATATAAGAAATTAAGAAACACACAAGTTTCCCTTTAAAATTGTATTTTTTCATACTTCAAAATTGCCTTCAATGAACTGTACAGAACATGTAGAAATTACATCCATATAAAAACAGAATCAGAAAAAAACTGATCAAATAGGTTACAGTAATACTGTACAAAAATACAAGAACAGTGTAGAAATATTAGAAATGAAGAAAGTTTAATTTGTGCATCAAAACTGTCTGTCTTAACTGTCAGTTTCAGCTTGTATTTTTTGTCTCTCTTCACACCAAGGCCCAGTTTCCCATCACCTCCACCTCCTTGTCTGAAACAGCTGCAGTCAGGGTTTCGTCTACGGCACCTTGAGAACACAGGACATTTTGAAAGAGTAGTGTTAAGGCTGTCAAACAATTAAAATGTTAAATCGCGATTAATCTCAAAATTTCCTAAATTAATCAGGATTAATCGCATCGTTTTCTTTTTTGCTTGAAATCACAGCAATATGAATGGATAAGAAACATAAGAAACATAAGAAAAGAAACATCTGGATGTTTCTTATGCTTTCCATTCATGGTATTTAAAAATCAGCTGTCAGAGAGAGAGAGCAGCCTTGTTTGGTGATAAGAAGAACAAGTTCTCTAGTGTAGTCAACATGCAGCTTTTCTGTAACATTACAAGACGGCAACGGCTGAGGTTCCAATGTCACAGCGTTAACTTAATTGTGCGTTTTCTTTTTTCGTGTTATTTTTAAAAAAAAAATTTAAATTTAAAATTTAAATTAAAAAAAAAAAATAGTGCCGTTAAAATCATTTTTGCGTTAACGCGTTTATAAAAAACATTGTGTGAAGTTCCGGTGAATCAAAATAACATAAATCAGACATTGGAGTAACTTAAATCAAGCTTTTTCATCCCAGGAGCAGTAGGGTTAGCAAAGCTGCTAAAGCTGCTAACACAGCCATAGCCTGTCTCTTTCCACCATGGGCTTCAAACACACGCTTTATTAAATTAAAACCGAGTTCTGTTCGGCTAACTTGTAGCTTTCTCCTCTAAAGATGTAGGTCTAGTGTGTGCCATTAATTATCAGTAGTTCAACAAAAATGTAAAAGGTTTAAAATTCACTTACCCAAAGCAGCAGCCAGTCCAGAAGCTGAGTGAGAGAAAATGAAAATGTCCGGAGGGTGTCGCAGAATAAACTCCACCCATGGCCACTTGTGCCAGTTGCATGCCAACTGTAGCCCAAAAGCTAACATCTATCATCTGGGAGAGTGCCTTATTTCAGAACTGTGCCAGAAGAAAAATTCCCTCCAATTTTGAAGGTATGGCAAAACCAACGTGGTTATGATGTGGACCTCATGTGTTTTGCCATTTTGTCAGTTACATAGGGCCAGGTGCTTCTATTACAGAACTGCCCCAGAAGAGATATGGTCCGGGTATAAAAGTATAATCCGTTTTTTCGTTTTAAAACAAAAACGGAAAAACGGAAACAGCGCCCCTTTTTCCTTTTTTCATTTTAAAACAAAAACGGAAAAACGGTTTTTGCTGGGTTTTTGCTGCCGGCTTAAAAAACAAGAAAACCAAAAAACCAAAACCAAATAACGGCCGAAATTTGTTTTTTTCAAATTCATTTTGTCGTTTTTCGTTTCTTTTTTTTTAATGAATATGATATGACGGGGGACAGACCGGAAGCGGAAGTGAAGTGTAAAACCGTCAAAATAATAGTTTAGCGTGCTGGCGCTAACTTCTTAGCGTATAGACCGACTACCGTCCTCTTTCTACACCTATGGTTCACTTTTTTTTTTCAGCTGGTTGTTTGGAAGAACGTGGTTGTTTGGAAGAACGTGTTAGGCCTATTATTATAATTTTAGCCGATTGTGTGAAAGCACTTACTTTTTTTTTTTTTTTTTTTTTTTTTCTTAAGAAACTTTATTAAGACATCATGGTGCAATACAATTCAATACACCAACAGAACATCGCCAGGGGGTTTCAATACAGACAATGCAGAGACAAGCTTTCATACAAAAACATTATATAGTGTACATAAATTCAAAGTCTTTATAGCTTTCATGTTGATGGATTTTTTAATAGACTTAATGTATTGTTTGGCTTCATTTTCAAAAATAAGAAAAAGTGGATTTTGATTAGTGTAACGACATTTATGAATGTGCCATTTGGCTAATTGTATAATAAGATTGATGATATAGTATTGTTTTTCTTTAGAAGATGGATTGTCAGTGAAGCCAAACAATACATGTTCAAAGCACAGGGAAAAAAGAGGTTCAATCGAAAAACAAATCAGGTTACAAATATCTTCCCATAATTTAGTTGAGAAAGGGCAAGACCAAAATAAATGAAAAACATCTTCAGGGTGTCCTACACAGAAAGAGCAGTTTAAATCTATATCTTTTTTAAATCGTTGTAAAAAAACTTTTGATGGGTAAACTCTGTGGATTATTTTAAAAGATACTTCTTTTACCTTATTATTAACTATATATCTAGCAGGTAAATTCCAGATTTTTTTCCAATTAAGGTTATTGACAAAGTTATTCCAATAAGCTATTACATATGGAGTTGATACGACTTCTTTCTGAAATAAAGAGCGTATATTACGGTTACTATTGCGTGTCGAGGAGAAACAAATTTGGCCTATATCTAATTTGGTTGGATCAAAGGGCAAGAGTGTTGGGTTTTGTACTAATGTACTTCTAAATAACATAATTGCTCCAGAAGGGATTGCATTTATGACAATATTAAATTCACTAATAGGAACAGGGATTCTGTATTTTAGGATAAATTCTTGATATGAAAATAATGATCCGTTTGAGTTAAACAACTGATGAACCAAAAGTATGTTGTGCATAAACCAATGGGGGTAAAATAAGGATTTGTTTCTATATATAATGTCTCTATTATTCCATATGTAGTATCTATGTGGGGAAAAATTATGTTTATAGATTAATGACCAGGAGAGAAGCATCTGTTTGTGGAAGTTGGATAGTTTTAAGGGGATTTTTACAATATTGTAATTACAAAATAAAAGGAAATTTAAGCCTCCTAATTTAGAGAAAATAAAGTTTGGTATGAAGTTCCAAATTGAAGAGGGTTTCTTGAGGAATTGTTTTAGCCAATTAATTTTAAATGTATTATTCAAAGTGTGAAAATCTAAGACGTTAAGACCGCCCTTATCATATGAATTCATTATTACTGATTTTTTTATGTAATGGTTTTTGTTTCGCCATACAAAGTTAAATAACATCTTGTCAATGTTTTTTGAGATCTTTTTATTAACATCAAGAGATAAAGCAGCATATGTAAGACGGGATAATCCCTCAGCTTTGGTCAGCAAAATTCTGCCTCTCAATGACAAATCTCTCTGCAGCCATTGATTTAATTTTTTCTGGGTTTTATCAATAATTAAATTAAAATTTTGATCGCATCTGGCTTCCTTATCCTTAGTAATGACAATACCTAAGTAAGTAATAGAGTCTTTTACAGGTATATTACTTATGGAAGGGATATTACAGGATTTAAGAGCAAGCAATTCACATTTCTTTACATTCAAGCAAAGTCCTGACGCAATAGAGAAAGTACTTATCAAATCAATGGCTAAAGGTATCTGAGAGCTATCTTTTAAGAATAAAGTTGTATCATCAGCCAGTTGGCTGATGATAACTTCGTTGCCCGCCATAGAGATACCTTTTAATGGACTAAGCTTTATGGAGTCGGTGAGTAACTGCGTACATAGGAGAAAAAGGTAAGGAGATATAGGGCATCCCTGCCTGACCCCGCGTTTGAGGAAGAAACGGGGAGAAGTACCAGCATGCAATTTGATTGAGCAGTTTCCATTTGTATACATTGTTTTAATGGCACTGCTAAAGTACGAACCAAAACCAAATTTTTTTAGGGCATGAAATATAAATTTATGTTCGATTGTATCGAAAGCCTTGTAGAAATCTAAAAAAAGAATGAAACTTTCATCAAGGCATAAGTCTGAATAATCAATTAAATCAAGCACTAATCTGACATTGTTAGAAATATGTCTATTTCTCATGAAGCCGGATTGAGTTTCATCAATTATATAGTCTAAAACAAATTTAATTCTTTTAGCAAAAATCAACGCAAATAATTTATAGTCATTATTTAGTAAACAAATTGGACGCCAATTGTCAATAAAAAGTTTGTCTTTCTTTGGTTTTGGTATTAGAGATATAAGGCCTTGGGTTAAGGTAGGAGGAAGCGATTCATTTCTTATACATTCTGAGAAAAGACCTAAGAGGAAAGGTGCAAGCTGTTTAGAAAAGGCTTTATAAAATTCAGAAGTAATACCATCTGTGCCTGGAGATTTATTAAGTTTGAGGTGTTCAATGGCCAATAAAACTTCCTGTAGTGTTAGTGGTTTGTCACAAGATTCCTTTAAGTCAATATCAATAGATTTTGTTTCTGTAAGAGACCCTAAAAATTGACAGGTAGATTCTTCACAGTATTTGGATTCATATAATTTGGTATAAAAATCTGAGCAATATTTAGCTATTTTACGGGGGTCATCTGTAATGTCTCCATCAATATTTAATTTTTGTATAGTGTTATTTTTAGCATAAAATTTTTCAAGTCTGAAAAAGTAAGCAGTATTCTGCTCCCCTTCCTCTAGCCACCTTCTTCTACTTCTCACAAAGGCGTGAAAGCACTTACTGTGGAAAAACGTTACTGTTAGCTTTACGCCCCCTGCCTAAATTAAGAACATCTATCAAGTCAGCAGAGGTCCCCATCACCCACAGTCAATACGAGGTGTCCTGACACTGCAGGTCTGCAGCCAGACTGTCTTGAATGATTTTGAGAACTTATGACTTAAGTGCAGTTGTTTAGCCACAGGGTGGCGCAGTTTTTACATAGTAGACCTCAGTGCTACCACGGCGGATGATGGCCAACACAGCCAGGCTCTGTCGGCTCAACAAAAACTAATCCCCGGACAGACCCAACTGGTGTCACGGCGGTGATGAGCTGCGCCTGTGATCACTTCATTTCAGTCGGGAGGAGCAGGTTGATTTACAGTGGAAACCGGATACAGTAATCAACCACTTAGCTAGATCAAAAGGCTTGGGACGGAATCATTTCTATAGGCTACAAATGCTGTTTTAGGCTAATTATAGTAGCCTAATCAAGAAATCCGCTTATAGTGTTCATTTTTGTTCATTTTATGGATGAAAACATGCGCAAAACAATTTAAAAACTATGTGTAGCCTATTTATTTTATTTCCGGCGGTGTCCCTTTGATGTGCACTGCTGCAGCAGCCCGCACACGTCGCCGTGCTGTGTGTTGTTGTGCTGTGCGTCAGCTGACTGGCAGCGCGGCTGTTTGTGTTGTCTGTCAATGAATGAACCTATCGACTTTATATCGACCGCAGACGTCAGGAATAGATTATAGGCCTAACACGTTCTTCCAAACAACCAGCTGTTATAGTTTCACAGAAGTAAAAAATAAAATAAAATAAAAAAAGTGAACCATGTGGTGTAGAAAGAGGACGGCAGTCTATATACGCTAAGAAGTTAGCGCCAGCACGCTAAACTATTATTTTGACGGTTTTACACTTCACTTCCGCTTCCGGTCCCCCGTCATATCATATTTATTAAAAAAAAGAAACGAAAAACGACAAAATGAATTTGCAAAAACCAAATTTCGGCCGTTATTTGGTTTTGGTTTTTTGGTTTTCTCGTTTTTTATGCTGACAGCAAAAACCCAGCAAAAACCGTTTTTCCGTTTTTGTTTTAAAATGAAAAAAGGAAAAAGGGGCGCTGTTTCCGTTTTTCCGTTTTTGTTTTAAAACGAAAAAACGGATTATACTTTTATACCCGGACCAGATATTCCCTCCAATTTTACCAGTCACATACCACATGCGGCCCAAAAGAATATTCTATTATCTGGGCCAAGTGAATCAGTTAAATAAGTGTACCAGAAGAATAATGGTCCGTGTACCTTTTGTCAGTTTGATATTCCGTTTTAATAAAAAAACGGGAAAACGGAAATACCGTGGTTTTTTCCTTTTTTACTTTTCAAACAAAAACCAATAAATGAAAAAACAGAGTCGTTTTTCCGTTTTTGGTTTTCTGAATCAAAAACGAAAAACGAGAAAACCACAGTCAAATAACGGCCCGAATTTGGTTTTTGTAAATTCATTTGTTCGTTTTTCGTTTCATGTTTATCAATATAACGGCGGGCAGAACGGAAGCGGAAGTGACACGTAATAACTTCAAAATAAAAGCATGCTTATTTTCATACAGACTACGTTCTCTTTATACACTCATTTTTACAGATTATGCTCGACACATATAGCCTACATTTATTTCAGTGAAGTATAGTTGTAGATGCCATGTACTAGTGTTTTGTGTGTGTGTGTGTGTGTGTGTGTGGGGGGGGGGGGGTCAGGGGTCAGGTGGGATGATACGTCACCAAGCGTAGTAAAATAAAATCAGCTGTTCTTCACCTGTGACCTGCTATGTTTTAGCTTATCGACATTCCTCTGGAGCTCAGTTTTTATTATTGAAGCGCGTCCGGCCCTATTAGCCATTAATTGTTCCATCCATAGTCGCCCTAACAAGTAGGTTATTCTTAGCTGAGTGTGAATGCATATTGTGGGAAAGTTTTACCCTGCGAACGTCACCAGCAGAGGTCCCCATCACACACAAAATAAAAGTAGCGTGCTGCTTACTTTCATACAGCCAAACGTTCACTTTATAGCCTAGCTACAGCCCTACACCAACGTTAATTAAGCATTATACAACAGTTAGTTCCGACCATGAGTGCTGATATACAGTATAACAGCAGTGGGACTTTTTACAGGCGTGTGTGTGTGTGTGTGTGTGTGTGTGTGTGTGTGTGTGTGTGTGTGTGTGTGTGTGTGTGTGTGTGTGTGTGTGTGTGTGTGTGTGTGTGTGTGTGTGTGTGTGTGTGTGTGTGTGTGTGTGTGTGTGTGTGTGTGTGTGTGTGTGTGTGTGTGTGTGTGTGTGTGTGTGAGGTTACACTTAACAGGGCCTAATGAATTTTAAACAGGAAAAAGGCCTTATACTCCATTTTTACTGTACTATAACATCACTTTGGTCCATAGGTTGTGTGTGTGTGTGTGTGTGTGTGTGTGTGTGTGTGTGTGTGTGTGTGTGTGTGTAACCATTGTTTATTGGCTGTTAGGCTACAGTGTAATGAGGTGTTTTCAACACTTTTTTTCACATCATTAAAGCAGAAGTAAGGGGAATGTTTGTGTTAATATAAGTCTTAAATAGTTCTATCTTCCGACAGCAATCACTTCTATAGAGTGGTGGTTACACCTATCAGGGCCTAATGCATTTTAAACAGGAAAAAGGCCTTATACTCCAGTTTTACTGTACAGTAACATCACTTTGGTCCATAACTTCTGTCAATACTTGGTACAGTTGACTTCAGGACCACGCTGGCTACTTCCTCAGTCATGATCAAACATTTTTACTGTATCATTTTGGAGAAATTAAGCCTCAAATTTGCATCTTTAGCTTCTTTTAAACAGGAAAAAGGCCTAATACTCCACATTTACTGTACTGTAACATCACTATGGCCCATAAGTTCTGACAATGGTTGGTACAGTTGACTTCAGGAGTATCCTGGCTACACCCTCCGTCATTTTCAAACATTTTTAATGTATCATTTTGGAGAAATTAAGCCTAGAAGTTGTCTTTCCTTGGACTTGCACTGGAAAAGCTCTGTCATTTTAGAGAAATTAAGCCTCTAAATGAGAATAAATACCGAGCATAAGGCCTCTTTCTATGTAAAAATGGAACTGTACAGCTGAATTTCTCTAAAATGATGCAGGAAAAATGCTTAATAGTGGATCAGTGGGTTGTAAGGATGGTCCTGGAAACAACTTTATCAACTTTTGTCAAAAATTATGTATCATAGGGATTTTACATTTGCGTGAATATTGAGCAAAATTCATGGATTAATTTCTCAAAAATTATACAGTCCAAATACTTGACACTGCATGGGTGAGTAGTCAGGATATTCCCGAGGTCAACACTAACCATTGTCAGAACTTTAGGCCAAAGTGATATTACTGTACAGTAAAGATGGAACATTAGGCTTTGCAAAACTTTTTTTTTTTTTTTTTTTTTTTTTTTACAAATTTGAGGCTTAATTTCTCTAAAATTATACAGTAAAATGTTTCATATTGAGTGAGGGAGTAGTCAGGATGGTCCTGAAGTCAACTGTACCAACCATTGTCCGAACTTATGCACCAAAATGATGTTACTGTACAGTCAATATGGAGTATTAGACCTTTTTGTCTTGTTTAAAAAAAGCTAAGAATGCAACTTTGAGGTTTAATTTCCCCAAAATGATACAGTAAAAATGTTTGATAATGACTGAGAAAGTAGCCAGGATGATCCTGAAGTCAACTTTACCAAGTATTGACAGAACTTATGGACCAAAGTGATGTTATTGTACAGTAAAATGGAGTATAAAGCCTTTTTTCCTGTTTAAAAGAAGCTAAAGATGCAACTTTGAGGCTTAATTTCTCCAAAATGATACAGTAAAAATGTTTGATATTGAGTGAGGGAGTAGCCAGGGTGGTTCTGAAGTCAACTGTACCAACCATTGCCTGAACTTATGGACCAAAGTGATGTTATAGTACAGTAAATAAAGAGTATAAGGCCTTTTTGTCATGTTTTTAAAAAGCTAAGAATGCAACTTTGAGGCTTCATTTTTCCAAAATTATACAGTAAAAATGTTTGATATTGAGTGAGGGAGTATCCAGGGTGGTCCTGAAGTCATCTGTACCAACCATTTCCTGAACTTATGGACCAAAGTGATGTTATAGTACAGTAAATAAAGAGTATAAGGCAATTTTTCCTGTTAAAAAAAAATAAAATCAAAAAATGCAACTTTGAGGCTTAATTTCTCCAAAATCATACAATAAAAATGTTTGATAATGACTGAGGGAGTAGTCAGGGTGGACCTGAAGTCAACTGTACCAAGTATTGACCGAACCTATGGACCAAAGTGATGTTATTGTACAGTAAATATGGAGTATTAGACCTTTTTGTCATGTTTAAAAAAGCAAAAAATGCAACTTTGAGACTTAATTTCTCCAAAATGATGCAGTAAAAATGTTTGATCATGACTGAGGAAGTAGCCAGGGTGGACCTGAAGTCAACTGTACCAAGTATTGACCGAACCTATGGACCAAAGTTGTTATATGTTATAGTACAGTAAAAATGGAGTATAAGGCCTTTTTCCTGTTTAAAATTCATTAGGCCCTGTTAAGTGTAACCTCACACACACACACACACACACACACACACACACACACACACACACACACACACACACACACACGCCTGTAAAAAGTCCCACTGCTGTTATACTGTATATCAGCACTCATGGTCGGAACTAACTGTTGTATAATGCTTAATTAACGTTGGTGTAGGGCTGTAGCTAGGCTATAAAGTGAACGTTTGGCTGTATGAAAGTAAGCAGCACGCTACTTTTATTTTGTGTGTGATGGGGACCTCTGCTGGTGACGTTCGCAGGGTAAAACTTTCCCACAATATGCATTCACACTCAGCTAAGAATAACCTACTTGTTAGGGCGACTATGGATGGAACAATTAATGGCTAATAGGGCCGGACGCGCTTCAATAATAAAAACTGAGCTCCAGAGGAATGTCGATAAGCTAAAACATAGCAGGTCACAGGTGAAGAACAGCTGATTTTATTTTACTACGCTTGGTGACGTATCATCCCACCTGACCCCTGACCCCCCCCCCCCACACACACACACACACACACACAAAACACTAGTACATGGCATCTACAACTATACTTCACTGAAATAAATGTAGGCTATATGTGTCGAGCATAATCTGTAAAAATGAGTGTATAAAGAGAACGTAGTCTGTATGAAAATAAGCATGCTTTTATTTTGAAGTTATTACGTGTCACTTCCGCTTCCGTTCTGCCCGCCGTTATATTGATAAACATGAAACGAAAAACGAACAAATTAGTCCAGTAATTTTAGGCCAAAAAAGGGGTCAACGTTAAACAAATTGCAACAGAAGCAAACTCAACTGATTTTGTATCCTCAGCATGTCCTGAGTGAGGGAAAAAAAGCCCCGAAGAATCCCATTAGGGGAAAGTTTTGAAAAACACCCAAACATATCCCATTTATACGCATAGGCTATAAAAAAAAAAATTTCACGTGTATAGGGTAACATTTTTAACCTTTAGATATCTCCATGAAAATTACTGAGTTGATTACTTACATTAAGACAAACAAAAAATGTATTACAAGTTTTTTGAAATTCTTTGTTAACATGAGCAAATTTGCATAAATTTTTATACATTTGCATAAATTTGTATACATTTGCATAAATTCCACCGTTTTGACGGCACATGTATATATGAAGTTGCTGTGGTGGTACCGGCATGAAAATTGGAATGAGTTGACTCCATCGGTCAACCGACAAGTTGACCACTTTAAATTTCAAGATGACTGCAATTTTTCAAGACAGACACATCCTTAGTAGAGCAGGTATGACATGAGCCAACAGTGCATAATCCAATTACGTATGGCTAATTTGCATACATACAGCACCTGATCTAAACATTGAGTAGAGCAGGTGAAAATGTCTTGTTCAATCTTGTTAACATATAATATGTTAACGAGATTGAACAAGACATTTTTTAACTGTAATATGATATTACAGTTAAAAAAGGAATGGAACCAATTTAGGCTACCCATGAGCATTAATAGAGACGGAGCATGTCATACCTGCTTTACTAAGGATGTGTCTGTCTTGAAAAATTGCAGTCATCTTGAAATTTAAAGTGGTCAACTTGTCGGTTGACCGATGGAGTCAACTCATTCCAATTTTCATGTTGGTACAACCACAGCAACTTCATATATACATGTGCCGTCAAAACGGTGGAATTTATGCAAATTTATGCAAATTTGCTCATGTTAACAAAGAATTTCAAAAAACTTGTAATACATTTTTTGTTTGTCTTAATGTAAGTAATCAACTCAGTAATTTTCATGGAGATATCTAAAGGTTAAGAATTTTACCCTATTCACGTGAAAAATTTTTTTTATATGCGTATAAATGGGATATATTTGGGTGTTTTTCGAAACTTTCCCCTAATGGGATTCTTCGGGGCTTTTTTTCCCTCACTCAGGACATGCTGAGGATACAAAATCAGATGAGTTTGCTTCTGTTGCAATTTGTTTAACCTTTTCTCATAAAATGACTGGACTAAATGAATTTACAAAAACCAAATTCGGGCCGTTATTTGACTGTGGTTTTCTCGTTTTTCGTTTTTGATTCAGAAAACCAAAAACGGAAAAACGACTCTGTTTTTTCATTTATTGGTTTTTGTTTGAAAAGTAAAAAAGGAAAAAACCACGGTATTTCCGTTTTCCCGTTTTTTTATTAAAACGGAATATCAAACTGACAAAAGGTACACGGACCAATAATTCCCTCCAAATTTGAATATATGGCAATCCGTATGTGGTTATGATTTGGTCCTCATACATTTTGCCATACCACATTTCAACCAGAGGTGCCAGCTAAATGCCACATGTGGCCCAAAAGTCAATGCTATTGGGGCTGTTTCTGGCTGCGGTGAATATGATGCGTTCAAGGGACCAGGGCAGCGTCGGACGTGAGTCGATTGTTTGAAATGTGTTTATAGAATGGTCTGATGCTTTAGATTTCGTGTGCCGACATATTTTATCATTGCCCTTTGTAAAGGTATACATTTTAATTAAAACTAGTTTGACATTCACAGAAAAAACTGACGAACTAAACAGTTTTGGGTCCATGGCGATCTAAATGGCCGACGTCCGACGCTGCCCTGTTCCCTTGAACGCATCATAGTCACAGGCAGATCGAAACAGGTAGACTCAGGTAACATCTCTTCCGCGAACCACGGCGACTTGAAGTGAACATTTCTTTTAATGCACGCCAATAAATACGTTGTGCGTTTAATAAGATCTGTAGAGAAGTGTAAAGAAATGTAAGTACACAAAACATTCGCAATACAGTAATGCGATTAAATGCAAGTCGTACTTTTCACCCATGTACACATGCAGTGGCTCAAGTGTTTCGCTTTTGTTTACATATTGTTGAGCGTATTTTGACAGTATTTCCGAGCTAGTTCATCACTTTCTCAACACGACAGGCTTTGTCATAGTGTGTAGTGTTGTGCGGAGAGAAGTGTAGCGCTGAATATGTTGATTAGACTGGAGGAAAGAGAACAATAAACACTGAGGCATTGTCCGTGTATTTCAAAGGCAAACCGATGGTAACCAGTTGTTTCAGATCAGCTCGAGTCAAAACGTTACCTGTAGTGACGTAATTGACTGATATCCAGTGAAGCGGCTGGCACCTGTGAGCTTGAGTGGCTCACAGAGGTAGACAGGTGGTTAGTGGTGTAATTGGTTTTGCTGAAGCGAGATCGAGTCCCGCTCCACGCAAATATGTGAAGATTATTTTTTCTCCACTTTATTTTTTTTTTCCATGTGGCTGGTACGTAACTGTTAGTGCTCACTCACAGCAGCATATTCGCCGCGGTAGATGTGAATTGTGGCTTGAAACTCGCTGGTAATATGTTGTGTATGTTTGTGAATTTGTGACGAATCTGCTGAGGGAGTGCAAAACATCTGCAGCTGTTCAGCACCGTAACCAGTTAAATTAGGAACCAGTAGGGCCACAACACCGGCCCGGGCTGCTTGTTGCTGCTGGAGAAGCAGGTCCGTACGTGGAGCTGATCTATGGGCCCTTAAATTGGAAGTGATTTTTTTGCGGTCGACAGAAGGTTATCACCAACGCAGTGTGCATTTTACCGTTATGTTCAGGTCCTTTTCGCTGGCGAATTGAAACACACACACACGTAGGTCAGCAGGGCACAGACGCATCACAGCTCTGCGCCTCGGCTGACACATCTGCAGGTTGCACAGTAGTCTACTGTCTGACAAAAAGCAGGCTGCAATTGGGATTTTCCTTTCCTTATCCGGCGAAAAGTAACGGATTACTTAAAAAAAAAAAAACGAAGTTACTGATTGCTCAACGCACGAAACTAACGCGATACGTTTTACACAGAAAAAGTAAGTACTTGTGGCCCACAACACTGCACATGACGCACGTCTAGTAAAAGTAATGGGTTTGTGCGCACAAAAAAACAATACATCTGAACGCCCCTCTATGCACACATACACGTATAACCCATACCCCTGGCCTTTGCCTTGAATAGGCAGGGGAAAAGATATTTGTAAAATATATAACACCATACCACTTTTACCATTTTCATGTCGCGCAACCCCTAGCAGCGGCTTGCGCACCACACTTTGGGAATCCCTGCTCTAGAAGAAGATGATGTTCCAGTTTCATTAGTGACACTTTACGTTATTCACTTCACAACATTGTTGATGTTTGAATTATTCCTTTTCTTGAATTGTCAGTGAAGTTGTTGATGAATGAACAGATGATGAACTGCAGCTGTGTTGTGTCTTGTTCTCTCCATCAGACGCCTGTGAACTGGAAGTGGATATGAACTCAGTGAACAGAGAACTCAAACTGTCTGACAACAACAGGACGGTGACATGGGTGTGGGAGAATCAGTCATATCCTGATCATCCAGGCAGATTTGACTCCTTGCCTCAGCTGCTGTGTTCAACTGGTCTGACCGGTCGCTGTTACTGGGAGGTCGAGTGGAGAGGATATGTCTATATATCAGTGAGTTACAGAGGAATCAGCAGGAACGGAGAGGGTGATGACTGTAGGTTTGGAGGAAATGATCAGTCCTGGAGTCTGAACTGCACTGATGGTTGTTATTACTCTGTCTGTCACAACAACCACCAAACATCCATCTACTCCCCCTGTGTCTCTAACAGAGTAGCAGTGTATGTGAACTGTGATGCTGGCTCTCTGTCCTTCTACAGAGTCTCCTCTGACTCACTGATCCACCTCCACACCTTCAACACCACCTTCACTGAACCTCTGTATCCTGGGTTCTGGATCGACTCTGGTTCCTCAGTGTCTTTGTGTCCTGTGTAGGTCTCACTGTCTCTCCTGAGGACGGACAGACAGACAGATAGATAAAGAGATACAGTGCATACAGAAAGTATTCAGACCCCTTTCAATTTTTCTCCATTTATTATGTTGCAGCTTTATGTTAAAAGGTTGGGTTGGCAGGATTTGTTTTGAAAACAACAATTACAGCTCCCGGTATCTTTGACCAATCAAATCTATTCTGGTCTGGGGGTTCCTGATTGGTTTAAGGGCCAGACCTACCCTGTCCTAAGAAATTGGGAGGACATCTCTGCTTATTGAGATTTGTATTTAATTTCTTGCTTTGTTTTATTATTAACTGCGTGTACATAAACACACATAAAACATAGAAATCTGGGACAGTGGAAACTGAAATGTACAGAAAGGATGTAACGTCTCCTTTTTTTTTTTTTAAGTACAGTATATTTTTTTGGCTTTTTTGCTTTTATTGGAAAACACAGTGGCAAGAGAGACAGGAAATAGGGAGGCAGAGAGGGGAGGAATGACGTGCAGGAAAGGGACATTCGATGCGGGATTCGAACAGTGAGAACTGTGGCCTCAACACATGGGGCAGCTGCTCTACCAACTGAGATAAAGGCCGCACCAGGAATGTTTCCTTTTTAGACCAATGTTGATGCAATGCTAATGTAAATGCTATGTTTTTGTACACTGTAAAAGAAGATAAATAAAGGTCTCAGGATCTCAAGTTGCAGCTGAAGTGAGGAGTGTGATTTAAAAGCCTCAGGATTGCATTTTTGCTTAGCTGCCAGAAACCATGGGACTGCTCCCTCTGGCTGACAGAATATCCCTTTACATTTTTTAGATTTTTACATCTTCACACCCCTAAATTAACACAAATTAGACCATGGAAGAGTCTCACTAATGAAACAAAATTTTGAAGCAAATACCAGAAATACACAAACATGTATGTTCAAATTAGGACCAATGGCGTGAATTTTTGTAGAAAAAATTCTTGAAAGAAGTGGTAAAATTCTCCAGAAAAAAAAAGGTTAAAAGTTTTCTAGGGAAAAGTGGTAAAAATCTCAAAAAAACAAAGTTTAAAAAAAATTCTAGAAGAAACTGGTAAAACTGTTCAAAAAAAAAAATCTAGAAAAAGTGGTCAAATTTCTGAAAAAAAAAAAAAGTTGATCGTCGATTGACTTGGGCTGTAATAAAGAGAAAAAAATCACACTAGGACTAATTCTGACTCTCAGTTCTCCATGCACTCACATATTTGAGAGGTTCAGATAAAAACGCAACCGTTCCTCTGCTGATCAATCATCTCAGACAATAACAGATAAAAAAACTGATCTTTAATTCAGGAAACAGCAGCAACATCACAGATCACATTAAAAACAACTTCAGTGACTTAAAGTTTGTTCAGTCTCAGCAGGTCGATGCTTCAGTGCTGCAGATAATCAAGTTTTATAATGTCAGGAAGCCTGATCTATAATCTATAATCTATAATATCACATCACAACTTTACTCCGGTCGAGGTCCAGATCTACAAACCTGGACTTCACCTGGGTGAATGCAGAATAAAAGGAGGTGAAGAATCTGTTTTACAAAGAGCTTTATTAAACAACTGGTTCACCAGGACAGAAAATAAAAACTGTTAATGACACCGTTTCTAATCAATACTCTAATTAATCCCCATGATCTGGTTCCTTTTCTGTTTTTGAACGTCTTGAACGTTTTTTTTTCTTTTAAATCAAATATCAATACATCAGTGTTTTAAAAACAGTGCCTGTGAGAGAGAGCATTAAAACCATTGAGGTCAGTGATTGTGTTTGCAAACAGCAGCTTCACCCTCTTATCAAACACCACAGCCCCACCCAGGGTGAAAGTATCGTTACTATGGAAACTTTATCTGTGAGATAAAAAAAAAAAAAAAGGTTTAAGGCAGCGAAGTGACGACAGGAACCAGGAGACATCAGGTAAGTGAAGTAAAAAACCCAGAATGTTAGATCTAAAACAGAGGTGGATGATATACAATATATATATAATTATTTATTTTTTTTTTTTTACATTAAATTATATCAACAGTGATTTAATTTTTTATTTTCCACTAATGGAAGCAGCAGAATCAGCTGGGAGCACTTCCTGTTTGCAGTGCATCATGGGCTATATACAGAAAAACTCCCACTAGGTGCGTTGGTGAGAACAGGCGGCAGCAGCAGAGGGTGCGACCAAGGGGGTAGATCGGACTACACGCAGGCGTAGCTCACAGTCGGCCATATTGGAACGGGCAACTTGCTCTGACTCTGGCTGCAGTTACAGTGCAGTAGATAGGTGATCCAGTCATCTGCACTAAAAAAACGATTCATAACTCTGTGAAAAATAAATCAGTATGTAACTATTACTTTAACTATTTGCATAATGTCACTATAATGTTACTTTTACAAAAAAAAGTACATGATTAAGATGATCCGTGATTTTAAGTATGCTGCATCATAACTGCATAGACGTTCATAAAAATCAAACCGTTTTGAAATCTGACAAAAACTGAGCAAGTTCTGGTCATTATAGCAGAACATGCAGCAGAGGCTTAATGCTCTGAGGGAGAGAGTTGACCTTCCCAAGATGGCCGCCGTACTGGCTACGCCGTGTCATTGGGCAGCAGCGGTGGGTGAGTCATCTAGTCTTCTTATATATATCTATGCTAAAAACTGCGGCCGCCTTGATCTCGTGAGGTTATCGTTGCCGGCGCGTGCATGACGTCAGAGCATGTCGGGATCAAGTCAAGTCACAAATCTAACCGGCATGCATTGTGCGCTGGTCACCGGCGATCGATTCTGCGTAGGCCTGGCTCATCTCGAACGCTCCTCCTGTTTCACTGTGACCCTGAAGGAAACTTTAAAACATGATGGATGGTTCTGAATGCAGCTGGATGGAGAAGTGCAGTTTTATTTTGAAGGGACATCATTTCTCAGGAAGTGGAAGTGAACTGAAACAGTGAAGTTCTGTGAGTGGGACTTTTGTTTTTTTTTAACTAAGGCACACAGGAAGTAGTGTTCACGTCCTTATAAGGCGTCGCAGGTGAGAATAATGAACACTCATTGGGATTGGTGGCTCGGTCTATGTTTCCACTTCCTGTCTCTTTTCAGATGGATCTAAATCTAAATTTAAATAATAACCAGATTCAGGTCCCTCCCTCTGCTCTGATGTCATCACATCCCGACCAGGTGAGATCCTGGTTCACACCTGGACTCACTGATTCTCCAGGTGAACGTTCACATTTCTTTATTCAGGAAGTCGTTTAAGAAGAAAAAAGTTACACAAGTTTCATTATGAAGTGTCTTTGTGAGAACAGAATAAGAATTAATGAGTTATTAGATTTCAAAATAAAAGTCTCTTTGGGCTGCTCCTCGTCCACAGTGACACTCACCTGTTTCATGGTTAAAATAAGTTTGTTTTTGTTTTTTTAAACCATCAGCTCTGAATCTGTCTCTGTCTCTTCATCTGATCCGAGTCCATCTACTCGTTCCCGCTGTCCTCCGTGTCCTCGTCCGCTCCCTCGTCCTGTCCGTCAGCGTCGGCGTCGGCGCTCCTCCTCTCGGGGTAGTTGAGGATCTGTCTGTTGGCCTGCATGATGTACTGCTGCTGCTTGAAGTAAACCTTCAACACGCCCTTCATCAGCACGAAGGCCACGCCGCCCTGGAGAGAGACAGACAGAGAGAGAGAGAGGAGCAATATTAACCAATAAGTAATAAACTGTGTTAAAGGGATAGTTCAACATTTTGTCAAATTGGCCCATTGCCATAATCCCTATAGTCATAGCAGTAGGTTCGTTACCTTTAATTGTCGGTGCAAGCTGTTTTTAGAACGGCGGAGCATCACACTCTAATTACACTCATCAAATACACAATCCAACAACTCCACAACGCTCTGGTGGACAAGTTGTGACCTGCACATTCACCACGCTATGAGATAATAACACAACGTTACCACACAGAGTTGTTTTAGAGGTAAATGCAGAGACTGCTTGATGAAAAACTGTCCCTGAAGGCAACGCGCATCAGCGGTTTTGCATGAATTTCCCTCTAAAACAACTCTGTCTGGTAACGTTGTGTTATTATCTCATAGCGTGGTGAATGTGCAGCTCACAACTTGTCCACCAGAGCGTTGTGGAGTTGTTGGATTGTGTATTTGATGAGTTTGATGAGGGAAACCAAGAAATCCCATGAGCCTCCGTAGTGTAGCTCTGAGCAGCTCACGGCTCTGCTCCGCCGTTCTAAAAATAGCTTGCACCGACAATTAAAGGTAACAAACCTACTGCTATGACTATAGGGATTATGGCAATGGGCCAGTTTGCCAAAATGTTGAACTATCCCTTTAAAGTTCTAACTCTGTCATGTGTGTGTGTTTATTCTGTGACAGCCTGGAGTCATTTCCTCCTGATCTGATGAAGGTAAACACAGCAGACAGACGGATGTGATGTGTGTACCGTGCTGCCTTCAAATGCTGCAGGAATTTAAAACCTTTCATTCATTGTAAAGCAGATATACCTACTGTAAAAATTAACTGTCTTCATTTACATGTCTTTACTTTAGCTACGTTAAATATTGAGTTTTGATGTCGACTTCAACACATTGTTCAGTTACAGGCTCCAACTACAGGATGATTTTCTCAATTTATCAATAAAATCTGAAACACTGCTGATCGTAGTTTTACAAACTGTAACATGACGTCTGATAAACTGATCACAACAATTTAGAAACAGAGAAAAGCAGAAAAACTTTCACACAGGAGAAACTGGAAGCTGAATGAAAAACAGCTTGAAACTATTAATGCTGATTTGACCAATCAACTGATCGATTTTTCCCTGTTAAAAGGGTTTCCCATGGAGTTTTTCCTCAGTCGATGTGAGGGTCTAAGGACAGAGGATGTTATGATGCTATGTGAAGCCCTTTGAGACAAACTGTTGGTAAAAACGGGCTATACAAATAAAATTGCCTTGCCTTGCCTTAGTTTATCTACATTTTTAAGCCTGTTTCCATACTTAACTCCATACTCCACATTTGCAAAGTGTCAGTTGAGTGACACACATTCATATCAAAATGACAAAAGGCCGACTGTAACAACACTTTGATTTTAATACAGAAGTTGTGTTATGTAGATTGTTAGATATATAACGGCTGTCAATCAAAACCAGACCGTATTATCATGAGACCACTGGTACGGTCAGTCTGAAACCGAAGTGTTGGTGTAAATGACGTTCTCCTCACCAGGACGGTTCGCTGCAGGTTCGAGGACACTCGTCCAAACAGCAGTCGTCCCACCAGGCTGGCGATGGAGGGGAAGACCAGCGCTCCACACAGAGTCCTGGACACAGACAGGTGGTCTCCAGAGCTGGGCCCGTCCACCGGGACCCGGGGCAGGTACCGGCTGTTACCTGGAGGAGAGACCAGACGATCATAAACCAACTCAGATTACATCATCTAGTCACTGTCACGGTGTGTTTGCAATGCATCATGGGTAAACAGATAACTGCCACTGTTTCACTGTGACAAAGAAGGAAACCTAAAAACAGGAAGGTTCTGAACGCAGCTCTGCAGACCGCTCAAAGTGGACGTTTTGGAGAATTTGACTGAATTTAAAAATGCTGTTTTCATGTGGAAGAGGAACGTGTGTCTGGGGAAAACTGCAGAGGGAAGCAAATCTGGGTGGCACAAAGCTCAAAAGCGTTAATATTTTGTTGGTACTTGAAGTTATTATGATTAAACCACAGTGAGACTCCTGCAGGGCGGCCATGTTTACCTGGTGGTGGTGAAGCAGCGTCCGCCCACGTTGAGCGTCAGCCAATCGGTGTGAGTCTTTTCAGGATCTCTGAAGTCATCATGAAAATCTGCACACACACACACACATGTAAAATAAAGTTACATTTGAATAAAGCAGCAGATTTGTCCATTATCAAACACCTGAAAAAAATATCCCTTTATAGGTTCATTCAGAACAAATAAAGAACAGCCCTAATTTATTTACATTATCATATTATTACTAATATTCTGGATGGACTACTGAATTTCTTCAGGTTCACTCCTTAGACCCCCATTTGCAAAGACAAACAGATATAAACATTCCTTTGTACCTTCCGCTGTTCTTCTTCTAAATGCCATGAGGAAAAGGTAGTCAGGGTGAAACAGCCTTCCCTCCAACTTATCTTGGCTCTGTATTGCCATTTGTAATGTATTGTAATTGTATTATGCCATGTTTTGTATATTTTGTCTTGTGTACTCCTGCTTCTGCAAATTAATCGCCCCCTTTGGGGACAAATAAACGTATTGATTGATTGATTATTTTAGGGGATGAATTAAATATAGGTTTCCTTCATTTGACAAGTGCTGTCATAATTAGGCTAACACGTCAATCAAGTGTTTCAAAAAAGATTAACACCTTTAACACAGCAGCATCCTTTGAACAAATTTGAACAAAACAATATTGACAGACCTAATAAGGACATAGTTTTGCATAATATTATGTATCTATTGGTCTTATACAACTGTATTTTTCACGTTTATTTATTCACATTTTCTCTTCTGTAAGCAGCTGAGGATCAATAAACTATCTGATCAGATTGATTGGTAAACAAAGGAAGTGATCAGTTCTTCTCACCTTCACACGAATCTTCCTCTGATATGTACAGCACATCATCGTCTCTGCAGGAATACACACACACATAGAGTCAGTACAAACACACACACACATAAATGCACGCCGCTGCAGTGGTATCGATCCTAGCCTTGTTACCTGATCAGTGTGACGTCATCGATCAGGCCGCCGTTCCCGTTGTAAACACTAGAGGCTCTGATCCCCAGTTTGCAGCTGGCCACCGACAGTAGATCCTCCATGGAGCCGTACACGGCCACCACCTGTCCGGTAACACACACACGGACACACACACACACACACACAGACACACACAGACACAACATTAGCCGCTGTTGCTAACAAACCGTTGCTAACCAACCACCTATTTCCCCGTTTTCTACCTCGTGCTCACCTTTCCGTTGGTGCAGGTTCCGTTAACGAACAGCGTCACTCTCCTCATGGCGGGAACAGACCGGTGGGAGCTTCACATACACGAGTTTTTATCCTGAATACATGTTTTTACCTGTTGTTTTTAGCTGCTAGCACTTCTTTCCCCCTTCTCTCGCTCAGTCTCTTTCCTGACTCCGCTCAAACGCCCAGCGCAGCCCGAGCAGCCAATCAGCGACTGAGACGGAAACTCAACAGCCAATCAGGAAGCAGAGGGGGCGGGACCTGCACAAGCCGGAAAGCATCAGTAAAAAACTGTTTTTTTTGGTAGCTATCCTGACTCCGAGTGATACCTAAGTTCAGTCAGTAAACCAGTTTTTTTTTTTTTTTTTTTTTTTTTTAGCAAAAACTATTTTTGCCTTTTTTTTCGTATTTTTGCTGTAATCTTCATCTACAAACTAGATTAGGATATACTGAAATGATGTCGTTTCGAGTAAACTCTGGACTATATCCCTTCAGGAGTCAGGACACTTGGATTGCAGCGGACGAGAAGTAAGGAGGAAGATTACTGTAATGGAAATGTTTATGTTTGTGACCCTTGGTTGAACTTTGAAGATGCTGAAGATCATGAACTTTAGGTGATTTCCTGTTATTTTGTTACACCCTTACAGAAGGTTTTAAATTCCATCCTTTCATCCTGTTAAGGACTCATTGAGTCCTTGTGATGATGAAGTAATAACTTTTTAATGTTTTTATATTTTGTTATGTTATTTAGCTTCTCTCTCACCATGACTGTTAATTTCAAACAATAAAATTAATTAAATAACCCTTTACAGGCCGGTTTCTGTGATGTACACTCATTTCTATACAAAAAAACAGTCCAAAAATGAGATATTCTCTAATTAGAGATGTATTTTATTTATGACAACTGTCTGAGGTCAGACAATGTTTATGGGGAATATCAGTTTTTATGCATTTTTACTTTTTTTGTAGTGTTAGATTGAAATAAAAAATCATGGTGGGAGATAAGTTAAATATGCTATAGCATGATTGTAGCCAAAATGCTGCTAAATAATGTAACAAGTGAGGACTCATTGAGTCCTCGTGGGGTGTAAGAGTTAAGCAAGCAGTTAGATAGATGGATGGATTTATATTGTTGTTGTCTCAATATCCAAGACCACAGTGAGATGTCAACGAAATGTCAACATGCTGAGGTGTGAACCTTCTGTTACAGGCAACCACTAGCTTCCTGCCTACAACCACTAAGTGCAAACTTGTACTTGCAAACTTATTCTGCAAGAATGCAATAATGTTATTGGACAATGTTTGATGCTGCCTCCTAGGAGGAGCCCACAGCTCCTTCCTGCTCTTGTGCCTATGTAACCTGATGTAAACAAATCTCGTTGTGCACTCTCGTACAGACTTTTGTGTGTATGACAGACAGTCCACCTCTTGCAAGATAAAAATAAAGGATTTAAAGTGAAACCTCATTTTGCTGGACTTGTGATTTTCTCTCTCACAAGTTAAAGGACATTTCCACAACATTACAAGGTAGTAGTAGTTTAATGGACGTTTTTGTGTCGGGCACTATTACTCTCATATAAAGTTTTCGTTGGACTATGACCCGGCCTCCCGGGTCTCAAGATGGACTTTGAGGAATAAAAATCTACTCCGGAGTATTCATCAGCATTAGGGTGAGTCACTAATGACTGAATTTAATTTTTTGGTGAACTATTCCTTTACAGCTTATAATGAAAAAAATAAAAACATGAACTGTGCACTAGGGCTTGAAAATCATAGATATACATATAGGATAGTGTGCCTTGAGAGAGAGAGAGTGGCGAGCTTGACACAAAGCATTATTGACATTATTTATTGATTATCGTGGTGGAGGGTGTGATCGGCACTTTGAACTTCAGTTGTCGACACAGTTGAAACACTTCCTCTATCAAGGCACTCACTTCCCTTTTATGCACGACGCTAGACTTCCTGCTGCCTTCTCATCGAAACGACATACACTCGTTGCTCCAGAGTTGGTAAAATATTCAAACTAATTATTTATTTGTCGTATTCTGTGTTGAAACTTGTGAGAAGTTATTTTATTGTGGTTCGCTACCTTTTTGTGTTGTTTGTATACCTTGTGTAAGGACTGTCACTGTGAGGTCTGCGTGTCAAAGGCTGCACGCGGCCGTGGTAGCGGAAGGGAGTAGGAGACTAATGGCGTATTTACTTTACTGTCATATTCTTATCTATATAAGAGCTGCAACTTTGAATAGTTTAAAAGGCTATTTTCATGTAAAAAATTATTTGACTTTAATAAAATGATTTGTATTACATTTTTTTAAAATGTAAATATGATTTCTATGTATTATTTGTGGAACTGGGTTTCTTAAACAGGTTAGCCAGGGTTTTGATGTCATTTTGATGTTTGTTTTTTTTAGATGTGGACTCTAAAATGTCTGATGGACAGGATAAATGTGGTCACATTCTGTTATTATCACTGTTTGACGGGACATGAGAAAAGCTTTTGATGCTTAATGGGTGTTTCAGATTGAGTTAAATATTGTTATGAATGTCTGTTGGAGTTAAACGACAATTATTTAGGAACTATTCACATTTGTGTCGGGATGGTTTTATGGGCAAATTTAAGGGCGCAATCTTTGTGAGGGCGCACGAGTGCTCTCCATAAAAAAAAAAAGAAAAAAAAATTGCCAGACCCATTTCCATTTCAATTTAGTGTAGTATTATTGAATTGTTGTATTTCAGTTGAACGGCTGTGTCGTGAATTCTAGTTGGTTGGTGGTTGGCTACATGTCATTGGTCACGTAGCCTAGACATTGAACTGTGTATAAGTCACGTATCATTTTGTGATACGTGACTTACACACCGTTTGAGTTTTACTTAAAGAGGATGTGGTGTGGGGGATGTGTTGCCTTATAAAAGCACATCTGTGAGAACCGTTGTATACGGAAACTTCTGCCTTTTCTTAGGGGAGTTTTGCAATACGTTCTCAGTATTTTTAACCAGAGGACAGGTGTGTCTCAACCACAAATGAAACTAAGACAAGACCTATCATGTCTGTCAGTACATGGTGTTTCTACCTTATGAGGCCAAAAGAACAGCCAAGCAGCCCAGTCCAGAGAGAGAGAGAGACGGCATAGCAACAGGTGTGTGTGTGTGTGTGTGTGTGTGTGTGTGTGTGTGTGTGTGTGTGTGTGTTATCATAAGAGAAACACACATTTCAGGACCCTGACTTGTATCATCAGATAGATCAGGTGCTGTAGAATAAAGGGTTGGCTATAGGCTGACATAGAAAGCAGTGTAAAGCTCAAGCATGTCAGAGCCTCCTATTAGTACCTGAAAGTACAGCTATCAAGATACAGATGGAAATATTGAGAACTTACTGTAAAACTCCCCTCAGAAAAGGCAGAAGTTTCCATAGACAACGGTTCTCACAGATCTGCTTCTATCAGGCATGCAAACCTATCAAGTGAAATTGAAACAGTTCACACCACCAAAGTGATACGTGACTTACACACAGATCAATGTCAAGGCTACGTGACCAATAACATGTATAGTCCAGTCATTTTATGAGAAAAGGTTAAACAAATTGCAACAGAAGCAAACTCAACTGATTTTGTATCCTCAACATGTCCTGAGTGAGGGAAAAAAAGCCCCGAAGAATCCCATTAGGGGAAAGTTTCGAAAAACACCCAAACATATCCCATTTATAAAACATTTTTTTCACGTGAATAGGGTAAAATTTTTAACCTTTAGATATCTCCATGAAAATTACTGAGTTGATTACTTACATTAAGACAAATAAAAAATGTATTACAAGTATTTTGAAATTCTTTGTTAACATGAGCAAATGTGCATTAATTTGCATAAATCTGCATAAATTGTACCGTTTTGATGGCACATGATATGAAGTTGCTGTGGTGGTACCGGCATGAAAATTGGAGTGAGTTGACTCCATCGGTCAACCGACAAGTTGACCACTTTAAATTTCAAGATGACTGTAAAAACCCCTGATTCGCACAAACTGAAATACGCTGCTATGGCCGGGTTTTGGTTGATTTTTCAAGACAGCCACATCCTTAGTAGAGCAGGTAGCTATGACATGAGCCAACAGTGCATAATCCAATTACGTATGACTAATTTGCATACATACAGCACCTGATCTCGACATTGGATAGAGCAGGTGAAAATGTCTTGTTCAATCTTGTTAACATATTACAGTTAAAAAACTTAAGGAATGGAACCAATTTAGGCCCATGAGCATTAATAGAGACGGAGCATGTCATACCTGCTCTACTAAGGATGTGGCTGTCTTGAAAAATTGAAGTCATCTTGAAATTTAAGTGGTCAACTTGTCGGTTGACCGATGGAGTCAACTCATTCCAATTTTCATGCTGGTACCACCACAGCAACTTCATATATACATGTGCCGTCAAAACGGTGGAATTTATGCAAATGTATGCAGATTTATGCAAATTTGCTCATGTTAACAAAGAATTTCAAAATACTTGTAATACATTTTTTGTTTGTCTTAATGTAAGTAATGAACTCAGTAATTTTCATGGAGATAAAGGTTAAAAATTGTACCCTATTCACGTGAAAAACATTTTTTATATGCGTATAAATGGGATATGTTTGGGTGTTTTTCGAAACTTTCCCCTAATGGGATTCTTCGGGGCTTTTTTTCCCTCACTCAGGACATGTTGAGGATACAAAATCAGTTGAGTTTGCTTCTGTTGCAATTTGTTTAACGTTGACCCCTTTTTTGGCCTAAAATTACTGGACTAGTAGCCAAGCACCAACCAACTAGAATTCACAACACCACCGTTCTACTGAAATACAAACTGAAATAGATCTACAGATCTCTTTAATGTGACCACAGCCACAGTGTACGTGACTTCTGCAGATCATGAACGTGACACATGTCACATAAAGCTCCTGTATAGACGTTAGTGATTCATGACAGGATGGCCAACCAATGGTAGGTATTACCAGATCTCTCTTCGATTTCATATGAAACGTGAGTCATAAAAACAATTGTTTTAGTTGCAGCTATGCATGAGACATAATGTTCAGTATAATACAGTCCATTACAGAAGCACCTTAAATATGACCCAAATAGACCATATAAACTAGGGGTAGGAATCTTTGGGTGTCTCATGATTCGATTAGATTCCAATTCTTAGGGTCACAATTCAATTCAAAATCGATTCTCGATTCAAAACGATTCTCAATTTTTTTTTTGCAATTTTTAGTTTGCTTTTTTTTAACATCATTTAACAAAAGTTGAATGATGATGATGTCTACAAACTGTTATATCAGGAGCCATATTTCCCCCCAATAAATGCACATCACATGTTGCAGATTTATTCAGCTCTGCAAACAACATGAATGAACTGCGACAGCATAACGTTTGGATCCCGGACTGTCATGATGTTTATAATGAGCATGGTTTAACAGCAACGTCACGCTGTTTCCAAAACGACACCGACTTCAGCAAAGAAGTGAGATTAAGTAGCCTACATAACTAAAAGTTACAGTTACAGATTTCACAGTGGCTCCTGTCATTACTTTATTTTCAAAATATCATCATGTTGTTGCGCTCCACTCACAAACAAAACCTAGCCTATTTTAAATTGTGTATATTTTCAAGGGTATTAGAGGTTCAGAGGCTGCAGTCTGGACATGCACTGTAGAGCAGAGAAAGCTGCTCAGTTTTAAAGCAGAAGTAAGCAATATTTTTGTGTCTTCATTGTATTAAATAGTTCTATCTTCCGACAGCAATCACTTACATAGAGTGTTTGGTCTGAAACACGGGTCTGTCAGTCACTCTGCTCTGCTCTGAGCCGAGGAGAAAACTTTTCTCGTATCCTACAAGTTTTATCCAATGAGGAGAGAGATCAACATAAAGGGGCAGTCCTCTCTGTGTGTGCAGCCAAGGGATGCGCGTGAATGTGGTGACGTAGGGACGAGGACCAATAGATCCATGACGAGGGCGGGGGCTGCTAACTCCGTCGACTGACAAGACGTCATGGTGCGTTCAAGGCAACCCGTAACTCGGAAGTTATGAGTGGCCGTTATAGTGACTTTCACCGGTAAAACAGGTCGGAAAAACACGAGTGGGTTGCCTGGAACGCTACAAATAAAAGTCGTAAGTTGTGACTTGAAGCTGTAATTTACGGTTTCAAAAGCCTGCCTGGAACGCAGCATTGGCCAAAACGACTGGATCGCTTACTTCTGCTTTAATATAGCCTATAAGCCTACTAATTTAAAAATAAATTAAATACGGCTGGGTGATCAATAACAAATTGAACAGTGATTTTGTGGTTTAGTTTAAAGAAGCCACAGTAGCCATAAGATCATGTGTAAGATAATTCTGTAAAGGAAATTCAAAGGCGCTCAGGCAGGCGATTTTGAAGTAATGAAGTAATCCAGAAAGTATTCAGAATACATTACTTGAGTAATCCAAATACATTACAGATTACATTTTAGGACATTTAATCAGTTATTTGTACTGGGGAATACATTTTAAAAGTAACCCAGTGATGATATATACAACATACAAATAATATAATATATTCTTGTGTTTGTACATTAGTGGGGTTTGAGAGGTCTTTTTCTTTTTTTTTAAGTATATTTTTTGGCTTTTCATGCCTTTATTAGATAGGACAATTCAGAATGTGACAGGAAATTGGAGGCAGAGAGGGGGGAATGACATGCAGGATAGGGCCATCCGACGCGGGACTCGAACCGGGGCCACCTGCAGCGAGGACTATAGCCTCTACCAACTGAGCTAAACACCGCCGCCCGTTAGAGAGGTCTGATTGTAACCTGAGACCCGAGAAATAAATGCAGAAAGTGAAAGAACTGTTTGGGCAGCTTTGGTCAAAATGAATCATATGACTCTATGTCCTTAAAACTCAGTCATCACTAGTACAGACTTGTCTTCACTGGAGTCTTGTTCCCTTCCTTGACGAATCTGTTCAAGAGCAAATATTTAGTCAAAGGTGAAAGGACGATGTGCTGTAATAAATACATTTTAATAATACATTTTATTTGTAACGCACTTTATATTTACCAAAAAATCTATATGTGTTATTGTTGTTGCTTGGAGGAAGAATCAACAGCAGTTTGACTCAGGGAAGATCATTAATTAAATCTTTATTCACGAACCGTTCTTAAGAACAAATTTGTTCTTAAGTCCTACTTACGCAGTTTTTACGATTTTTATTTTTTTATTTGTTTTAAACATTGTATTTAATTTGTTGAGCATATGTCTTCAAATTTCTTTCTTCGGACTAAAAACACAGTAAAATGATTCCTCTGAACTGAGAGTGAATGTATCAGTATGGACTAACAACATCACTTCTGCTGTATCAATATTTAAAACTACCATTAACTCTTGTTGTGTCTTGTTGTGATGAAGCCTGTTGTTGTGTTTGTGTGAAGGTGGGGGCTCTGCTATGAATCAGTGTGAGGACAGAGAGGAGGGAGCCCCTCCCTCTAAAACCACTCTGAGGGGGGAACATGAGAGCCAGACCAAAGCTCAGAGGTGAGATGAGGATCTCTAACTGTCCATGACTCTTCACAGCTCATATCTTCATACTGTTTGTTTTTATTGAGCTTACTTGACATTCTTGGTGATACTGGGCAACAGCAGTGAAAACCAACGTGATTTATCATGTGGTTTGATGTTTATTTGGGTCATTATCAGGTTCAGTGTATCTCAATATTTGTTATTTCTCTTGTTACCAGCAACAAGAAGCAAGGAGAAGACTCTCCTGTCCCCAGCTGTTTGTCCATGAAGAGTGACCGGTCTCTGGTTGAACCCTATAATTTAAATAGTGGACAACAGTTTCCTGTCCCCAGCTGTTTGTCCATGAAGAGTGACCGGTCTCTGGTTGAACCCTATAATTTAAATAGTGGACAACAGTTTCCTGTCCCCAGCTGTTTGCCCATGAAGAGTGACCGGCCTATGTTTCAGCTTGATGACGTCACAGAGAGGTAAAAACCTTATTATTCTCTATAAAGAAGCTCTCAATTTTGCTTCATCATGTCATGTTGTTCATAGAACATCTGTAAAAACTCAACTTTCCACAAACTTTACAGAGCACCTTTAAAAACAACCAAAGTGCTGCACAGATGAATGAAAAACATGCCATTATTATTATTATTATTTTTACTTTTTTAAGTATATTTTTGGGGCATTTATGCCTTTATAGATAGTACAGTTGAGACAGACAGGAAACGGGGAGGCAGAGAGAGGGGGAATGACATGCAGCAAATGGCGCCCAACGCGGGACTCGAACCAGGGCCGACTGTAGCAAGAACTGTGCCTCTATACATGGGGCGCCCGCTCTAACCACTACGCCATGCGACGCCCCAAAACATGCCATTATTAAAATACCATAAAATACATAATTAAAATGCAATAAAATACAAATGCGCTTTAAATAAACACACAAATTACAAGTAAAAGACAAATGTATCAACTCAACTGAATGCTGGTGTAACGGAGCAAACCCGACTGCCAAGCGGTCATTGACCTCTTGGCATAATGGTTTGCATCATCGCCCACTGTGCTGGAGACCAGGATTTGAACCCCACGGGCAGTCCGAACTGAAACACAATGCAGAGGACCAGATTTACATCGGCTACACTAGGGAGAAAAAGCACATTTTTAGGGAGGATTTAAACATCTATTGACTCCGCTGACAAGATGAGCCACGGCTGTTCCAATGCTGAGGAGCAACCACAGTAAAAACCTGGTCACCCTCTGTCTTCAGCCGAGTTGTGAAGCAGCTGATTGGCTGATCTCAGTGCTCTGGCAGGTGCATGGATATGTAGGAGCTCAGTAAGAGTCAGGAAAATACTGCATAATGTTTTAAAGGAGACATATTCTGCCCCTTTTCCACAAATTAAAATAGTTGCCAGGTTTGTATAAGTGTATAATTGCTACAAATTATTATTCTTTTATATATACATATAGCAAGGGTCTTGAGAGCATCGCCATCTTGCGCTGCCATGTTTGTACGGAAGCCCAAACAGAAAATTCAGCCAGTCAGAGAGCGCGTTTTGCAAGTTTGGCGTTCATAAATAAAGACGAAGAAGACGGTGGAAGGAAAGAAGGAGGAGGAAACAGCAGATATATGGTAAAATGGTTTAGATCTTCACCTCATCGCTCCATGCTCCTGAAATATTCCCAATCGTGGTAAACAAATTATTTTGTCCTTAGAGTCCACCATCACTTTGCAGACAAAATGGGTGAGTGCGAGCGAGAGAGTGCTGCAATCTAAAATCTGAATGCTAGCCCAGCCTACACACCGGAGCATTAAAGACATGTCTGTGACATGCTTCTGTCAAAATCCCCCAAGGATCAAACATCACAGCTCTTTTCATCCTCTCAAACAGCCCTGTTCAGAACGGCTGGTTTCAGTGCCTGTCCCTTTAAATGCAAATGAGCCACTGCTTGCCCCGCCCCCTCTACAGGTACCTGTAGGTATGGGTGGTATTATGCAAATTTGAAAACGAATGACATCATTGGATGACAACTGAGGGAACAGCTTGTAAAACCACATGGATTATAACCTGGGGATCCTGCAAATTACTGATTTTTTTTCTCACATTTTGGGGACTGGAAGGCAAAACAAACACCCAAATATATGTATATGTATAACCTTCAGAAAGTGAGATTTCGATCATATGTCCAGTTTAAAGGTCTTTGAAGCCCATTCAGTGAGCTACTAGTGGTGCCTCGGTGTTCTACTGAATGACTGAGGAAATCTTTCGTTCCTGCAGCAGTCAGATATTTAATAAACATTGTTAGGTTCAAACGTGGCACGGCTGTAGTCTTGAGTGGTATTTATTCAGTATTTATTCAATTTTATCATGCTTTTGTGCTATTTAATCGTGTCCTTCTCTTTTTCAACAATGTCCTACATTTAGATCATGTTTAACTGACCTTGTTGTGTTTGTTGTGTATCTTGTGTTGTGTTTATGGTGTCTGTTGTCTCTGTGCTGTTTGTTGGATGTGTGATTTTTTCAGAGTTCTCCAGGAGACCTCAGAGGTTCTCAGTGATCAGTCCACTACAGACCTGGACTCCATATTTATGGTGTGTAAATTTTCCACACACAGACCTGATGACTACAGCAGCCACCAAGAAATGTTCAGCTACGAACAGTGTCATGCTGCTGTCATTAAACCAGAGGGGCTTTATTTGTTTTACAAAACATTTCTCAACTCTCTCCTGTTCATCTGCAATGAATCCTAAAGAAAACATTTGATGGCGTAATTTTTCTCTGGCATTTCAGCCTCATCAAAAATAACTGGGACACTGAGGTTTATTTTGTCCTCCCTTGGACCTCATATAAAACATAACAAAATGTCTTTGTTACAATAGTCTTCAACACCAGTTCAGCACCATGGTACTGAATCTATTTTGCTCAGATCAGCAGGTTGGATTAACATCTCCAAATCTGTGTGTTGTTGTGAAGAGAAGTGGTGACAGTGTCCATCAAAGGATTAAGCTGGTGACTGATGAATAGATCTGATGTTTGATCCATGTGTTTATACTGAAAGTGAAGTTTACACAGCATGCTATTGTTTTTCCAGTTGCTGGAGGAGAACATTGTCACTTTTGTGAAGAATGAGCTGAAGAAAGCCCAAACATTTCTGAGTCCAAATTGCCCAGAATTATTAGATTATCCTGACAATGATGATGAGGTAGTGGGTGGTGATGATGAAGATCAGAGGAGGAGCAGAGAGTCATTTCTGAAGATCACAGTGAACTTCCTGAGGAGGATGAAGCAGGAGGAGCTGGCTGAGCGTCTGCAGAGCAGTAAGAGGATTTCTAGAACATTTTCTAGTAGATAGAGTGAAATAAACTCCTAAAGTGTTATTTCAGTCAATCATTAATAAACCAATTGGTGTTGGAGTTTATATTGTTGGAAAGCCTATTAGCCACCTTTACAATGAGGTACACCAATTAGTTTTATCAAATATGATTGACTGAAATAACTTTTCCAAACTTTTTTTTCTAAATTATAATAAGCTTAAGTGCAATTAGATGTTAAAATGTTGACTTCACATTTCATTTATTGATCTTATTTTTTTCTCGACTTAGAAAGTCATGCTGCAGTTTGTCGTCGTGAACACAAATCTGCCCTGAAGAAGAAGTTCCAGTGTGTGTTTGAGGGGATCTCTAAAGCAGGAAACCAAACCCTTCTGAACCAGATCTACACAGAGCTCTACATCACAGAGGGAGGGACTGGAGAGGTCAATGATGAACATGAGGTCAGACAGATTGAAACAGCGTCCAGGAAACCAGACAGACCAGAAACAACCATCAGACAAAAAGACATCTTTAAAGTCCCACCTGGAAGAGACCGACCAATCAGAACAGTGATGACAAAGGGAGTGGCTGGCATTGGGAAAACAGTCTTAACACAGAAGTTCACTCTGGACTGGGCTGAAGACAAAACCAACCAGGACATACACTTCACATTTCCCTTCACCTTCAGAGAGCTGAATGTGCTGAAAGAGGAAAAGTTCAGCTTGGTGGAACTTGTTCATCACTTCTTCTCTGAAACCAAAGAAGGAGGAATCTGCAGGTTTGATCAGTTTCAGGTCGTCTTCATCTTTGACGGTCTGGACGAGTGTCGACTCCCTCTGGACTTCCACAACACTGAGATCCTGACTGATGAGTCAGAGTCCACCTCAGTCAACGTGCTGCTGACCAACCTCATCAGGGGGAAACTGCTTCCCTCTGCTCGCCTCTGGATAACCACACGACCTGCAGCAGCCAATCAGATCCCTCCTCAGTGTGTTGACATGGTGACAGAGGTCAGAGGGTTCAATGACCCACAGAAGGAGGAGTACTTCAGGAAGAGGTTCAGAGATGAGGAGCAGGCCAGAGAGATCATCTCCCACATCAAGACATCACGAAGCCTCCACATCATGTGCCACATCCCAGTCTTCTGCTGGATCACTGCTACAGTTCTGGAGGAGCTGTTGAAGACCAGAGAGGGAGGAGAGCTGCCCAATACCCTGACTGAGATGTACATCCACTTCCTGGTGGTTTATCTAAAACTGAAGAAGGTCAAGTATGATGGAGGAGCTGAGACAGATCCACACTGGAGTCCAGAGAGCAGGGAGATGATTGAGTCTCTAGGAAAACTGGCTTTTGAGCAGCTGCAGAAAGGAAACCTGATCTTCTATGAATCAGACCTGACAGAGTGTGGCATCGATATCAGAGCAGCCTCAGTGTACTCAGGAGTGTTCACACAGATCTTTAAAGAGGAGAGAGGCCTGTACCAGGACAACGTGTTCTGCTTCGTCCACCTGAGTGTTCAGGAGTTTCTGGCTGCTCTTCATGTCCATCTGACCTTCTTCAACTCTGGAGTCAATCTGATGTCAGAAGAACAACCAACGTCCTGGTGGTCTAAAGTCATGAGAGAAAAACCTGGATCAAAATCTTTCTACCAGAGCGCTGTGGACGAAGCTTTACAGAGTCCAAATGGACACCTGGACTTGTTCCTCCGTTTCCTTCTGGGTCTTTCATTGGAAACCAATCAGAATCTCCTAGGAGGTCTCACATCAAAGACAGGAAGTAGCTCACAAAACAAAACAAAAATCATCCAGTACATCAAGGAAAAGATCAGTGAGAATATGTCTGCAGAGAAACGCATCAACCTGTTCCACTGTCTGAATGAACTGAATGATCATTCTCTAGTGGAGGAGATCCAACAGTCTCTGAGATCAGGACGTCTCTCCACAGACAAACTGTCTCCTGCTCAATGGTCGGCTCTGGTCTTCATCTTACTGTCATCAGAAGAAGATCTGGACGAGTTTGACCTGAAGAAATACTCTGCTTCAGAGGAGGCTCTTCTGAGGCTGCTGCCAGTGGTCAAAGCCTCCAACAAAGCTCTGTAAGTGAACATATATCCACCTGGATTAACTTTTTGTCTTTTGTCAAGTCAAACAAGCAAATTATTTTGGCACTGGTACCTTTTGTCTTTTTCTCCTTTCAGGCTGAGTGGCTGTAACCTCTCAGAGAGAAGTTGTGAAGCTCTGTCCTCAGTCCTCAGCTCCCAGTCCTCTAGTCTGAGACACCTGGACCTGAGTAACAACAACCTGAAGGACTCAGGAGTGGAGCTGTTGTCTGTTGGACTGGAGAGTCCACACTGTAGACTGGAGACTCTCAGGTAGGGTGAACTTAGCAAGGCTTCATATATCTTTTATGATCTTGCATTGAATGAGGTGTAATAATAAAGTGAGAAGGTTTGAAGAATTGGACTGCAGAGCAAACACTGATAATTTAATATTTACACACAACTAACACAGGTTCAGTGTGTGTGTGTGTGTGTGTGTGTGTGTGTGTGTGTGTGTGTGTGTGTGTGTGTGTGTGTGTGTGTGTGTGTGTGTGTGTGTGTGTTCAGTCTGTCATTCTGTCAGGTCACAGAGGAAGGCTGTTCTTCTCTGGTCTCAGCTCTGAGCTCCAACCCCTCCCATCTGAAAGATTTGGACTTGAGCTACAATCATCCAGGAGACTCGGGAGTGAAGCTGCTGTCTGCTGGACTGGAGGATCCAGACTGTAAACTGGAGACTCTCAGGTATGGTAAATTTAGGGTGAATATTTGTGGGTGTATGAAATGTTGGAATGCATGTAAATGTATGTAGTATGGCCTAGGATACACTCCTGTGGTCTTTTTTGATTGTTTGTACTCTCGAGGCTGTATGTATGGAATGTGGAAAAACAATTTTCCTGAAAAGGACAAATCTATCTATCTATCTATCTATCTATCTATCTATCTATCTATCTATCTATCTATCTATCTATCTATCTATCTATCTATCTATCTATCTATCTATCTATCTATCTATCTATCTATCTATCTCCAGTGTACGAACTATACAGTGGCTTTCGGGGGGGTGCGTTTCATCACAGATTTTCACAAAATAAAAGCGATATTTCTGAAAAGTGTAATTGCTATTTGCGGGTGTTTCCATTGAAAGGTATTTTGCGAATGAGCCGTAATGCGTCTTGCGTTTCTATGGTGCTGGCACAGCGTTCTCAGCTGCCTGTTGCTGTCATTGTTTTTAACAAAGTCGAAAACAGCGCTTGATTGCTGAAAGGCAAAGCCTGTATGGCGCTGGCAGTGGCCACATATAAGGGCGCACTCACACTAGGGCCAGTTGTTCCGTACCGTGCTGGAGCACAAATTCCCTCCCTCCTCTGTACCCCGCTGGCCCGCACTCGCACTACCTCGAACCCAAGCGTGCTCAAGCATGGTTGCCTCCGACACATACGTTGATATAGAGAGATTATTTGTTTACCAACACGGCGGATGTGCGCTTTAACCTGACTGCAGAAAGAACGGAGCCTTTTAAACACCAGTGGTGATGAGGTGCTGACACACACCCGTACTGGTATATGTGACTTAAGGGGACATCTTGGTGCAACGCAAGGTAACGTCAGTTGCCAACTTGGCGACTTTCTCCCTAAATCTGGCGACTTTCCAAACCCTCTCATCGACTTTCTTTTTGACAAAAGCCACTAGCGACAAATCTAGCGACTTTTCCGGTGCTGTTACTGTTACAAACGCTTCTGGTTTGGAGACTCGGACGTGAAAGCACGTCATCACTGCTGTTTCCAATGAGCAGCGATGCTGCCGTGAGCCCCCCGCCCCCGTCCCTACAGCACTCAGCGGCGGTGTGACGGAGCTGTCCCTGCTACAGAGACCCGCTCCACGCGGCTGACACCCCCACCACACCCGTCTTTAGAGCGACATTTACAGCCTCAGCCACTACTCACCTCATCTGCTGTGATGACACGGTCAATATCTATTCAAGTGCAGTTTTGTTGAGACTTGATAAGCCATTTTATTTATTGTTTTGGTTGTGTGTGGTTTTATATTTGAGTGCATCTTTTCTTAACAGAGACAGGGTCTATTCTTGTTTTTGGTTGTGATTTTTATTCAAGTGCAATTTTTGATTTTTGAAAATATAATATAATATAAAATAATAATGTTTCAAATTAACCTAGATTAATAACCTATGTTTAAAGGGATAGTTCACCCTAGAATGATATTTCGCTCATTATCTACTCACCCTCATGTTGACTAAGGGCTGGAAGAATTTTCGGAGTCCACCGTCCCTTCTCTGAGTTACAGGGGGTCTTGGTGTAGCAGTGCATTTCAATGCCGCGGTAGCAAAGGGACACCAGAGCTCTTCGTAAAAAAACACACACAAAAAAACATCCAAATACCTCCATGATGCTCGTATGTAATGTCCGTCTTGTGCTGAAGCCCCAAATTGCGTAATTGTCCCGAAAAAAATTAAATAAGTCCACATTCCAAGCATGTTTGTAGCATTAGCTCCCAGTGTTGTTGTCCGGTCTTCCGCTGCCAGCGCGCATGCGCAAGGTTCGCACTGAGACCGACTCGAGTCTCAGTCGGTCTCAGTATCAGTGCGAACCCCCCCGTCTATCTATCTATCTATCTATCTATCTATCTATCTATCTATCTATCTATCTATCTATCTAGGCTTCATATATCTTTTATGATCTTTTAAGTCCCGTGCATAGCAACTAATGGCGCTTTTCCACTACACTTTCACGGCACGGCACGGCACAGCTCGGCTGGGTAAAGGCGCTTTTCCACTACAGCTGAGTTCTTTTATTTTATTTTTTTTTAAATTTCATTTATTAGTTTATTTGAGATGGGACTTCACATAATCATAAACATACAGTACAAAAACAATTATTTGATGTAAATATGCCAGATTTAGCTAGAAAGCTAGTTTCCATCCGTGGTCCCATGGTACACAAACAAATAAAATTACATTCAGACATTTAAAACGATAGATAATAACCTACATGAGAAAGAAAAAATAAAGAAAATAAAAATAAATAAATAATAATAATAATAATGCAGGTGACAATGCTAGGCAATGCATTGCCACTTGCAGGGAAAGAAAGAAAAAGAAAAGAGAGAAAAAAAAAAGTAATAATAATAGTAATAACAACAATGGTAATAAAATAAGTGTACAAAGTTAGCAGCCGTTGTAATAATAAGAAATGAGAGGCCAGATAATAATATCTGCATAGATATAAAAGAGGTAGCTACACAATAAATTACAGTAATGGATATCATATAAAAGGAGATAAGAACTACAGTAGTACTGTATGAAAGTGCTAATTAGTCAGTATTTCAGACATGGGTGCAGGTTTGGTGGGACAATAACCATGCTTTAAGCTGTTTTTTGAATGCATTAAACGTGGGGCTGTCTCTAAGGCTACGTTCACACCGCAGTTAAGTGACCTGAATCTGATTTTTTCGCTCATATGTGACCCATATCTGATTTGCTTTTGACAGTGTGAACAGCTCAAGTCGCATTGAATCTGACTTTTTCAAATCAGATTCAGGCCACTTCTAAATGTGGTACTGAATCGGATACGTATCTGATTTTTTTGAATGCGACCGCAATCTGAACAGCCAGGTCGCATTTAATGCGACTTTGACGTCATTCTGACCCGGGAGAGTCAGGGGATGAGACGCACACTTATCAATGACCGATTTGATACGGGATTACCTCAAATTAGCCGGTATTCATTTGTTTACACAAACAAATAAAGGCCAGCCCTAAATACAAGGAGGTCAAAAAAAAAAAAAAACCTCTGTCGCCAGGAAAAAACTGACAACGATATGATCAGAAACTCTTTCAACTTTGTGGACAGTCTGCATGTGAAGACTGACTGGAGTAAAGGTGATCCTCTGCTTCAGAGAGGGACAAGTTGCACTGTCAGGCCTGGGTCTCTGCTCCGTCTCACACTGAGCTGTCAGATGATGAGCCAGGCAGGCAGACTGCATATCACATCAAAAGTCAGTGAGTTTAAATTCAGACTCTTTTTTTTTTTTTTTTTTTTAAGCATAATGCTGTGGGTATAGGGAGGCTGATGGAGTGCGGGACGGGGGGCGGGTTTGAATCCGACGTGATTTTTTTTTTTTTAGCATTAAGCCATAAAGTCCTACAATACCGGTAGCCGTTGCCATGGTTGCTTCCGTAAACACCGTTGTGGCGTGATGTCATCAATGATCAACTGCGCATGCGGGTCACTTCAGGAGCTTGAGCTGTTCACACAGCAATCCATAGACAGGCCACATTTAAGGACGTAATGTGAACAGCCAAACAAAAAATCGGATTTGAGCAATAAATCGGAATTGAGCATTAAGACCTGCAGTCTGAACGTAGCCTAATTGGGGTTGGTAGACTGTTCCAACAAGTACCTCCTCAGCAGGGGCGGGGTCTGCATGGAGGTGATCACGGAGGCGATCACGGGGCCGCATTGTCTGTCTCTTTTTTCTCTCCTCTCGTTAGCTCCAAACTTACTCGTCTGCACCTCGTTAACAGACCACAGTGGTTTTACACACAGCATCATTTGACTCAGGTGACGGAATAACAACAGTCTCGATACAGATCAGCTGGCGCTGTTGCCGCTCTGTTTTTGAAATTTCCAGGTTTGATTCTCAAGTCGGACGTCGTGCTTACGACTCTTCCAGTGACGGCGCTCTGTCCAATCAGTGGAAGGCAGTCGGCTGACGTCACATTTTAGTATCGCTTCGGCTCGTTTGGAACCAGGGCCGAGGAGGTACTAAAATAGTACCTGGTACCAGGTACTAGGGCTAGTGGAAAAGCAAAAAAAGCGGGCTGTGCCGTGCCGCGCTGTGCCGCACTAGTGGAAAAGCACCATAAGTGCTTCTTCTAGGTGCCAGCTGGTGCATGATAAATCACAGTAAAAATTTTAAAAAACTTCCAGCACATACTAGAGGAAAGGATAAACAAGATTTATTATCAAAAGTAAAAACAAGGGGCGAACAACCCGTTTCACATGTTCCTTCATCAGATTTGCTCTTGATTGTCATCAGGTGTGTGTTTAAATATACAAGGTGAATGACATCATGTTCCTGACAGCCCCACAATCAAACAATCAATCAATGAGATACAAGTACCAATTTACAAGCTCATCTATAAAAGGCAAGTACATAAAAATACCATCAATAGCATGAGAAAGATATAAAGAGTAATGCAAATTCCATCATCTGACAAGTGTCAACTAGACAATATAGATGAAAAAATGAAAATATAATGTAGATCATAAACAACTATAACAATTAGGACCCATTACAAGAATGAGATACAAATGCATAATCTAAATCAACTCATGAATGTATCAAAAAGGAGTGTATATACAGTGTAAATAATCACAACATATAGAAAGTTGACTTTGTTGCTGCCCTATGCGCCATCCGGCGTAATGGGGATAAGTAAGTAAGTAATATAGAAAGTAGATAATACACATTGTGTGTGTGTGTGTGTGTGTGTGTGTTCAGTCTGTCATTCTGTCAGGTCACAGAGGAAGGCTGTTCTTCTCTGGCCTCAGCTCTGAGCTCCAACCCCTCCCATCTGAGAGAGCTGGACCTGAGCTACAATCATCCAGGAGACTCAGGAGTGAAGCTGCTGTCTGCTGGACTGGAGGATCCACACTGGAGACTGGACACTCTCAGGTATGGACAGATGGACAGACAACAGCAGCTCTCACTCTGTGTCTCTGTCTCTCTGACTAACTGATGAACTGAGTGAAGGCGGATGAAGTTCATCTTACTTTGTTTCCTCCTCCAGGTTGGACCATTGTGGACCTCAGAGACTGAGACCTGGTCTGAGGAAGTGTGAGTGTGTTTTAAATTTGATTCATGAGAACACAGCTGCACATAAGACTGGATTTTTACATCTTCCAGATGTACACAAATGTACAAAGTCTCAATTTAAATCCACAAACAACAAAATGATCACATTGATCCAACAAAACTAATCAATACATGTAAACAACAGTGGAGCAGAACAACAGAACCTTAAACACAGCAGGCTATAATTAATGCCACAAAGATAAATGATGTAAAGATGATTAAAGGTGTACAGAAATGGCTGTTTGTCGTGCCGAGTTGCTGCAACACGAGTTTACCCGAGTAAGGAAAACAAATTTGATTGGTCGTTATCGAGCGGGCGGGATATTCAAAGCTTGGGGCGAGCCCGAGCTCCGTGTGTGTGTGCGTGTCTCAGACGTTTGAATGACGGATTACGGATCCAATATCAGTGGCTGGTGAATCGTGTACAGGCTGACGTATAATCCGTGCGCCTGCATTATCCAATGCGGAAAAAAAAATACACACTTTCATCCTGGATTTACTCAAAAATAGAATTTTGGCCTACATCGTCTGATAGATGAGTTATTACACTAATTTTATGACCCAGAGTGGGCTTAAATTCAATCTTCTTTTCTGTACACCTTTAAAGTGATCTGAAAACAACAAGTTTTTATATTTCTGTCTTTATGCATCTGACCCCTGGTCAGTGAAAAGCAGCCAGTCACTGGAGTCTCAGTCCTCTGACTGGATATTCATCACCACTGAGTTCAACTCTTTGCAAACCATCCAGACTGTTGTAAAACTTGTTTGTAGCAGTCGACACTGAGATTTGATGTCAGAAGTGTGAACTTCATACTGAGTGTGAGCTCTTTGATGGAGGAGATGACAGTTTTAGAAAGCAGATGGTTCAGAGCTTCTTTGTGCTGCAGTGGAAGATGATGATCCAGTTTCATTAGTGACACTTTAAGGGCCGTGGCCGTGGCCGCGTTTTTAGCGCTCTGGGCGTCTATTTTCCATTCAAACCCTATTGAGTTGGGCGCTCACAGCGCTCAGCGCCCTCGGCGAGTTGAAATCTGTTCAACTTTTAGAACAGCACCACGCTCGTCAATGTCACTTTTCCCCGCACTGACCAATCAGAATCAAGAAGGGGCGGGACATACGTTACCGACAGCAACAGAACCGGAGACGTGGCTCGGTTTATATCATGACCCACACTTGTATTGAAGGTAGGCCGACCTCAGGGTCCATGTCAAAAGCTGCCGCTAATGCTGTTGTGTATTTCTGACACTCGTTGTAGTGTTTACATTAAACAAGGCAGGAACACGGAAGTCTCAGAGGACTCGTTTTGTAACCTAGCAACAGCGGCATTCTGACGAGGGAGAGAGAGAGCGCTAAGCGCTGGGAAAGCAGCGCTGAGAGCGCTGTCAGCGCTAAAAACGCGTCTGATGGACACGGCCCCTTATTCACTCCATGTCTTTATTGGTGTGGATCTTCATCAGCCTCATCCTCAGGTCCACACCAGAAGAAAAGCACAAAATTGTTGATGTCTGAATTATTCTTTTTCATGAATTGTCAGTGAAGTAGTTGATAAATGAACAGATGATAAACTGCAGCTGTGTTGTGTCTTGTTCTCTCCATCAGACGCCTGTGAACTGGAAGTGGACATGAACACAGTGAACAAACACCTCAAACTGTCTGACAACAACAGGAAGGTGACAGGTGTGACAGAGGATCAGCCATATTCTGATCATCCAGACAGATTTGACTACTTGTCCCAGCTGCTGTGTTCAACTGGTCTGACTGGTCGCTGTTACTGGGAGGTGGAGTGGAGAGGAGAGGTTGAAATATCAGTGAGTTACAGAGGAATCAGAAGGACAGGGCGGAGTAATGACTGTTGGTTTGGAAGAAGTTATCAGTCCTGGAGTCTGAGCTGCTCTGATGGTCGTTATTACTCTGTCTGGCACAACAACACAAAAACATCCATCTCCTCCTCTGTCTCTCACAGAGTAGGAGTGTATGTGGACTGTCCTGCTGGCTCTCTGTCCTTCTACATTGTCTCCTCTGACTCACTGACCCATCTCCACACCATCAACACCACCTTCACTGAACCTCTGTATCCTGGGTTCTGGATCAGTCCTGGTTCCTCAGTGTCTCTTTGTCCTGTGTAGGTCACACTGTCTCTCCTGAGGACAGATAAATAGATATAGACAGAGTGCATACAGACCCCCATGCTTTTATTAGTTTTATTATTAACTGCTTGTACATACACACAGAATGAGAAATCTGAGACAGTGGAAAGTGAAATGAACTGAAAGGATGTAACGTCTACTTTTTGAAACAATGTTGATGTAATGTTAGTGTAAACATAATAAATTATATGTTTTTGTACAGTGTATAAAATACAAATAAAGGACTCACAATGTTGAGATGGAGCTGAAGTGAGGAGTGGGATTTAAATGCCTCATGATTGCATTATTCTCCTCTGGCTTCAGGGAGACTTGCTGATGAACACAGAACGGAATATCCCTTTAAGCCCACAAAAATGTAACCCCAGTCCCACGTAGCTAGGAAATATTGACTAATTGGGGTGTTGTAGTACAGTGGGACGGGGCCTGAGTTCGTCTGAAGATGGTGCTACCTGTGATAATTGTGATAGTGAAATAAAATAACAACATTTGGTACTTCCCCTTTAAAAAATAAAAGTTCACTTTTACCTGTTTCATATCTATCCAAACAGTATTACCACTATAATTACAACACAGGATTGAGTTGAAACAACAAAAAATATTAATTACAACCTTACGAATTGGATTTGCAAATTAGTAGTTCACTGTTGACCTTCCAATTCATAAGGATGATTCTCTTTGCAGAGTGAAAGCCTAAATTCATAAAGTAGTGTGTAGAGCTTGATTTGACATGTCCCAGTGTCCAAGAAGGCATGTGATGGGACAGACAGGTACGTGAACCTTAAACATATCTGTTAGCACCTTTGTTATGCCAAGCCAGAATGTTTTGACTGCCGGGCAGTCCCATATAGAAGATGTGATAATGATCCATGCCCCAGGCATTTGTGTTGACAATCACCTATGAATTATTTTTTTTAAATAACCCCACTCTTTTCCTCTGACTTTTAGCTGTATATAAAAGTACTATTTTTAACACATTATAATGCAACATTTTAAAAACATATTAACACTTCATGAACTGTTATTTATTAACCACATAAACATTTTAATGAATGAAATTAAAGACCACAGGGCTACAAAAACAAAACAAAAAAACAACAGATAAAACTTTAATTCAGGAAACCGCAGCAACATCACAGATCACATTAAAAACAACTTCAGTGATTTAAAGTTTGTTCAGTCTCAGCAGGTCGATGCTTCAGTGCTGCAGATAATCAAGTTTTATAATGTCAGGAAGCCTGATCTATAATCTATCATCTATAATATCACATCATAACTTTACTCCAGTCGAGGTCCAGATCTACAAACCTGGACTTCACCTGGGTGAATGCAGAATAAAAGGAGGTGAAGAATCTGTTTTACAAAGAGCTTTATTAAACAACTGGTTCACCAGGACAGAAAATAAAAACTGTTAACGACACTGTTTCTAATCAATACTCTAATTAATCCCCATGATCTGGTTCCTTTTCTGTTTTTGAACGTCTTGAACGTTTTTTTTTCTTTTAAATCAAATATCAATACATCAGTGTTTTAACCCCTCGATCTCCATCAGCTAAATCAGTTCTGTAGTTTATTTCTCCTCCACAGCAGGAGGAAGATCATCAAGTGAAAACATCTGTCTATCACCACACACACACACACACACACACACACACAAACACACTCACTCACTCACACTCCTACGCAGCTGTGCAATAATAAAACTGTGAAACACCTGCAGCAGGTTCTGGTTCAGACTGAGTACCTGTGAGAGAGAGCATTAAAACCATTGAGGTCAGTGATTGTGTTTGCAAACAGCAGCTTCACCCTCTTATCAAACACCACAGCCCCACCCAGGGTGAAAGTATCGTTACTATGGAAACTTTATCTGTGAGATAATAAAAAAAAAGGTTTAAGGCAGCGAAGTGTCGACAGGAACCAGGAGACGTCAGGTAAGTGAAGTAAAAACCCCCGAATGTTAGATCTAAAACAGAGGTGGATGATATATATATATTATTTATTTATTTATTTTTTTACATTAAATGATATTAACAGTGATTTTATTTTTTATTTTCCACTAATGGAAGCAGCAGAATCAGCTGGGAGCACTTCCTGTTTGCAGTGCATCATGGGTTATATACAGAAAAACTCCCACTGTTTCTCTGTGACCCTGAAGGAAACTTAAAAACATGATGGATGGTTCTGGATGCAGCTGGATGGAGAAGTGCAGTTTTATTTTGAAGGGACATCATTTCTCAGGAAGTGGAAGCACACAGGAAGTAGTTCACGTCCATATAAGGCCTCACAGGTGAGAATAATGAACACTCATTGGGATTGGTCGGTCCACTTCCTGTTTCACTTCCTGTCTCTTTTCAGATGGATCCAATCTAAATTTAAATGATAACCAGATTCAGGTTCCATCAGCTCAGCTCAGCTCTGTCTCTGTCTCCTCATCTGATCCGAGTCCATCTCCTCGTTCGCACTGTCAGGGCCGGACTGGGAGACTTTTTCAGGCCAGGAGTCAGTCATGTAACCAGGCCACCCTGGCCTTCCCCGACCCCAGAGCAGAGCAACAAGCCTGCTGCCAGCAGAAACCAAACACAGCTTTGAATGCGAGTAACAACTTCCACAATAAAACCAAAGATTAGCCTACCTGTTCAACATAAACTCCGCTCTATCAGCAGCACCGCCGCTGCAGCGGGGTCACTGCACACAGCACACCGCGGCTCCACGAGCTTTAGACCCCGCATCTCCCTGCTTCTCTCCCTGCTTCCCTCCCTGACACACAGCGCCCTGTCCTGGGGGTGCCCGGTGCCGCCGCACTGGCGATCCCGTTGTCGCCGCCATGGAACACACGGCCCGACCGTCGGGTACAGGGTCCAGGCAACTAGCGCTGCCGTCCTTAGCGGTAGCTGCTACACGGTGGTGGCGGTGCTTGGGCTGCCGCGGTCTTGTTCCTTTCATTAAAGACAGTTTATAAACCAAGACCTTCCATGACGAGTCAGCTTCCTGTATGATGTCACGTGGGCTTCTGCACGGCCACGCCCCTTTAGGGAGACCTGACGCAGCCTGGAGTGTATTGACTCCGATGGGAAAATTGAACGTGAACACAGATTATGGTCGGGTCTTTCTCCCCACAGTCACTGAAGTAAATTTTGGACTCATTTTTCACAAGCCACATCTCTTCTGAACAGTTTGACACCAAAATGGCAATTTTCAGACGGACACATCAGGAGAAAATCCACTTTGTTCAAGACCTGTCTCTGTCTCTACGACACACTCTCGCGAGATTTGGCACAGATCTCCGAGGCAACGTCAAACAAACGGCCGCAAACTCCCGTGAAAATGATTTAAATTATTTTTGGCATGCTAAATATGACTGTTAGTAGTGTAAATATTTAATGTTATCATAAGAAAATATAAATAACTCACTTTCATCTACCTACAAATTGTGTAAATCCACACACACGTTCACAGATGAGGTGGGGTGACGGTTGGCCACGCCCATTTAGAGAGACAGGAAGTGTATACCATTTCATATCATTGGAGCAGCCGTTCATGGAGTATCTTTCCATTTATTGAATATCTTTGCTTTCATAGGGAGCAACAACCAGGTAATCATAGACTGTAAAAGGCAACAACACGGGAGAGGTGTTGCGGGGGGCGCGCGCACACTGAACTACGGGAGCCCAGCAGGGAGCGTTGGTGGTGGATGTTGAAGAGAAAATCGATTTAATTTCAAATGAATCGACGTAAAGTACAAATTCGAATTAATCGATAAAATCGATTTATCGCCCAGCCCTAACACAAGCATATAAATATTGCAAAGCAAAGGATTTATTGACATTATTTGCCAATTATCGTGGTTTTCCTATTGTTTTCATTTGCCTGCCAAGCACTTCCTGGAACTTTTGGAGGTCTACATGGACCATGTGATCAGCCAACACTTTGAACTTCAGTTAACTCTCTCACGGTAATCGATGTTCTTCTACCATTTCCATTTTATGACTGACGATAGAATTCCTGCTGCTGTCTCATCGAAACGACACACTCTCGTTGCTCCAGAGTTGGTAAAACATTCAAACTAATTATTTACTTGTCGTATTTAATAACAAATTGTACATTTAATTTTTTTTTTTTATTAACCAGTGTTGTAACAGGGTAGGCGTAATAAGCTATGCTTCAGCCTATGCCTTTTCGGTCCAAATTTTCTTTTTCTGTTTACTTATTGTTTATTCAGATTGATGTTACTTTTCTTTATTTACTTTTTTCTTTCTGGTTTGTTACGTTTCTTTTAATGACATGTATTGACCGAAATAAACTAAACTAAACTAATTCTGTGTTGAAACTTGTCAGAAGTTATTTTCGTGGTTTGCTTCCTTTTTGTGTTGTTGTGCCACTGAAACTTAGCGGCCTTGGTAGCAGAAGGAGGTAGGAGGAGGCTAATGGTGGAGCCTATTTATTGTAAAAAGGGTGGTTCATTTTGTTTTAAAAGGAAGGAAACAGTCATTACTTTAATTTATATAAGAGCTGCAACTTATAATAGTAAATGGCCAAAAAATCATTATTTGACTATTTGAAATATGGTATTATAGCGTTTGTATCTTATAGTTTTCACATGTCAGGGTGCCAGTGGTAAAAAGAGCAGAGAATCTAAGTTGTTATCCACGGCGTGTAGAACATGCACTATTGATCCTCGGTCTGGGTTCACTTGACATTACATCGCTTTACAACACAAGATTTAATGTTGCTGAACCACACCAATATACAACCTGTCAAAAACTTTCTGTGTATGAGCTTCTTAATGGAAAAAACTGTTCATTATCTTTAAATTACAAGAAATCTGATTTTGAATTGCGTGACTGCCATTTCTTTTACTGTATTTGGTAAAATATACAGTGATTTTGCTGAAGCCTGCTGCTTTGTCAGTCAGCTCTACTGATGCAAAGAAAAGAAAACAAACAGAAACATACAACTTCATTCAATCAAGAACAAATGTTAAAGCAGAAGTAAGTGGTCCGGTCGTTTTCGCTAATGCTGCGTTCCAGGCAGGCTTTTGAAATCGTAAATTACAGCTTCAAGTCACAACTTACGACTTTGTAGCGTTCCAGGCAACCCACTCGTGTTTTTCCGACCTGTTTTACCGGTGAAAGTCACTATAACGGCCACTCGTAACTTCCGACCGGTGAACTCGTACCAGATCAAACTGGTACCACTTCACGGTCGGAAAAATACGAGTTTCCTTGAACGCACCATAACAGTCCTCGTCCCTACGTCGCCACGTTCACGGCGTCCCTTGGCTGCACACACAGCCCTGCATGCCGTTCTCTCTCCTCATTGGATAAAAACTGTAGGATACGATAAATGTTTTCTCCTGGGCTCAGAGCAGAGCAGAGTGACTGACAGACCCGTGTTTCAGTCCAAACACTCGATGTAAGTGATTGCTGTCGGAAGATATAACTATTTAAGACTTAGGCTATATTAACACAAATATATCACTTACTTCTGCTTTAAGTGATTCACAGGACTGAAACGGCTAATGTTTGATTCTTTGCAGAAAATTTGAAATGTAACGTTTTAGACAAAAAGTGTGCTGTTGGTCAGAGATGTGACTGTCAGCTGTTCATGAACCTGAATCTATTGCTCCCTAGAATATGACTTACCACCATCTAGTGGACAGACCATAGAACTACACCTCTCATTTGATTTCTATCACACTGACTGGGTGTGTTCTTAGTGTCGACTCTATGAGGATGTGACTTCTTATCAGATCAAATGCACACAAACAGCAGGACTAAGGAAGAAGACGGAGCAGCTTCTTCTCTCCAATGTTTCGTCGACACATGAAGGTGGAAAGTGTGTGAAAGTGAAGAGAGTTCAGCAGGTGAGAATCTTCAAATGTCTGATGAACAGGATAAATGCAAAAAAAAAATTGTTGTATCACTGTTTGACTGGACATGAGAAAAGTTTTTGATGCTTAATGAGTGTTTCAGATTGAGTCAAATATTGTTATTATGAATATCAGCTGGAGTTAAATGACAATAATTTAGGAATTATTTGCTTGTGTGTTAGTGGTTGATAGAAGTGTGACAGTGGTGGTCCTGTCACTATGCCTCCAATTGATCATGTGCCCTGGCTACTTGGCCAAGGGGATGTCCCTTTGGGTGACTGGCAAGCGCGCATGACTCTTACCCGGGAGGTGTGGGTTCAATCCCCGCCCGGGCCCTCTTCACCTTGCCACAGAAGCAACAGAGGCCTGATTGTAACCTGAGACAACAACATCAGAAATGAATGCAGAGTGACAGAACTGGTTGGGCAGCTTTGGTCAAAATGAATCATGTTGTTTTGACTCCATGTCCTTAAAACACAGTCAACACTAGTACAGACTTGTCTTCACTGGAGCCTTGTTCCCTTCCTAGACAAATCTGCTCAAGAGCAAATATATTCAGCCAAAGGTTAAAGGACAATGTGCTGTATGTGTTATCGTTGTTACTTGGAGGAAGAATCAACAGCAGTTTGTTTTGTTTTTAAAAAAAATATTGTGTCTGTGTTAAGTATATGTCTTCAACTTTCTTTCTCCAGACTGAAAATGCTGTCAAATTATAGAGTGAATGTATCACAGAAGCAGTATGGACAAATGGCATCACTTCTGCTGTAATCTATATTTACCATTTAGTCAAAATTGCACATTCCTGTAACAATCCTGTATTTTCCTGTGTTGTTCACTTTTCCAATCTCATCTACTGGATGTTAAGACACCCATTATTATGTGAGTCCTGTTGTGATGAAGCCTGTTGTTGTGTTTGTGTGAAGGTGGGGGCTCTGCTATGAATCAGTGTGAGGACAGAGAGGAGGGAGCCCCTCCCTCTAAAACCACTCTGAGGGGGGAACATGAGAGCCAGACCAAAGCTCAGAGGTGAGATGAGGATCTCTAACTGTCCATGACTCTTCACAGCTCATATCTTCATACTGTGTTTATTGAGCTAACTTGACATTCTTGGTGATACTGGGCAAACCATTTCTCAAACGGTCGTGTGGCTGCAGGTTTTTGTTTCAACTAACCAAGATCAGTTTATGAAATGAGTCAGGTCTGATGTACTACTGCTGCCTGGTTGGAAAGAAAACCTGCAGCCACACTGGTCCTTTGTGGAATGGGTTGACCATGCCTGTTCTTGGTGATACTGGGTAACATCAATGAAAAACAATTTGATTTCTCATGTGATTTGATGTTTGTTTGGGTTATTTGGTTATCATGTTCCGTATATCTCATTATTTGTTATTTTCCTTGTTCCCAGCAACAAGAAGCAGGGAGAAGACTCTCCTGTCCCCAGCTGTTTGTCCATGATGAGTGACCGGTCTAGGCTTTTACCCATTGATTTTAAAAGTGGACAACAGTCTGCTGACCCCAGCTGTGTGCCCATGAAGAGTGACCAGCCTGTGGTTCAGCTTGATGACGTCACAGAAAGGTAAAACCTGATTATTCTCCTGTTTTTCATCATGTTGTTTTTTCATAATGACCAAAACTGGAGAGCTGTGATCCAGCTTACTTTTTCCAGTGAAGAGTCGGGCCACTGCGTTCTGTGCAAGCTATAGTGTAGACGGAGTAACTGTGAGTGATCCACACCAACATATAGTTGTAGTTATCAAGCCAAGAATGACTAAAAGCAGGAATTGCCGTCTTTAGGTCTCTGCATGAGAGACCTTTGCCCTTTGCTCTCGATAAAATCCGCAACTGGAAGAATCAGTTTTTTCTTACAAAGTTAACCTGCTGATTGAACTTGAGATTGCAGTCAAAAAGTCACACCTAGATTTTTTTTTTTTTTTTTTTTTTTTTTTACAGGTGACTGGACATTTAGAGACCAAAAAATCACCTGGAAAATCTGACAGATTGCACCAAAACATTATGATCTCAGTCTTATTTTCATTAAAATTTAAAAAGTTTCTTGTCATCCAGGATTTTACTTGAGTTAAACGGTCCAGCAGTGTATGTAGAGACGCAGGTTCAATTTACAATCATGTGATTGTTTTATTTCATGTTCTAAACGTTCATCTGTTCTCCACAGAGTTCTCCAGACCTTAGAGGTTTTCAGTGATCAGTCCACCAAGCAGCATCACACAGACCTGGACTCCATATTTATGGTGTGTAAATGTTCATCCATAGCCTGACAAGTCAGACTACATCATTAAAATGTCTAGTCTGGCAACGACCGGTGGACCTCGGCTTAATCCAGGGGGCGGGATGAAGGCTTTCAAACTGCCTCTGCACCAACAGCGCTACAACTAATCAGAGCAAAGAGCAGGATGACGTTAGCCTGACAAGCCTAGAGCCATAATGCTTAACGTCATCACATTAAGCCCGCCCAACGACTCTCTAAACAGATAGAGCACTGTGATTGGTGAACACAAACGGTGTTCAAGACTCAAAAAGTTCCTTTGGCTCGTTTCTAGACCCACCTACGGAGCAAATATATTTGCTGCCGCTAGGATGCGTCTAGATTTCTAGGCTAGTTCATCCACACACAGAACTGATAACTACAGCAGCCACCAACAACAAATGTTCAGCTACCAACAGTGTCATGCTGCTTTATTTGTTTTACAAAACATTTCTCGCCAGGTACTGAATCTATTTTGCTCAGATCAGCAGGTTTGATTAACATCTTCAAATCTCTCTGTGTAGCTGTGAAGAGAAGTGCATATGATTAAACACAGTCCTGATGACTGATGATCTGATGTTTGATCCATGTGTTTATACTGGAAGAGAAGTTTAAATTGCATGCTATTGTTTTTCCAGCCGCTGGAGGAGAACATTGTCGCTTTTGTGAAGAACGAGCTGAAGAGAGTCCGAAAACTTCTGAGTCCAAATTGCCCAGAATTATTAGATAATCCTGACAATGATGATGAGGTAGTGGGTGGTGATGATGAAGATCAGAGGAGGAGCAGAGAGTCATTTCTGAAGATCATAGTGAACTTCCTGAGGAGAATGAAGCAAGAGGAGCTGGCTGACTGTCTGCAGAGCAGTATGAGAATTTATCTAAAGATTTAAGAAGAATGGAACATTTTCTAGTATCTGAAGAGATAGAGTGAAATAAACTCCTCAAATGTTATTTCAGTCAATCCTTAACAATACCAATTGATGTTGGAGTTTATATCATTGGAAAGCCCTATTACCGGTACAGTAGTAACCTTTACAACAAGGTACAACTTGTATGGATCGTGTATCCATGGAATGAGCAACAAAGGTAAACATGTGGGTATCCCTAAAATATTTACAAAAAAATCCTGCAATATTCTCCTGTTGGTATTTAATCTTGCTTTGAGCTTCCCGTGCTGCCAGGTTTGTCAGTCACAAGTGTATGACTGGCCTGCCATGCATCCAGACTTGCATGGCGGATCGGATGATTGCACTCTCCAACATGTGGAAAAAACAACAAATAGCTATGTGTCATTTTTACACTTTATTCACTTGACATGGTCAGGGACCTCACTCTTGTGCGAAAGATCCATAGGCAGACACAACAGCTTGGCACTTCCCCTACATGCTGGTCACTGGCCTGGTCCAAACCAGGAGTTGTTGAAGGTTAACCAGAGTGGTTGTGTTGGTCACTCTAGCATGTACAGCACACCCAAGCTGATCCCACAAGTGTTCAATTGTTGCTCTTATTCCATGGATTCACAATCCTTACAAGTTGTACCTCGTTGTAAAGGGGACTGATCAGGCTTTCCAATGATATAAGATACCACCAATTGGTTTTTACCAAAGATGATTGACTGAAAAAATATGTCCAAACCTTTTTGAGGAGCTTATGTTATCATGAGCATTCTTAAGTGTAATAAGACGTTAAAATGCTGACTTCATATTTCATTCATTGATCTTATTTTTTCTCCATTTAGAAAGTCATGCTGCAGTTTGTCAACAACACAAATCTGCCCTAAAGAAGAAGTTCCAGAGTGTGTTTGAGGGGATCTCTAAAGCAGGAAACCCAACCCTTCTGAACCAGATCTACACAGAGCTCTACATCATAGAGGGAGGGACTGGAGAGGTCAATGATGAACATGAGGTCAGACAGATTGAAACATCATCCAGGAAACCACACAGACCAGAAACAACCATCAGACAAGAAGACATCTTTAAAGTCCTACCTGGAAGAGACCGACCAATCAGAACAGTGATGACAAAGGGAGTGGCTGGCATTGGGAAAACAGTCTTAACACAGAAGTTCACTCTGGACTGGGCTGAAGACAAAGACAACCAGGACATACACTTAACATTTCCCTTCACCTTCAGAGAGCTGAATGTGCTGAAAGAGAAAGAGTTCAGCTTGGTGGAACTTGTTCATCTCTTCTTCCCTGAAACCAAAGAAGCAGGAATCTGCAGGTTTGATCAGTTCCAGGTGGTCTTCATCTTTGACGGTCTGGACGAGTGTCGACTTCCTCTGGACTTTCACAACACTGAGATCCTGACTGATGTGACAGAGTCCACCTCAGTCAATGTGCTGCTGACCAACCTCATCAGGGGGAAACTGCTTCCCTCTGCTCGCCTCTGGATAACCACACGACCTGCAGCAGCCAATCAGATCCCTCCTCAGTGTGTTGACATGGTGACAGAGGTCAGAGGATTCACTGACCCACAGAAGGAGGAGTACTTCAGGAAGAGGTTCAGAGACAAGAAACAGGCCAGAGTGATCGACGACCACATCAAGACCTCACGGAGCCTCCACATCATGTGCCACATCCCAGTCTTCTGCTGGATCACTGCTACAGTTCTGGAGAAGCTGTTGAAGACCAGAGAGGAAGGAGAGCTGCCCAAGACCCTGACTGAGATGTACATCCACTTCCTAGTGGTTCAGACCAAAGTGAAGAAGGTCAAGTATGATGGGGGAGCTGAGACAGATCCACACTGGAGTCCAGAGAGCAGGAAGATGATTGAGTCTCTGGGAAAACTGGCTTTTGAGCAGCTGCAGAAAGGAAACCTGATCTTCTATGAATCAGACCTGACAGAGTGTGGCATCGATATCAGAGAAGCCTCAGTGTACTCAGGAGTGTTCACACAGATCTTTAAAGAGGAGAGAGGCCTGTACCAGGCCCAGGACAAGGTGTTCTGCTTTGTCCACCTGAGTGTTCAGGAGTTTCTGGCTGCTCTTCATGTCCATCTGACCTTCATCAAATCTGGAGTCAATCTAATGTCACAACAACAAACAACCTCCCGGTGGTCTCGAGTGTTTGGAGACAAGTCAACACTCTTCTACCAGAGTGCTGTGGACGAGGCCTTACAGAGTCCAAATGGACACCTGGACTTGTTCCTCCGCTTCCTCTTGGGTCTTTCACTGGAGACCAATCAGACTCTCCTACAAGGTCTAACATCAAAGACAGAAAGTAGCTCACAAACCAATCAAGAAACAGTTCAGTACATCAAGAGAAAGATTACTGAGAATCTGTCTGGAGAGAAAAGCATCAACCTGTTCCACTGTCTGAATGAACTGAATGATCGTTCTCAAGTGGAGGAGATCCAACAGTTCCTGAGATCAGGACGTCTCTCCAGAGATGAACTGTCTCCTGCTCAGTGGTCGGCACTGGGCTTCATCTTACTGTCATCAGGAGAAGATCTGAACGTGTTTGACCTGAAGAAATACTGTGGTTCAGAGAAGGCTCTTCTGAGGCTGCTGCCAGTGGTCAAAGCCTCCAACAAAGCTCTGTAAGTGCACATACTGTATATTCACCTGGATTAACCTTTTGTCTTTTGTCAAACAAGCAAATTTTCTGTCACTGGTACTTTTTTTCTCCTCTCAGGCTGAGTGGTTGTGACCTCTCGGAGAGAAGTTGTGAAGCTCTGTCCTCAGTCCTCAGCTCCCAGTCCTCTAGTCTCAGAGAAATGGACCTGAGTAACAACAACCTGCAGGACTCAGGAGTGAAGCTGTTGTCTGGTGGACTGAAGAGTCCACACTGTAGACTGGAGACTCTCTGGTAGGGTGAATTTAGCAAGGCTTCATATTTTTTTTTTAATGATTATGCATTGAATGAGGTGTAATAGTAAAATGGGATGGTTTGTGGAATTGGGCTGCAGAGTTGCAGACACCAATCGTTACACAGTAACACATAACTCATAACTGTGTGTGTGTGTGTGTGTGTGTGTGCGCGCGCGCACGTGCGTGTGTGTTCAGTCTGTCAGGTTGTCTGGTCTCAGAGGAAGGCTGTTCTTCTCTGGCCTCAGCTCTGAGCTCCAACCCCTCCCATCTGAGAGAGCTGGACCTGAGCTACAATCATCCAGGAGACTCAGGAGTGAAGCTGCTGTCTGCTGGACTGAAGGATCCACACTGGAGACTGAACACTCTCAGGTATGGACAGATGGACAGACAACAGCAGCTCTCACACTGTGTCTCTGTCTCTCTGACTAACTGATGAACTGAGTGAAGGTGGATGAAGTTCATCCTGACTGTGTTTCCTCCTCCAGGTTGGACCATTGTGGACCTGAGAGACTGAGACCTGGTCCGAGGAAGTGTGAGTGTGTTTTAAATTTGATTCATGAGAACACAGCTGCACATGTTACACTAGATTTTTAAATTTTCCAGATGTACAAAGTCTAATTCCTCCAGAGTTTCATTCAGGAATCAGCTTTTGTTTCTGTCAGTGTGGCTGGAAAGACATTAGAATTCAATCAATTTAAATCCACAAACAACTAACTGATCACATTGGTCAAATGAGACAATACAACAATACCTGTACATGTTATTAACAGTGGAACCAACAAAAACATAACAACACAACAGAACAGGCTATAATTAATGTCACAAAGATGTTGAAAAGATGATTAAAGTGATCTGAGGTGGATTTATCCTCAAGTTCCTCCCTGAATGGCCCAGATGTGTGACACATCTGTACAAATACCAGACACACTCAGTGTTGAACATATGAACTGGTGTTCGTACAGAGTGTGTGGAGGATTAATGAGATTAATGACCTTGGTATTGATCATTTTATTATTTTAATTCCATTAAGGCGAGACACGGCAGGCAAAATCATCGTTTTTTCGTGCACTTATCAATTTTTAGATTTTGGGCTATTTTGCTTCCATAACATGTCTTCTTTCAGACTAATACAAAGAAATGGTCTAAAATACACATTATGGGTGTTTATTTTACTTCAATTTGACTGGTGTCGCCTGTAAATTTCTCCTAAATTCACCAGAACTGAGCGTTCTATCGCGGCTACTGAGCCGCGTCTGTTCAGACTCCTGTCATATCAGGTATCGCTGTGAAGCTCTCTCTCTCCTGCACTAATTTGTCGGTCCCAAAAATGGTCATTTCCTTTGTACCAGCAACAAATCGTAAAAGTACGCGGGGGAATTGGCTGGTGTCGTTTTCCGACAGCGTGATTCGTTTAGAAGCATCACGTGACGCGCTCTGAACAGCACGGAGGGACTTTTAAAAATGGGGAAAGGAAATCGATTTAAATCCTCACATAAAATAAAACAGCAACTCTCACTTGCTAGACAACAAAAGACACAGCACAGAAACTCACCGAGCGATAAGATCCCTTTACAAAGTGCGTCATCGCGACGAGTGTTTGGACGCCGTCGGAGAGCGCGATACACAGCGGTGGCTTTTTTTTTTTTTTTACACATCAGACGTCTGAATGAACTGATCGGAGATTTAATATGTCCCAATTGCGCTGGTACAGGGCTTAAAATGAACATCGATCCTCAGAATCACGTGTTCTGCAGTGGTTTACTTCTCAGTGACAGAGGTGAAATGGATGTGACACTGACATGGGCCAGAGATCACACTATTAGAAACTGAAAACATTGGTTGTCATAGCCTATTACAGATGAGCCCAACTACACCTGAATTGTTTTTCTTATTTGTTTGTTTTTTCATTTTCTTTTCTCTGACCTACTGGCCCACACCTGGAACTCACATTGGCCAGACACCTTTTTTCCAGTAGCCTAGCCTAACAATGGGCTCTATGCACAGCTCCAAAGGCATCTCTTTTATTTACTGACAAATTGATTAATCCAGGTGTGTCTGAGTAATCACAATGGTCAGACACACTTGGATTAATCCAATAATGTAAGACAGGAATAAAGGAGCTGCCTTAAGTTCAGGAAGTAGAGCTGTGCATAGAGCCAATTTGTGGAATTTTTGCAATAGAATCTTTAAAGGCCGTTTTCTCAAAATGAGCTTTTTCTTATACTCTGGACCTGAAATCTCCAGTTCAGCAGCACAGACACCAAACCTTTCAGTTGTATTCCTGCCTATATCCTGAAGGTTTTTACAGAGGGGTTTGTTGCTATATCATTCACAGCCTCATTTATACAACAATTTATACCTAAAAACAGGGCGAAATTTGATTTTTTAGGGCTGGTGACAGTATTTTCTCATTTACAAAGTGATAAAAAGAGATATCCAAAATCCCCTCTGACTGTAATATGTCAACAAAATAAAACAAGAATTTTGAAAGTGGCTTCATCCAATCTTCAGATTTCGGGTCTGGAAATATTCACGCATATTTAATTAGATAATGTCTCATTTCCATATTTAAGCATAATATTTAAGAAAACATGTAATACAAAAAATAATTGTCTCAATGTAAGTAATAAACATATAAAGTTTCATGGCAATAGCTGTTAGTTAAATTTTTTACCCTATTCACCTGTAGTGTCTCGCCTTAAAGGTGTACAGAAATGTCCGTTTGTCCTGTTTGTCGCGCCGAGTTGTCACGAGCTGCAACACGAGTTTACCCGAGTGAGGAAAACGAATTTGATTGGTCGTTATCGAGCGGGCGGGATATTCAAAGCTTGGGGCGAGACCGAGCTCCGTGTGTGTGTGTGTGTCTCAGACGTTTGAATGACGGATGACGGATCCAATATCAGTGGCTGATGAATCGTGTACAGGCTGACGTATAATCCGTGCGCCTGCATTATCCAATGCGAAAAAAAAAATACACACTTTCATCCCGGATTTACTCAAAAATAGAATTTTGCACAAAGTTTGGCCTACATCGTATGAAAGATGAGTTATTACACTAATTTGATGATCCAGAGTGGGCTTAAATTCAGTTTTCTTTTCTGTACACCTTTAAAGGTGTCATTACTTTTCTCCCTGTTTTTCTTTGTTGAAGTCTGTTTCCATGACAACGTAAACTAAATCACTCATCACCATTCAGAGCTTTAATAATGATGATTTATGATCCTTTCCAGCTCATGGATTCATTAAAGTCATTATAAACAGCCACATGCTGAGTGGTTGTGATTTAGCTGCTCTGCTCAGATGTTCAAAGACCAGGGCAACCGCAATGGCACGGCAATAAACAACTGTATCGTCAGCATAAAAATCTAAAACGTAAAGTATAATGTGTCCATTTCCATGGTGACTGAGATCCATGTGAACTCACAGCATTCTGTAGAAGTGAAAGCAGCTTAACACCAGTCAGTGCAGCCTCAGTTCAGTTCTTTGCAGATTTTGGACCAAACCATCCAGACTGTAGTGAAACTTGTTTGTAGCAGATTGACACGTTGAGATTTGATGTCAGAGGTGTGAACTTTGCTGAGTGTGAGCTCTTTGGTGGAGGAGATGACAGTTTTAGAAAGCAGGTGGTTCAGAGCTTCTTTGTGCTGCAGTGGAAGACGATGATCCAGTTTCATTAGTGACATTTTATTCACTCCATGTGTTTATTGGTGTGGATCTTCATCAGCCTCATCCTCAGGTCCACACCAGAAGAAAAGCACAACATTGAATTATTCTTTTTCATGAATTGTCAGTGAAGTTGTTGATAAATGAACAGATGATAAACTGCAGCTGTGTTGTGTCTTGTTCTCTCCGTCAGACACCTGTGAACTGGAAGTGGACATGAACTCAGTGAACAAACACCTCAAACTGTCTGACAACAACAGGACGGTGACATGTGTGTGGGAGAATCAGTCATATCCTGATCATCCAGACAGATTTGACTTCTGGGCTCAGCTGCTGTGTTCAACTGGTCTGACTGGTCACTGTTACTGGGAGGTGGAGTGGAGAGGACAGGTTGATATATCAGTGAGTTACAGAGGAATCGGAAGGAAAGGAAACGGTGATAATTGTAGGTTTGGATGGAATGATCGGTCCTGGAGTCTGAGGTACTCTGGTGGTCGTTGTTACTCTGTCTGGCACAACAACACAGAAACACCCATCTCCTCCTCTGTCTCTAACAGAGTAGCAGTGTATGTGAACTGTCCTGCTGGGACTCTGTCCTTCTACAGTGTCTCCTCTGACTCACTGATCCACCTCCACACCTTCAACACCACCTTCACTGAACCTCTGTATCCTGGGTTCTGGATCGGTCCTGGTTCCTCAGTGTCTCTGTGTCTCTGTGTAGGTCCCACTGTCTCTTCTGAGGACGGGCAGGCAGGCCTGATAGATAGGTAGGTAGATAGGTAGATAGGTAGATAGGTAGATAGATAGATAGATAGATAGATAGATAGATAGATAGATAGATAGATAGATAGATAGATAGATAGATAGATAGATAGATAGATAGATAGATAGATAGATAGATGCTTTTATTAACAGCTTGTACATAAACACACAAAATCAGAAATCTGAGACAGTGGAAACTGAAATGAACTGAAAGGATGTATCGTCTCCTTTTTGGAACAATGTTGATGTAATGTTAATGTAAACATAATAAATGCTATGTTTTTGTACAGTGTATAAAAGACAAATAAAGGTCTCAGGATGTTGAGGTGGAGCTGAAGTGACGAGTGTGATTTAAAGCTCCAGGACTGAATTTCTCTCTGGCTTCACAGTGAGTCGCTGACGCACACAGAACGGAATATCCCTTTAAAGCCCACAAAAAGGCGATTCATTTTTCATAATAACAACAAACAGTACAATTTCTGTAGGGCTCTTGTCGGCCGACTGGTCGACTCTTAGGCTTTAATAAATTGGAAAAATTCACACTTGGACTGATTCTGACATAATGATCAGTTCTTTCTTCACATCAATATTTGAGACGTTCAGATAATGAAGTCGACCCGTTCTCTGCTGATCAATCATCTCAGACACCAACAGATAAAAGATCTTTAATTCAGGAAACAGCAGCAACATCACAGATCACATTAAAAACAACTTCAGTGACTTAAAGTTTGTTCAGTCTCAGCAGGTCGATGCTTCAGTGCTGCAGATAATCAAGTTTTATAATGTCAGGAAGCCTGATCTATAATCTATAATCTATAATATCACATCATAACTTTACTCCAGTCGAGGTCCAGATCTACAAACCTGGACTTCACCTGGGTGAATGCAGAATAAAAGGAGGTGAAGAATCTGTTTTACAAAGAGCTTTATTAAACAACTGGTTCACCAGGACAGAAAATAAAAACGACGGCAAACTGACGACACTGTTTCTAATCAATACTCTAATTAATCCCCATGATCTGGTTCCTTTTTTGTTTTTGACCCCAATAATCAGAATAATTCAAACATGGTGAGTTTTATTTTGAAATTCAGCTAGAACGTTTTAAAAAAATTTTTAAATCAAATATCAATACATCAGTGTTTTAACCCCTCGATCTCCATCAGCTAAATCAGTTCTGTAGTTTCTTTCTCCTCCACAACAGGAGGAAGATCATCAAGTGAAAACATTTGTCTATCACCGCACACACACACACACACACACACACACACACACACACACACACACACACACACACACACACACACACACACACACACACACACACACACATTCCTGTGCAATAATAAAACAGTGAAACATCTGCAGCAGGTTCTGGTTCAGACTTCTTGTTAAAACAGTGTTGGGTCGCTTGTCTAAGTGTGTGTGTGTGTGTGTGTGAGGATTAACACCATTGCAGACAGTCATACGGATGAGCGTTCAGAGCACAGCAGGTTGAATGATTGTGTTTGCAAACAGCAGCTCCACCCTCTTATTAATGTTGCTGAACCACATCAATATACAACCTGTCAAAAGACTTTCTATATATGAGCTTCTTAACGGAAAAACTGTTCATTATCTTTAAATTACATTAGGCTAAATCTAATTTTGAATTGTGTGACTGCTGTTTCTTTTACTGTGTCAGGTAAAATATACAGTGATTATGCTAAAGCCTGGCTGCTTTGTCACTAATGTTACATGATTATCTCATGTGCAGGTCACAACTTGTCCACCAGAGTGTTGTGGAGTTGTTGGATTGTGTATTTGATGAGTTTGATGAGGGACAGGGGACCTGCACCGTTCACCTCCATTGTGTTCACTGAGCAGGTCACGTCTCTGCCCCGCCGATCTCAAAACAACATGCACCGATAATTAAAAGTAATGAATCTACTGCCATGACTATAGGGATTATGGTGAGAGGAGGATCTGACTAAATGTTGAACTATGCTGTAATTCACTGCACTCATAAACATATTAGATTGTTTTTTGCAGAAAATTTGAAATGTAACATTATGGACAAAATGCAAGTTGATACAAAGTGCTCAGCTGTTGGTCAGAGATGTGACTGTCAGCTGTTGATGAACCTGAATCTATTGCTCCCTGGAATATGACTTACCACCATCTAGTGGACAGACCATAGAACTACACCTCTCTAAACAGGTTAGACGGGTGTAGATGTCATTCTGATGTTTATTAAGGTGTGGACTCCAAAGTTATGAGGATGTGAATCAGATAAAATGCACACATACAGCAGGACTAATGAAGAAGTCGGAGCAGCTTCTTCTCTCCAAATGTTTCGTTGAGACATGAAGGTGGAAAGTGTGTGAAAGTCGACCTGAAGAGAGTTCAGCAGGTGAGAATCTTCAAATGTCTGATCAACAGGATAAATGTGGTCACATGTTGTTGTGTCACTGTTTGACGGGACATGAGAAAAGTTTTTGATGCTTAATGAGTGTTTCTGATTGAGTCAAATATTGTTATGAATGTCTGTTGGAGTTAAAAGACAATTATTTAGGAACTATTCACATTTGTGTTAGTGTTTGATAGAAGCAACAGAGGCCTGATTGTAACCTGAGACAACGACATCAGAAATAAATGCAGCGTGACAGAACTGGTTGGACAGCTTTGCTTGAAATTGATCATATGATGTTTGGACTCCATGTCCTTAAAACACAGTCATCTAGCAGTTATTACTATTAGCACAGACTCGTTTTCAAGAGCAAATATTAAAGGTCAAAAGACGATGTGCTGTATGTGTTATTGTTACTTGGAGGAAGAATCAACAGTAGTTTGATTTAGGGAAGATCATTAGTGAAATCTTTAAGGACATTTTTGACATGTTTCATGTGAACATACAACTTTCTCTCTCCAGACTGAAAACGTTGTCAAATGATTCCTCTGAACTAAGAGTGAATGTATCAGTATGGACTAATGACATCACTTCTACTGTAATCAATATTTACCATTAGGTCAAAATTGCACATTCCTGTAACAATCCTGTTCACTTTTCCAATCTCATCTACTGGATATTAAGACAGTCATTATTATGTGTCCTGTTGTGATGAAGCCTGTTGTTGTGTTTGTGTGAAGGTGGGGGCTCTGCTATGAATCAGTGTGAGGACAGAGAAGAGGGAGCCCCTCCCTCTAAAACCACTCTGAGGGGGGAACATGAGAGCCAGACCAAAGCTCAGAGGTGAGATGAGGATCTCTAACTGTCCATGACTCTTCAGAGCTCATATCTTCATACTGTTTGTTTTTATTGAGCTTACTTCACATTCTTGGGCAGCATCAGTGAAAACTAACTTGATTTCTCATGTGATTTGATGTTTATTTGGGTCATTATCAGGTTCAGTATACCTCATTATTTGTTATTTTCTTTAATACCAGCAAGAAAAGGAAGAAGAAGAAGAAGAGAACTCCCTTGTCCCCAGACTCTCCTGTACCCAGCCGTGTGTCCATGAAGAGTGACCGGTCTATGGCTATACCCAATGATTTCAAAAGTGGACAACAGTCTGCTGTCCCCAGCTGTGTGTCCATGAAGAGTGACAGGTCTATTGGTTTACCCTATAATTTTAAAAGTGGACAACAGTCTGCTGTCCCCAGCCATTTGTCTATGAAGAGTGACAGGTCTATTGGTTTACCCTATAATTTTAAAAGTGGACAACAGTCTGCTGTCCCCAGCCGTTTGCCCATGAAGAGTGACCGGCCTATGGCTCAGCTTGATGACATCACAGAAAGGTAAGACCTGATCATTCTCCTGTTTTTCATGATTGCCAATAAAAACTCTCAATTTTGCTTCATCTTGTCATGTTATTCATAGAAAACATATGTAAAAACTCAACTCAACTTAACCAAAGTTGACCAAAGTGCTGCACTGATAAATAAAAACAGGCCATCATTAAAATACCATAAAATACATACATAAAATTGTAAAAACAAAATACATGTAAAAGAGAAAATGTGTCAATTCAACTGAATGCCAGAGAGAAAATGTGCGTTTTTAGGGAGGATTTAAACGTCTTTATTTACTCCACCGACCAGGGGCCTCATTTATCATTGTGGATACACCTTTTTTTACACCCTTTTCCCCCTGTTTTGTGCGTACGCACTTTTCTCCGCCAAATTTGGGATTTATCAAACCAAAACCTAACGGGAAAAAGTGCGGACATTTACACCCATTTTGACCCTGGCGTAACGTGATTTACGCCTTTTTTGAGGAACAGGAGGAATTGGCGACACCGTTGCTGAGTCAGAGAACTGCAGTGTGAGAGGGAGAGAGGAGCGGAGTACATTTAGAAGAGACAGTAAGATTTTTTTTAAAGGGACAACGAGGAGTTTCTATTCGGTTATAAAAAAAGTCTCACGTTAATGTGGATGAATCTCCGCTACCCACACTTGTTAATGGCTCCATTTTCGCTAAATATATCGATCTGTCTCTATCGTTATTTTGTTATTATTAGTGGTGGTGGCGGAAATGCTGGTCGAGCCGACCAGCGTTTCCTTCATGGCGAGTTAACGCCGCAGAATCGCCGTTTATGGTCGGAACTACGATGGTATGTAAACCTCTTTGAACCTCTGACTTTAATTTTTGATGAATGAAAACATGAGTCTGTCTTGCGCCGGTCAAAGAAATGTACGGTGCACGCGGAGGCTCATAAATGTAGTGTGAAAACGCTTCGCTTCGACCGTTGATGCTGGCAATCCAACCCGCTCTATAATAACACTAGGCTCTATGTTAATTGATAAACAGAGCGGATTGAGGATTTTGCTTTTTTGCTTTTACACACTCTAATGTGACGTCCGACAAGGATCAAACCCGCCAAGTTTAAAAACACACCGGCAGCAGCGCACACTGATCTGCAGCCTAGACTGTTATTAATCTGTCACCTGAGTTAACGAGGTGCACGTGTGTTTGGAGCTGACGAGAGAATAAAGAGTGAGACAACGTAACGTTAATGGAAAATGACCTAAACCAAGTCCAGTAGAGCTGTAACTGTGTAGTGGAAAGGCGTTCAAAGTAATGGTAACTATCGTGGAAATCCTGCTTATTGTTTTAACATCTAGGTGTAAAAAAAAAAAAAAAAAAAAAAGATTTTCTGGGATAAAGGGGCAGATTACATAAAAATTATTCTTCTTTCTGCTCGTTTGTTGAGATTTGGGAGGTTTTTGTTTTTATTGTAGCTTACTAAAATGCAAGATAATTTTTCTGACTGATTTATTGCCCGATATCGCCGTGTATGTAGTTCCGCTTCTTTCCCCCGCCCGTTGTCTCCGTTGTCACTTTGTTGTCACTTTGTAGCTGCTCCACAGAGCGCACATGGCTAATTAATATGTACGTGCTGACCATATATGGCGTTCTGGGGGTGGAGTAAGAGGTGTGTTCACGTGTGCACCATTCTTTGGATTTATCAAAGGGAAATTGCGGAGAGTTGTGCGTACGCACAGTTTGATTGATCTGAAAAAGGTGTAAATATTTTGGGTGTACGCCATTTTCGTCTTTTCGCCGTACGCAAAACTTTAGTAGCAGTTTTACACCCTCTTTGATAAATGAGGCCCCAGATGTGTCACAGCAAGCTTGGAAAGGCAAAGGCTCGGTCACCTTTGGTCTTCAGCTGAGTTTTGGGCTGACCAGTAACAGCTGATTGGCCAATCTCAGTGCTCTGGCAGGTGGATATGTAGGAGCTCAGATACTGGGAAACCAGCCCATTAAGAGCTTTAAAAACAAACAGTAAAATCTTAAAATGAAACTGGAAGTCAGTGGAGTGAGGCCAAGATAATTGATGTGTGGTCTCGTTTTTCCAGTGAGGAGTCGGGCTGCTGCATTCTTTACAAGCTGTAGAGCAGGGGTACTCAAATACATTTGTGAAAGGGCCAGAATTTTTCTTAACAGACACCTTGGGGGCCGAACATTCAAATAGGCCGAGATTGAAATTAAATTCACCTTTTTTCGTCTAATAATTTAAATATTTTTATTTTACTTGTAAGCACATAATTTTTATTTATACACTTCACGGTGTTTTGTAAATGTCTTGACATTATCATATCATCCTTTACATATCATGCTGGAGCTTTACACTGCTGACTTGTATCCTCAGACATGCCCTGTGATTTTCATCTTAAATATGATATGACCTGACCATCACAGGACATGTCTGACTCTGTTCTGAGGATACAAGTCATTGGTCCTGAAATGTGTGTTTCTCTTCTATAACACACATTCTACATCTCGGAGGCGACGTCTTTCCACACATGGGCTTCCTTCACCTTTCAAACGAGGCAGAGCTCAGTGGGAAACAGTAGGAGACACAGGCCGAGGGCACCGGGACACAACACCGGGGGAGAAGCAGGTCGTGCAGCTGTGCGCCGCAGACGTGCAAGAAAAAACAATATGCGTCTCATCAAATGCGCGCGGCTACGGCTTTTGAGTTGTGAGCGTGCATGACGTGCGGCTACATTGAATGAGTTTGAGCTCGCGCAAAAGACGCTTCATCTGAACGGCCCCCCATGCATGATGCACACACAGTTGAACCAAGACGGCGGTGAAAATCACCCACGGTCTCTGCAGACAGGCAGGGAAAACCCTGCAGTCCAGCCCGCTCCCCGAACACTCGCGCATGGTGATTTGGGTTCGTCGGCGTTTCTGTATCCCAGTGCAGCGCCTCACAGGCACACACAAACGCTCCGCACGTTTCCATGTCCCAGCGCTTTGACTTACAGGCGCGCGGAGCCCGAGAAATACAGTAATATGTAAACTATTAGAACTCAGTCGCGAGCCTGATTGGAAGGTTCGGCGGGCCGGATGCGGCCCGCGGGCCGCCTATTGAGTACCGCTGCTGTAGAGTCTAGAGTGACGATGTAGTAGTGAGTGATCCAGGCCAACATAAAGTGAGTTACAGTTATCAAACTGAGCATTAATAAAAGCAGGAATTGTCATCTTTAGGTCTCTGCAGGAGAGATTACTTTCAATAAAATCCTCAACTGGAAGAAGTTTTTACAGAAGACTGGACACTAAGGGCCCTAGTTTGCTGGCGCAGCGCAGGTGGCGCAAGGTAGCGCAAGGTAGCGCAGCCGGTCTAATGCAAGTTTCGACCAGCGCAGCCTAGCGCAAAGTCAGATTGGAAGATTGGCAGATCGCGCTGCGCTGAGATAGGCGTGGCCGCGCAGCAGTGGGAGGCGTCACAGATTCAGCTTGGTGCAGTGGAAGTTTTGTGCGAAAATGTCCCGCCGAGGTTGCGCTGAAAGCTCGCCACCCCCAACCAGGTCTACTCTCAGCGCAGGGCGAAGCGCAGCAGGTGCAGTGGAAGTTTGGCTGATTGATCTGCAGTGCACACACGTCACCAAGACCTCACAGGCAGATCTCCACAGTTCCAGACACATTTCAATGCAATAAATATCCACAATAACCACTATTTAATGCAACTAACGGAATCAACACGTGAATTTATATCTATATAGATTGTCCCGTCACATCTGACGTCAGATCAAAGCAGAGATCAAAGGCTGTGGCACGCGTAATGGAAACTCCACCTGAATTAACACAGCAGGGACGAACTGGCACTGATAAGCAGCTGTGGATGTCCCAAAAGCAGGACTGAGGGTGGATGACTGCATGTCGCTGCCGTGTTGAGATACCACTCTGCCCTTGTGATGATCCCCTTTATTTATTTATTTATTTACTTATTAATTCATAAGCGCGTGCGACCACATCACGCAGCTGTAATGAACAACAAAACACAAATCATTATCTCTCTTAGTCCACCACAACAGCCTCGGTATCAGATAGTCAGTATATAGCCTACTACAGTATACTCAGCATCTCTATCACAGAAAAAAAAGAGAAAAAAAGAGACGGACAGAGAGAGAGAGAGAGGAGGACAGAGAGAGAGAGAGAGAGAGAGAGAGAGAGAGAGAGAGAGTCCTTTACGCTGATTTCATGGTGTTTGTTCATGTTGTGATTAGTGTAGGCTACACCTCTCATCTTATACACAGGGTTTGAATAAATGTGAGTTTCTTTATTAGTTTATTAGTTGTTGTTTCTTACATTGGGCAGCCGTTCTCAGTGTATCAGATCAATCCTGGTTAAGTATATTAGTAAACTCATTATTGGTCACTCTGAGCTCGGACCTCCGGACCAAAACAGCTGTTTCCTCCTGGGAGAGGTTCGGCCTCTGGCGTCGCTGTTTCCTCCGTCCATGTCCAAGTATAAAATGACAAACTTGCAGCGCGCATCACCCGCCGCGCAGTTAAAGGTGAGGAGAGGAGCTCCTTTGATTGGTGAAGATCTGACTCGGCTGTGTCAAACCCACTCCACGCCTTTCTCTCCTCCTCCTGTCTCCCTCCCGCCCTGTCTCCTCCCTCTTCACCGTTTGCGCCGGTGGGAGGGACGAGGGGAGGGGCTGCGCTGGTCTAAGTCTGACTGCGCGGCCCACCAATCTTGCGAAATGGACCTGGGCCACACCCCGTTGGCGTGGCGAAGCTGCGCTGCACTTAGACTTCGCTCGGTCTAGGAAACTAGGGCCCTAAGAGCCCATAACCTGGGAAATCCAATGGGTTGCACCCCAAACATTATGATCTCCGTCTCATTTTTATTGAAGTTTAAAAATTCTGATGCCATCCAGGATATTACTTGAGTTAAACAGTCCAGCAGTGTCTGTTCTGACCCAGTTCAATTTACAATCATGTTTTATTGAATGTTCTAAACATTCATCTGTTCTCCACAGAGTTCTCCAGGAGACCTCAGAGGTTCTCAGTGATCAGTTCACCAAGCAGCATCACACAGACCTGGACTCCATATTTATGGTGTGTAAATGTTCATCCACGCACAGAACTGATGACTACAGCCACCAAGAAATGTTCAGCTACAATTACAGTGTCATGCTGCTTTATTTGTTTTACCAAACATTTCTGGTCTCTCCTGTTCATCTGCAATGAATCCTAAAGAAAAATATTTGTTGTAATTTTTCTCTGGCATTTCAGCCTCATCAAAAATAACTGAGATGCTGAGGTTTATTTTGTTCTCTCTTTCATATGAAACATGACAAAATGTTTTTTTTTTACAATAGTCTTTAGCACCAGTTCAGCACTAAGGTACTGAATCTATTTTGCTCAGATCAGCAGGTTTGATTAACATCTATAAATCTATCTGTGCAGCTGTGAAGAGAAGTGGATGTTAATATTTGATCCATGTGTTTATACTGAATGTGAAGTTTACACAGCATGCTATTGTTTTTCCAGCTGCTGGAGGAGAACATTGTCACTTTTGTGAAGAATGAGCTGAAGAAAGCCAAAAAACTTCTGAGTCCAAATTGCCCAGAATTATTTGATAATCCTGACAATGATGGTGAGGTAGTGGGTGGTGATGATGAAGATCAGAGGAGGAGCAGAGAGTCATTTCTGAAGATCACAGTGAACTTCCTGAGGAGAATGAAGCAGGAGGAGCTGGCTGACTGTCTGCAGAGAAGTAAGAGGATTCATCTAAAGATAAAGAAGAATGGAACATTTTCTAATATTTAAACGGGTAGAGTGAAATAAACTCCTCAAATGTTATTTCAGTCAATCATTTTTTGCCCCTTTAACAATACCAATTGGTGTTGTACTTTATATCATTTATATCTGTGGAAGGAGCAACATAGCTAAACGTGTAGGTAACACCCCAAAAGAAAATACCAAAAGCCCAGCAATATTCTCCTGTTGGTATTTACTTGTTTTGAGCTTGCCGTGCTGCCAGGTGTGTGTCAGTCACAAGTATATGACTTGCTTGCCATGCATGCAGACTTGCTTGGCGGTTGGATGATTGCTGTCCAAAACAACACAGCCATTTTTTACACTTCATTTGACACTGTCAGGTACCTCAGTACTGTGTGGAAGATACATAGGCAGCCACAACAGCTTGGCACTTGACCCACATGCTGGTCACTGGCCTGGTCCCAACCAGGAGTTGTTGAAGGTTAACCAGAGTGGTTATGTTGGTCACTCTAGCACGTACAGCACGCCCAAGCTGATCCCACAAGTGTTCAATTGTTGCTCTCATTCCATGGATTCAAGGCAAGGCAAGTCAAGGCAATTTTATTTATATAGCCCGTTTTTTTTTTGTTTTTTTTTACAAACAATCTGTCAAAAGGCTTTATATGGCATCATAACAACATCCTCTGCCATTAGACCCTCACATTGACGGAGGAAAAACTCCATAGAAAACCCTTTTAATAGGGAAGAATTGGAGAAACCTCAGGGTGAGCAACAGAGGAGGGATCCCTCACCCAGGACGGACAGACGTGCAATAGATGTTGTTACAGACAAGAAAACAGTTTATAACAGAGAATGTGAGAAACATGGAAATGTTGAAGAGAGTTGATGGGGGGGAGGAGAGGAGAAGGAGGGAGGAGGAAGGAGGAGAGGGGGGGTTCTGTGTAACCAGATGTGTCCCCCAGCAGTCTAAGCCTATAGCAGCGTAGCTATAAAATGGTTCAGAGCTACCTGAGCCAGCCCTAACTAAAAGCCCTGTTATAAAGGAAGGTCTTAAGTCTAGACTTAAATGTAGTTAGAGTGTCTGCCTCTTTGACCCACGGAGAGAGCTGGTTCCACAGTAAAGGAGCCCGGTAACTGAAGGCTCTACCTCCCAGTCTGTTTTTAGAGATACTGGGAGTCACTAACAGACCTGCGTTCTGGGAGCGGAGTGCTCTGGTAGGACAGTAAGGAATGATTAGTTCTTTCAGATAGGTTGGAGCTTTATCATTAAGAGCAGGGGTCCCCAACCTTTTTATCTCCGCGGACCGGTCACCTGTGGAAAATTTTACCGCGGACCGGGGGGGGGGTAGCGTACGTCCTCCTGTTTACATTACATGTAGGCCTACTGTATAAACAGGACTACATGTTCACATAGCTTAGTTTTCTCTTACGTTTACGTTCTTTGTTACAACTCACCATAATATAGTATCACAATGTCAGTCATCCGGGGGTGACGTCTGTCATCTCGTTTTGCTGCTGAAGCTGCAGAAAACTCAGTTTCACAAACATAATATGTTTGTAATGGAAGCAGGTTTTCCGTGCTTTTGTGGCGATCTCAGGATATTCTGCTTAAATCCAGAACGCAGGGAGAGAAGTTTTCTGTGAGGTGATGAAGCGGCAGAGAGCCGGCCGGGTCCCGCACACACATTGCGGAGCTTGGAGCATGCGAATCACCTGTTGCAATGAACCCGTAATTTAAACAGGACTCGTGCTTTTTCTTTTAGAACAGCTTTCTTCTTGTTGGAAAGCGTCGGGTCTTCTGTCGTCTCATTATTGAGTTTTTCCCGGCCCGGCGACGTGTGTTTTTCACTCTTTTACGTTTGTGCCTGCCTGTCAATTGCGCAGCGCTGGAACGATGCACAAACGGAAGTGGCAACATTTTCAAAATAAAACGACCGGAAGTGTGAAATAGACGAAACAAACGATTTTTTTTTTTTTTTTCATTTTCATTTCATCTTTCTGCGGCCCGGTACCAAATGATCCACGGACCGGTACCGGTCCGCGGCCCGGTGGTTGGGGACCACTGATTAAGAGCCTTATAAGTCAGCAGAAGGATTTTGAAGTCTATTCTAAATCCTACAGGAAGCCAGTGGAGAGAAGCTAAGGTGGGAGAGATGTGCTCTCTCTTCCTAACTCCTGTCATAACCCTTGCTGCGGCGTTCTGGACCAACTGGAGACTCTTCAGAGAGTTTTTGGACATCCTGACAGGAGAGAGTTACAGTCCAACCAAGAAGTGATAAATGCATGCACCAGTTTCTCAGCATCACTCTGGGAAAGGATATTCCTAATCTTAGCGATACTACGCAGGTGGAAGAAGGCGGTCCTTACAAGTTGTTACCTCGTTGTAAAGGTGACTTATCAGGATTCCAATCAGTGGCGGCTGGTGAAAAATATTCTAGGTGGGGCTGTTCGTCCCTGAAGTTTTTGGTGACCATCTTGATAAAAGAACCCCAAACCCATTTTTAGGGATAAACATTAATTATTTATTTGCCTTCATAAATCAGCAGTTTGACAGATAATGACAATGAACAAACAGTAGTCTTTCACTGGTGGCACACAGTGGACGTGAAATATATTAGCAAATACTCTTAATACAAAAATATTGTTATTAAAAGGCATGTGTATGATGTAACCTACAACAGTGATTAATGTTAACTATAGACAAAGTGTGACAGGAACACTATAGGAGGAGCATAACGTGATAAAGTTTGGTCTGACCTAGCTGATGTGAGATGTTAACTTAACTGCTGCATTATCAGGTTTGATGACGAACCCCTAACCCTAACCCTTTTTTCGATTAGTCGACTAATCGGATCATACGTAAATTGAATGTAAAACATACAGTTTATCGCACCAGCATGCTGCTGCTCTCATATAACCATAGCTTTCAGCTTGAAGTGTTTAAGGTATATGCTAACTAAAAATAAAGACAATTAAGATGATAGTTCATTAAACTTTTAATGAAATATGCAGCTTTAACTGTAGCATAAAGTGCAAACAGCTGAGTAAAATAAGGATAAGGCACTGGCCTAAACAACACCAAAATAAATACTTAAAGGTTTTTTAGGTTTTTCTTTCCTTCATTTGTCTCTGGCATTAAACATAGCTATATTTAAATAAAATGAGGTAGACACCTGAAACTAAGGAATTATTCACAATAATAAAGTTTTGGTAGGCCTATCATTCAAATATAACTTGTGCTCAGTGTAAATAATAGTAGTTATGTTAAAAAAAAATCGAATAGTTTATAAGACAATCGTCTTGTCTGAAGAAATGTAAATGTTCCCTTTTTACTGTCACAGAAGGAGAAACATGGAAAGACTCCACAGTTCTGTGTGAAACTGTCAAATGAAAACAAGTGAAACTGAGGTGCAGCTCAAACTCTGCAAGGTGTGGACTGTGATGAGAAGCTACCGGAAAATATTGACGTAGATTTACGCCGGGAGAGAAGACTTCCTCGTTAAGACGAGCGCTCATTACGTGACGAGGACCGCTGTGACCAGACGCGGTAACGTTCCAATATAAGTCCGCGGTTTTATTTTTAAATGAGGAACGGCTGTTTTTCAGTCCGTGATTTAAAACGGTGGAGCGGCGGTACCGCTTGTCACTACCCGATTTGCAACGCTACCCGATTTGTGACAGCCACGTACGGCAACTCCACTTGGACAAACTTAGTTGAATTGACTTAGGATCACTGCCCTATGTGCGTCGCCACAGACGGTTTATCTTTTTATTTATTTTTAAAAATACTTTATTAGTAATGTAAATTGAGGGTTGGTTGTGGTGGTCTGGATCTTGATGCTCAGAAAACAGGAACACAGGCGGACTTTTAATGTTTACTGTCCTCTTTTCTCGCCGGCCTCATCACCATGACAACCACAAACAATCACAACTACCACAACACTCACTGAATAAACGAGTCTGCCGCGGCTGTCTTATGACGGACCTATGCGGTTTTTATTTTATTTTATTTTATTTTTTAATCATTTTCACAGTACCGTATTTTAAATTCACAGAACTTTAAGCATGTACGCAAATCGGGCAGCGCTCAGATGAAGTTTGTCCAAGTGGAGTTGCCGTTTTGTCACAGATCGGGTAGCGTCGCAGATCGGGTAGCGACACCGCTCCTAGTATCACTTCTCATTTAAAATGACAGAGAGAGAGAGAGAGAGAGAGAGAGAGAGAGGGGGGAGCGGCGGCGGCGGCGGGAAGGAGGGAGGGTGGGGGGCTACACCGGTGCCGCTTGATGACGGACAAGACAGGTAGAGAGAGAAAAGAGAGAACACCTGTACTAACTCACCTTGAGTGAGTGAGTGAGTGAGTGAGTGTGTGTGTGGTGGGCGGCTGCAGCGGCGGGTGCGTGTGTGGAAGGTGCCGCAGCAGTTTTGAGAGAAAAACAAAGTAAAAAAAAACAAAAAACGACGCATCGACTATTAAATTAGTTGTCGACGATTTTAATAGTCGACGTAGTCGTGACTAGTCGACTAATCGTGGCAGCCCTACTGGTCACACCTGTAAACATATTGAACAGTGCGCTGCAGCCTGATGCTCCGCATCACAGACGTCCTGTCACAGCCTGGGTGAGTAGTTTCCCCTGGTGTCACTCAGGAATAACAGTGTCCAGTCCAGTGTCCCAGAAGCTGGATGAACTAATAAAAACGCTCTCGGACGAGCTGTGAACGCACCGCGGACGAACCAACAGCATGTAGTCCAAAAGTTGTCTCCGAGCATCAAGAGAGAGCAGTCTCTGACGTGCCGGTTAACGGTGCTCCGGTCCTCCTCTCACACACTACGGCCTCCTGTCACATCATAACAGCCTCCCGCCACCGGCCCACAGAGTTTTATCCACCTGTTCATTGTATTTCCTCACCGTGAAACTGTGTTTTTCATCCAGCTGTGGAGCTGTGCTGCTAGTCCTGACTTCTGCCTAGCTTGGCTAACGTTAGCTGACAGCACCGTTCATGTGTCCCTTGAGAATGTTTTGTAATCCGTTCAGATAAATAGGTCTCTAACTCCAGTAACAGTCCGTGTGGTATCTGTCCTCACTGTTTAAAAAAAAAGGAAATTATGCGGGAAACAGAATTTGAAACTGATGAAAACTCCATAGCCATCCTGCTACCGAGGACAGCTCCTCAGTTAATTTCCCCCTCGATTTCTGGTTGCCACGGGAGACCAAAATGTTTGGTTTGGGGCGATATTTTCTGCGCCCCGAAGGCATTAAATCCGACGACGCTGATTGGCTAAATTACCTGTTGCTCCGTATATTTTTTACTTAGCAACAGTCACTGATTGGCTGAGCCGGTACACTGCTCGGGCGACTTCTCCAGCGCCCCAGACACAGAGCGATAGATATAACAGAGACAGTAAATGAACCTGTAGGCAAATTAGCCTCTAAATAATGGTTTAATTTTATATACAGCTCGATTTTAAGAATTCCTATCACATTCACAGGTTCAATAAGAAAAAAATATTAATTTTAAATTATAATTTCGGAAAAAAAAAAAAATCATTAAAATTCACTTTTCATCAGGGGGGGGGGCGGCGCCCGAGCGCCCTCTATTGACCAGCCGCCACTGATTCCAATTATATAAAATACAACACCAATTGGTTTTTACCAAGGGTTACTTATCCCCACCAAGGGTGACTGACTGAAATAATGTTTCCAAACTTTTTTGATGAGTTTATGTAATAATGGACATTTTCAGGTTACAATATATTTCATTCATTGATCTTATCTTTTTTTTTCTCTGTTTAGAAAGTCATGCTGCAGTTTGTCGACGTGAACACAAATTGAACCTGAAGAAGAAGTTCCAGTGTGTGTTTGAGGGGATCTCTAAAGCAGGAAACCCAACCCTTCTGAACCAGATCTACACAGAGCTCTACATCACAGAGGGAGGGGCTGGAGAGGTCAATGATGAACATGAGGTCAGACTGATTGAAACAGCGTCCAGGAAACCAGACAGACCAGAAACAACCATCAGACAAGAAGACATCTTTAAAGCCCCACCAGGAAGGAACCGACCAATCAGAAGAGTGATGACAAAGGGAGTGGCTGGCATTGGGAAAACAGTCTTAACACAGAAGTTCACTCTGGACTGGGCTGAAGACAAAGCCAACCAGGACATAGACTTCACATTTCCCTTCACCTTCAGAGAGCTGAATGTGCTGAAAGAGAAAAGGTTCAGTTTGGTGGAACTTGTTCATCACTTCTTCTCTGAAACCAAAGAAGCAGGAATCTGCAGGTTTGATCAGTTCCAGGTCGTCTTCATCTTTGACGGTCTGGACGAGTGTCGACTTCCTCTGGACTTCCACAACACTGAGATCCTGAGTGATGTGACAGAGTCCACCTCAGTCAATGTGCTGCTGACCAACCTCATCAGGGGGAAACTGCTTCCCTCTGCTCGCCTCTGGATAACCACACGACCTGCAGCAGCCAATCAGATCCCTCCTCAGTGTGTTGACATGGTGACAGAGGTCAGAGGGTTCACTGACCCACAGAAGGAGGAGTACTTCAGGAAGAGGTTCAGAGATGAGGAGCAGGCCAGAGAGATCATCTCCCACATCAAGACATCACAAAGCCTCCACATCATGTGCCACATCCCAGTCTTCTGCTGGATCACTGCTACAGTTCTGGAGGAGCTGTTGAAGACCAGAGAGGGAGGAGAGCTGCCCAAGACCCTGACTGAGATGTACATCCACTTCCTAGTGGTTCAGGCCAAAGTGAAGAAGGTCAAGTATGATGGAGGAGCTGAGACAGATCCACACTGGAGTCCAGAGAGCACAAGGATGATTGAGTCTCTGGGAAAACTGGCTTTTGAGCAGCTGCAGAAAGGAAACCTGATATTCTATGAATCAGACCTGACAGGGTGTGGCATCGATATCAGAGAAGCCTCAGTGTACTCAGGAGTGTTCACACAGATCTTTAAAGAGGAGAGAGGCCTGTACCAGGTCCAGGACAAGGTGTTCTGCTTCGTCCATCTGAGTGTTCAGGAGTTTCTGGCTGCTCTTCATGTCCATCTGACCTTCATAAAATCTGGAGTCAGCCTGATGTCACAAAAACATACATTGTTCTGGTGGTCTAAAGTCTTGAGAGAAAAACCTGAATTAAAATCTTTCTACCAGAGCGCTGTGGACGAGGCCTTACAGAGTCCAAATGGACACCTGGACTTGTTCCTTCGCTTCCTCCTGGGTCTTTCACTGGAGACCAATCAGACTCTCCTACGAGGTCTAATGTCAAAGACAGGAAGTAGCTCACAAAACAAAACAAAAATCATCCAGTACATCAAGAAAAAGATCAGTGAGAATTTGTCTGCAGAGAAAAGTATCAACCTGTTTCACTGTCTGAATGAACTGAATGATCGTTCTCTAGTGGAGGAGATCCAACAGTCCCTGAGATCAGGACGTCTCTCCAGAGATGAAATGTCTCCTGCTCAATGGTCGGCTCTGGGCTTCATTTTACTGTCATCAGGAGAAGATCTAGATGTGTTTGACCTGAAGAAATACTCTGCTTCAGAGGAGGCTCTTCTGAGGCTGCTGCCATTGCTCAAAGCCTCTAACAAAGCTCTGTAAGTGCACATATATCCATTTGGATTAACTTTTTGTCTTTTGTCAGGTCAAACCTTTAACCTTTTGTCTTTTTCTCCTTTCAGGGTGAGTGGTTGTAACCTCTCAAAAAGAAGTTGTGAAGCTCTGTCCTCAGTACTCAGCTCCCAGTCCTCTAGCCTGAGGCACCTGGACCTGAGAGACAATGACCTGCAGGACTCAGGAGTGAAGCTGTTGTCTGTTGGACTGAAGAGTCCATGCTGTAGACTGGAGACTCTTAGGTAGGGTGAATTTATTATTATTATTAATACATTTTATTTAGAGGTGCCTTTCATGACACTCAAGGTCACCAGTCACCTTACAATTAAAAAAGACAAAGTGAAAGAACACTTCAATAATAAAACAAATCTGTAATAAGACAATCTAATCAAGTAAAAGCAGAACTGAAGTCAAACAAATCAGAAATCTGCAGCAGCAAAGGTCAACAATGAAAAATGCACAGAGTGAACACAGAGTTAGAGGGAGTAGGCCTGTTTAAAAAGGTGGGTTTACAGACAGGATTTTAACCTGGAAAATAAGGTCAATGTTCCTAATGTCGGGGGGAGAGAGTTCCAGAGACGGGGCGCAGAGCAGCTGAAGGTTCGGACCCCATGGTGGACAGACGGGCAAGAGGAACAATGAGGCTTATAGACGAGGCTGGCCTGAGTGTCCGGAAAGGGATGTTTATGTGGAAGAGGTCCGAGAGGTATGGGGTAGTGAGGTTATGTATGGCCTTGAAGGTGTGGGGCAGAATTTTAAAGTCCATGTGGAATTTGACCAGAAGCCAGTGAAGCTGTTGCAGAACAGGTGTGATGTGATGGATGAATGGAGTCCTGGTGATGATGTGGGTGGCAGAGTTCTGGACCAATTGGAGCATATGGATGGACTTGTGGGGGAGACCGAAGAGAAGGGAGTTGCAATAATCCATATGGGATGTGACCAGAGGGTGGACCAGGATGGCAGTGGTGATGGGAGTAAGGGATGGACTGAACAAGGCTTCATGTATTTTTTTATGATCTTGCATTGAATGAGGGGTAATTATAAAGTGAGAAGGTTTGCAGAGTTGCAGACACCAATAATGTAATATTTTACAACACACAACTCTGATTCAGCCTCTCTCTCTCTCACTGGCCCTCATTTATCAAACTTGCGCAGGATCTGGTGTAGATTCTGGTGTAAATATCAGTGTCAAGTGTCACGTGTGATTTACTAAAAGTGTGTACGCTGCTGATTTCGGCGTAGAACCGGTGTGGTGTTGATAAATCCGGCGGCTGAAAACGAGCGTAATTTAAATGTCACGCCCCGATATATTCCTGCTTTAGAGGCGTCGCCCTGCCCCTTTTACGACATGGAGACACAGAAGACGGCCAAGAAGAGGGACTTTACTGGCGTTACCGCGTTGAACAGGGAGAGGGCGGCAACATTAAATATCTGGACATTGATAGATTGATAGGTTTTGTGATTGAGAAGTGTCATCCCGGTGGATGGAGGCTGCAGACGCACGTGTCACCGACCACGTCAGGAAACCCAGCGATCTCATGAAATGCTCCTGCTCCTGCAAACACAAGTGACTGAGGAGAAATCATATAGGCATATTCTGCTGCGAACGCGACTTTATGACCATCAGCACCGCTGGCATGGTTTGGCTGATGGAGGGATGTGAAACACCAGCCCGATCTCCCGCTGACAGGTCCCGGTGACTGGGGAAAAAAGAAAAAACACTCTGCCGCGGAGATCAGCTGGTAGCGCCCCCCCCCCCCCCCCATCTGGTGCAGGAGATGTTGGAAGTTTGTGTGTGTGATCTACAATAACAGGTCTGTCTGTCATTGACTGTTTCTGTTTACACAGCTGATTAACGAGCATCTGTCACGTTGTGGTTTTTAATTCATCTCAGTTGCTCAAAATAAAAGTCGAATTAATTTTCAACACGGACTTGGTTGTAGCGTTTCTCTTTTTTGGCTACTTTTTAACTTTTTATCAATATAAACAACAACAACATGTGGTCCACATCGCTGCGTTATTAGACTATGGTTTAATAATCATTCTGACACAGCAGCACTCCTTCCTGCATGTTCTACGCTGGTTCCAAATGTGCGTACACCTGGTCAGAGCTGGCGTGAGATTTGTGCGTACCGTACGCTCACGCTCAGATTAATAAATACCGATCCTTGCGGTGAATTTGGTGTACACCCATTTTTTTGGTGTACGCAAGTTTCATAAATGAGGGCCACTGTCTCTGCGTGTCTATGTCTGCTCAGTCTGTCAGGTTGTCAGGTCTCAGAGGAAGGCTGTTCTTCTCTGGCCTCAGCTCTGAGATCCAACCCCTCCCATCTGAGAGAGCTGGACCTGAGCTACAATCATCCAGGATACTCAGGAGTGAAGCTGCTGTCTGCTGGACTGGAGGATCCACACTGGAGACTGGACTCTCTCAGGTATGGACAGATGGACAGATGGACAGACAACAGCAGCTCTCACACTATCTGTGTCTCTAATGGTGCGTTCACACCAAAAGCCTCGGGAGTGTTGTGGCGGCCAGATGTCATCAGAGGTGGCAAAAGTACTCATATTCTGTACTTAAGTAGAAGTACAGATACACGTGTCAAAAAATACTCTGGTAAAAGTAGAAGTACTGATTCAACTCCTTTACTCAAGTAAAAGTAAGAAAGTACAGGCTCTGAAATGTACTTTCAAAGTAAAAATAAAAAGTAAAAATGAATTTTTGCCGTTAATGAAACCTACATCATTTGATAATTTTGTTGAACAAAAAAATTTCAGACAGAATAATCAAGATTGAACTGACCAGAGGCGGTGGTTCCCAACGTTTGGGCCGCCACAGACTCTCACAAAATAATAAGAATTTTCAAACAGCGCTTTGCCGCTCGTAAACGGTAAATACGCTATATCGCGCTGATTGTACAGTGTTCAAAACCCAGACCACCATCGCTTCCTTCCTCCATGCAAGCTGCCTCCATGTCGCTGCTACAGTAGGCTACAAGTTGGTAACTCGGTTCTCTCTCTACCGCCCCCCCTCCCTCCTCCCTCTTCTTCTCCCTCTTTCCCTCTCTAGTTCGTCACGTCTTTTACCGGTGCTTTTACGTCGTGAAAAAAAAAAAAGTAACGAGCCTGTTTTTACAATGTAAGGAGTAGAAAGAACACATTTTTGCGTATAAATGTAGGGAGTAAAAGTAAAAAGTCGTCAGAAAAATAAATACTCAAGTAAAGTACAGATACCTGAAAAATCTACTTAAGTACAGTAATGAAGTATTTGTACTTCGTTACTTGCCACCTCTGGATGTCATTCATTTTCAATGGAGACTGGCGTCGACACGCGTCGGAGCGTTGAGAGGCGTCAAATTAGAAGATGAGAGAAGTTCAACTTTATGCAAATGAGGAGCGTCACCGCCACAGCGGCAGCCAGTTGCAGACCGGGAGTCTCACAGCGGGAGAAATTGAGAGCGCCTGACTGGACACATCTTCCGTGCTGCTTGAAAGTCCCGCCCCTTTGGCCGCCGGCCGCTGGAGCTGGCAGCTGGTGAACAGAGAGTTGAGAGCGTCTGCTGCCCATGCTGCTGACGCTTTTGGTGTGAACGCACCGAAAGGCTAACTATCCTAACGTTGTTTCCTCCTCCAGGGTGGACCACTGTGGACCTCAGAGACTGAGACCTGGTGTGTTGAAATGTGAGTGTGTTTTAATTTGTTTTAAATTTGATTAATGAGAACATAGCTGCACATGTTTCACTCTATCTTTACATTATCTAAAGGTACGAAGTCTAATTTCTCCAGAGTTTCATTCAGGATTCAGCTTTTGTTTTTGTCAGTGTGGGTGGAAAGATGTTAGAATTCAATCGTCGTAAAGGTATAGTTCAGTGTTTCCCATACTTTCATTTATTCATTAATAAATTACGTCCACTACAAATAGATTTTTCGGCTTTTGGCTTGACCAATGCAATATCATTCTATTCAGTGATCTCCACGTAGCGCTCTAGGGCGGCTATAGGGCTTTTAATTTGAAGGGCCAGATACAGGAAGCCGTGACACTCACTCGCTGTCAGTTTTGTTTGTTGTAGTTACACGCACGGCAGGTCTCTCTCTCTCTCTTTTTTTTTTTCAAAAGCGACTTATACAGACGTTTCTGGGGCCTCATTTATCAAAGAGCGTGTAAAAGTCCTCTTAAATTTTCAGTACGACGGAAAGGCAAAATGTGCGTACGACCAAAAAATATACACTCTTTTCAGATCTATCAAACTCCGCGTACACACGGCTGCACGGTATTTCCCTTGATAGATCACACCGGACCTGAGAAAAGCGTGGATGAGAACACGCCTCATACCCAGCCCCCTAAACGGCCCCACGCAACCATATGTGGTCAATGCAAATCAGTTACGTGCATATTAAGTAGCCATGTGCACTCTGGAAACGTGTGGAATGACGTCAGTGGAAGACGGTGAAGACAACAGACGGACGGAGAGCGGAGGAAGAAGCAGAATTTCTCTGAAAGCGAGATACACGGTAACAGGCAATATCAGTCAGAAACATCATCTTGCATTGAAAGGCTACAATAAAAACAAAAAAACCTCCCAAATCTAAATGAAACAGAACAGAAAGAAGAAGAATCATATTTATTCTGCCCCTTATTTTAGATTAGGCTATGTCATACTAATTTAAAGCAGGGTTTCACTGCCAGTCAGTACTACTTTGCACCCCTTTCCACTAACCCCCAACTTCCGTTCACTGGAAGATTTGATTTTCATTTGTGCATAGCTATATATTGAAAAAAAAACAAAAAAAAAAAACATTGAAGTCCACCAGTCTGTGACTTTTCCTAAAATGATGTTGGGCAGCACCCATTTTTGTTAAATACAATAAATATTATTCACACAAAAAATATCGATCATGTTTTCTCATTTGCTTTGATTTGCGCCGACATTATTGGGCTTGCTGCAGTCTGGCTACGTAACACACGCACGTCGCAGTAATTATTTTCCAGACTGGACAGACTGGTTGTGGAAGAGGTGTAGCCTACATGCAGGGGAAAAATATCAATATGATATCAAAAGAAAACGAAATTCGTTTTATAAAGCCAGTATTTAGGAGCAAACTAGTGTAAATGCACAGGGGAAAAATCTGAGTCGCTGTGCTTTTCATGTAAAGTGCCGACGTCAACACGTGTGCGGTGGTGGTGGTGGTGGTGGGGGGGGGGGGGGGGTCATCATCACCACCACTTACTACTTCAAACAGTGTCCGCGCTCCTCTCTCCCTCGCATACTGCAGTTCTCTGACTCTGCAGCGGCGTCGCCAATTCCTCTTGTTCTTCAAAAAGCGTGTAAATGCCGGTACGCCATGGTCGGACTGGTCGTAAATTTCGGCACTCTCTCCCGACAGGTTTTGGTTTGATAGATCCCAAATTAGGCGGAGAAAAGTGCGTACGCACAAAACGGGGGAAAGAGCGTGTAAAAAAACGTGTATCCACAATGATAAATGAGGCCCCTGGTTGGGAGACGTTAAAGCATGTGTCGCTGCTGTTTTCGGGTTATTAGCGATTAGCGGGTGCTGCCGTAAGCCCCTGTCTCATCCCAAACCACTCACGGATGGTCAGTCACCACTGAGTGGTGTCACAATCGATGATCGAGTATTTACACTAGCTCGAAAAGAAAACAATAGACAACATCACACACAACACAACATCATATGGCACGGAAGAAATATGACCCATTACTCTCAATGCGGACGCGCGTCATCATACAGAGCTCTGTGTGAAACAGTAGGAGAGACACAGCCTAATGGGGAAACTGGGACACAGCAGGAGAAGCAGGTCCGAGCTGTACGCTGCAAGCTATGTGCCGCGGCGCTATGTGCCGTGGAGCCACAACTGTGCTCTGCACCCATGGATCTATAATCCATGTCCACACCGCTACAGTATCGTTTTGGTTTGACGTTGTAACGGTGCGCATTCGGTGGGAGAAGCAGTTCCGAGCTGTGTACACTTTGGACCTGCCTCTCCCGTTGTGCCCCGGTTCCCCCTTGGGCTGTGCCTCTCCCTCTGTTTCACACAGAGCTCTGCCCCAAAGGTGGAGGAAGCTGTGTGTAGAGACGTCGCCTCCAAGATGTAGAATGTATATTATAGAACACCCATTTCAGGACAGAACAGACATGTCCTGTGATTTCCAGCCTCGTTTCATATTTAATAGAGGAGGGACAATACCTAGAGTAATAATCTCAGCTGTCATGATGTGCAACCTTGGTCTAAAAAAAACCCAGGGAAAACCCTGCACTACTGTGTGCATGTTTTGCAGAACATGTATGAAGCACTTTGTTAAATTCCCAGTATGTGACTTATTTGGCTTAGCAAAAATCAAATATTGCTTCAATAAATACATATTTCACCATAGTTGAATCACACCCGCATACAAATGAAAGCTTTCTCGGACCTTAGAATGAGTTACAAATACATAAGCGGGCGACGCACCGAACCGAGGCGGCCATGTTGCATCGCCATTTTTTACGTTCAGTGTCAGCGTGACCGTAGGTAACCACAGAAACTGAGCGGAGCTGTGGGCTCGGCCTGTTAAAACTGTCACCACTGTGTAGTGTGAGGAAGGACAGAGGCACTGGTGTTGCATTCAGGTGCAGTCAGGCAGACGGCCGTCTTCAAACCAACCGGATGTCATTTTACTCCACGAGAGAAAGTCAGGTAAACTTTACCCCAGGTCAGGGGTAAACTGAGACAAACTAGAAAAATCAATGGGGTAAACTGATCCACTTACTTTTTCCACTCTGAAACTACCATAACAACACATGTTGTAACAGTTAGAATCCTGACAGCTAGCTTGACAACCACACATCCCAAAACTAATGTCGGACTAGTAGCAGAATCATGGGGATTGGTCAATTAAGCACTTTTGTTTTCTCAACACAAAGTGACTCAAAACCAAAATCAAATACAACACAAAATGTTTTAATTAACATTCAAATGACAGATAGAACCAGTTAGATAGTCTGGGGGTCAGATTGTAGGCCCCGACAATCGTGACCATTTTGATCAAAAGTCCTCTTGTGTGTGTGTGGGGGGGGGGGGGGGGGGGGGGGGGGGGCGACAAAGTGGAATGTGACTAAAATTGAGTTAATTAACCAATAAAAAAGTGAGCTGACTGAGAGCACATAGCATAACAAAGCAGTGTGGCTACAGATCATTGATCACGCAAGATTTCTGGCTTGGGGGACGAGATTCTAGTGTAAATCTTTGTGTGTGGTGTGCTCACTCATTTATTTATTATAATACATCCATGGTCTCACTTTACCCCGCAGCATTTGTCTCACTTTACCCCAACACCCCCATTTTAGAAAAAATGACCTCTCTGACCGGCTAATTTTCAGCCAGCATCAACACATGGTTTTATGTGTTGGTAGTTCATCATCATGTATCATAGAAGTTTTTCTACCTGAATCAATTTGCTTTGGCACAACAGTTGATTAAGTTGACAGCAAGAAAATTTACTTTTACATGCAAAAATCATATTTTTGTGAAAAAAACATGCTTTCCACAGTATCATGAGGTCCTCTTCTTCATAGCCATTGGGAAATGGAAGGGGCTTGAAAACATAATGGTCAGATGACCATAAATGTGTTCCGTTTTCTAGATATAGGGGGTGTCTCACATTACCCGGTGTCTCACATTACCCCACTCTCCCCTACCGCGGTACCGACCGCTCCTGCCGTTCCTCCCATTCCGCTTCATGTCAATGACTTTTTTCACCTCCGGGCGTCATAGAAAGGCCACGGGAACACATAGGACCACTACAAAACCGGTAGAAAGTGGATTTTGCATAATATGGGCCCTTTAATGAAGTTCGGTCCATCTCCTTGCATTAGTTTACGTATATATATGTCTATGTACGGGTTCTACATCACTACCCTATTGTCAGTGAAGTTGTGGATAAATGAACAGATGATAAACTGCAGCTGTGTTGTGTCTTGTTCTCTCCATCAGACACCTGTGAACTGGATGTGGACATGAACACAGTGAACAAACACCTCAGACTGTCTAACAACAACAGGGAGGTGACAAATGTAAGAGAAGATGAGTCATATCCTGATCATCCAGACAGATTTGACTTCTCACCTCAGCTGCTGTGTTCAACTGGTCTGACTGGTCGCTGTTACTGGGAGGTGGAGTGGGGAGGAGATGTTCATATATCAGTGAGTTACAGAGGAACCAGAAGGAAAGGAGACAGTAAAAACTGTTGGTTTGGAGGAAGTGATCAGTCCTGGAGTCTGATCTGCTCTGGTGATGGTTACTCTGTCTGTCACAACAACAAACAAACATTCATCTCCTCCTCTGTCTCTAACAGAGCAGCAGTGTATGTGGACTGTCCTGCTGGGACTCTGACCTTCTACAGTGTCTCCTTTGGCAAACCGATCCTCCTCCACACCTTCATCACCACCTTCACTAAAACTCTGTATCCTCGGTTCTACATCGGTCCTGGTTCCTCAGCGTCTCTGTGTCGTGTGTAGGTCTCACTGTCTCTCCTGAGGACAGAGAGATAGATAGATAGATAGATAGATAGATAGATAGATAGATAGATAGATAGATAGATAGATAGATAGATAGATAGATAGATAGATAGATAGATAGATAGATAGATAGATAGATAGACAAAGTTCTTATTCAGTATCCCATTGCTTTTATTTATTTTATATTAAAGGGCAACTTCGGTTTGGGGGCCCTGTTTTCATATGTTTTTCTGTATATGTGAGTGATGGATAATACTTTTATTGAGGTTGCTGCAGTATTGAGCCGGGCAGGCAGCCTGCAGCCCGGCTAACGCTCTTCATCCGGGCAAGTGGCACCCGTCAAAGTTCAACCTATAAACCTATATTTTTTCACACTGACAGGCTCAGATAGTTACAATGAGTGTCTGACAACATACTAGAAAGGAGAAATGAACGTAATAGTCTCTACCTTTAGCACGCCTCTTCTTCTTCTGACTGGCAGTAGTCATCCCGGTCAAAGTGGTCACAGCAGACCCTGTGGTGTGAGTGTTAGCATCCATTTGTAGCACAGCTAACTGTTAGCCCTAACTAGTGAAAGCTGCGCGAAGAGTAATATATAAGATATTAGAGCAAAAAGTTCAGGTGGATAATACACTACAGTAACCCAACATTGTAAATGCTCCGGTCGTCTCTCTTCACCTCACTCAGGTAACAGTATTCCCCACCGGTGTTTTGCCGCGAGTTATTGCAAGATTTCAGAATGACAAATCTGAGACAGTGGAAACTGAGATGAACTGAAAGGATGTAGCGTCTTTTTGGAACAATGTTGATATAATGTTTTACAGTAATGTAAACATAATAAATGATATGTTTTTGTACAGTGTATAAAAGACAAATAAAGGTCTCAGGATGTCGAGGTGCAGCTGAAGTGATGAGTGTGATTTAAAAGCCTCAGGATTGCATTTTTCTCTTCTGGCTTCGGGGAGACTTGCTGACGAACACAGAACAGATTAACCCTTTAAAGCCCCCAAAAGGCAATTCATTTTTCGTGATAATATAATAATAAACAGTACAATTTCTATAGGGTCCTTGTAGGTCAACCACGCTTGGGCCCTGTAACGGCCCTAATAAAGAGGGAAAATTCTTCTTCACATTAATGTTTGAGACGTTCAGATAAAGTTGACCCGTTCCTCTGCTGATCAATCATCTCAGACACCAACAGATAAAAGATCTGGTCTTTAATTCAGGAAACAGCAGCAACATCACAGATCACATTAAAAACAACTTCAGTTACTTAAAGTTTGTTCAGTCTCAGCAGGTCGATGCTTCAGTGCTGCAGATAATCAAGTTTTATAATGTCAGGAAGCCTGATCTATAATCTATCATCTATAATATCACATCACAACTTTACTCCAGTCGAGGTCCAGATCTACAAACCTGGACTTCACCTGGGTGAATGCAGAATAAAAGGAGGTGAAGAATCTGTTTTACAAAGAGCTTTATTAAACAACTGGTTCACCAGGACAGAAAATAAAAACTGTTAACGACACTGTTTCTAATCAATACTCTAATTAATCCCCATGATCTGGTTCCTTTTTTGTTTTTGACCTCAATAATCAGATTAATTCAAACATAGTGAGTTTTATTTTGAAATTCTGCCGTCTTGGCCAGGCCACTCTTGGAAAAGAGGTTTTAAATCTCAAGGAGTTTTTTTTAACCTGGTTAAATAAAGGATATTGATCGTTTTCTTTTATATCAAATATCAATACATCAGTGTTTTAACCCCTCGATCTCCATCAGCTAAATCAGTTCTGTAGTTTCTTTCTCCTCCACAACAGGAGGAAGAGCATCAAGTGAAAACATCTGTCTATCACCACACACACGCACACACACACACACACACACACACACACACACACACACACACACATTCCTACTGTGCAATAATAAAACAGTGAAACACCTGCAGCAGGTTCTGGTTCAGACTTCTTGTTAAAACAGTGTCGGGTCGTTTCGCTTGTCTAAGTGTGTGTGTGTGTGTGTGTGTGTGTGTCAGGATTAACACCACTGCAGACAGTCATATGAATGAGTGTTCAGAGCACAGCAGGTTGAATGATTGTGTTTGCAAACAGCAGCTCCACCCTCTTATTAATGCTGCTGAACCACACCAATATACAACCTGTCAAGAGACTTTCTATACGTGAGCTTCTTACTGTAATGGAAAAACTGTTCATTATCTTTAAATTACATTAGGCTAAATCTAATTTTGAATTGCGTGACTGCCGTTTCTTTTACTGTATCAGGTAAATACAGTGATTATGCTGAAGCCTGGCTGCTTTGTCAGTCAGCTCTAGTTATGCAAAGAAAAGAAAAAACAGACAAACGTATAACTTAATTTAATCATGTCTGGAACTACATTCTGCTGGGCGGAGTGATTTCAAGAATGTAATGTTACATGATTATCTGATAGCGTGGTGAATGTGCAGGTCACAACTTGTCCACCAGAGCGTTGTGGAGTTGTTGGATTGTGTATTTGATGAGTTTGATGAGGGACAGGGGACCTGTACCGTTCACCTCCATTGTGTTCACTGAGCAGCTCACGTCTCTGCCCCGCCCATCTCAAAACAACATGCAAGGTGATGAACCTACTGCTATGACTATAGGGGTTATGGTGAGAGGAGGATCTGACTAAAAGTTGAACTATCGTTTTATGTAATTCACTGGACTCATTAACACCTCTAATATTTGATTTTTTGCAGAAAATTGAAAATGTAACATTATGGACAAAACGCAAGTTGATCAAATTGTTCTGCTGTTGGTCAGAGATGTGACTGTCAGCTGTTGATGAACCTGAATCTATTGCTCCCTGGAATATGACTTACCACCATCTAGTGGACAGACCATAGAACTACACCTCTCGTTTGATTTCCATCAGAAGTTAAATAACATAACAAAAACAAAAAAAAAGATCTCAAAATATAAAACCATTAAAATGTTATGACTTTACCATCACAAGGACTCAATGAGTTGTTAACAGGGTGAAAGGGGCTATTTTTATTACACATTGAAAAAAATACTATATATATATATTTTTTTTTTCAACAGTCACAGATTAATACATAACTTCCCCAAACCATTTTATAGCATGATTGTAGCCAAAATGCTGCTCAATAATGTAACAGGCGAGGACTCGACTCGGACAACAAAATGTTAACATGCAGAGATGTGAAAAAACCCACAACAAACCTTCAGTTACAGACAACCACTATAGCTTCCTGTCTGTGAGTTAACCATAACAACCCAGAGCCCAATGCGCTAAGTGCAAACCTGTACTTGCAAACTTATTCTGCAACAATGCAATAATGTTATTGGACAATGTTTGATGATGGCTCCTAGGAGGAGCCCACAGCTCCTTCCTGCTCTTGTGCCTATGTAACCTGATGTAACCAAATCTCAGTATGCACTCAGAGACTTTTGTGTGTATGACAGTCCACCTTAAAAATAAAGTACTTAACGTGAAACCTCATTTTGCTGGACTTATTATCTTCTTTTACACAAGTTAAAGGAAATTTCCACAACATTACAAGATTTTTGGACGTTTTTGTGTCGGGCCCTGGAGTTTTGGTTGGACTACGAACCGGCCTCCCGGGTCTCCAGATGCACTTTGAGGAATAAAAAGTGCATAAAAAAAATTAAAAAAAACTTTTTTAGTATTCATCAGCATGAGAGTGAGTCACTAATGACTGACTTTCATTTTTTGGTGAACTATTCCTTTAAAGCTTGTAATGAAAAAAATGAAAAATAAAAACAGGACAAAATACAAACAATTAATTAATTAAAGGTGCAAGCAGCAGTGATTACACCACCACGGCGGGCTCGTGGCAACATGGATCATAACTATATCTATGATTTGATGTGACGCCCCAGTGCACGAACCACATCAAATCATAGATATAGTACATAAAGGATAGAGTGCCTTGAGAGAGAGAGTGGCGTGATCGTGGTTTTCCTATTGTTTTCAATTGCCTGCCAAGCACTTCCTGGAACTTTTGGAAGGCGTGACCGGCACTTTGAATTGTAGTTGTCGACACAGTTGATGCACTTTCTCCTTCAAGGCACTCACTTCCCTTTTATTGCTGACGCTAGACTTCCTGCTGCCTTCTCATCGAAACAACATACACTCGTTGCTCCAGAGATGGTAAAACATGCAAACTAATTATTTACATAACTAACTTGTGAGAGGTTATTTTATTGTGGTTTGCTTCCTTTTTGTGTTGTTTGTATGTCTTGTGTAAGGACTGTCACTGTCAGGTGTGTGTGTGGACGATATAGGCTGCACGTGGCCGTGGTAGCGGAAGGGGGTAATGGTGTATTTACTGTACTGTCATATTTTTATCTATACAAGAGCTGCAACTTAGAATAGTTTAAAAGGCTATTTTCATGTAAAAAAACAAACAAACAAAAAAAACAGTGGAACTGGGTTTCTTAAACAGGTTAGCCAGGGTTTTGATGACTCTAAAATGTCTGATGTACAGGATAAATGTGGTCACATTCTGTTATTATGACTGTTTGACGGGACATGAGAAAAGCTTTTAATGCTTAACAAGTGTTTCATATTGAACCAAATATTGGTATGAATATCTGTTGGAGTTAAATGACAATAATTTAGGAACTATTCACATTTGTGTTAGTGTTTGATTGGACCAACAGAGGCATGATTGTAACCTGAGACCTGAGAAATAAATGCAGAAAGTGAAAGAACTGTTGGGGAAGCTGTGGTCAAAATGAATCATATGTTGTTTGGACTCCATGTCGTTAAAACACATTCATCACTAGTACAGACTTGTCTTGTTCCCTATGAATCTGTTCAAGAGCAAATATTCAGTCAAAGGTCAAAGGACGATGTGCTGTACTATGTGTTATTGCTGTTACTTGGAGGAAGAATCAACAGCAGTTTGACTCAGGGAAGATCATTAATGAAATCTTTAAGGATATTATTATTTTGATCTTTAATTTTTTGCACGTCTTCAAATTTCTTTCTTCGGACTAAAAACATAGTAAAAGTATTCCTCTGAACTGAGAGTGAATGTATCTGTATGAACTAACAACATCACTTCTGCTGTATCAATATTTAAAACTACCATTAAGTCAAACTTACACATTCCTGTGACACTCCTGTATTTTCCAGTTATCTTTCCAGTGTCATCTACTGACACCCATTACTATGAGTCCTGTTGTGATGAAGCCTGTTGTTGTGTTTGTGTGAAGGTGGGGGCTCTGCTATGAACCAGTGTGAGGACAGAGAGGAGGGAACCCCTCCCTCTAAAACCACTCTGAGGGGGGAACATGAGAGCCAGACCAAAGCTCAGAGGTGAGATGAGGATCTCTAACTGTCCATGACTCTTCACAGCTCATATCTTCATACTGCAGCTCTTTTTTGTTTTTGTTTGTGTTTATTGAGCTTACTTGACATTCTTGGTGATAATGGGCAACATCAGTAAAAACCAACTTGATTTCTCATGTGATTTGATGTTTATTTGGGTCATTATCAGATTCAGTATATCTCATTGTTTGTTATTTTTCTTGTTACCAGAAGCAAGAAGCAGAGAGAAGACTCTCTTGTCTCCAGTTGTTTGTCCATGAAGAGTGACCGGTCTAGGCTTTTACCCATTGATTTTAAAAGTGGACAACAGTCTGCTGTCCCCAGCTGTTTGTCCATGAAGAGTGACAGGTCGATGGTTCAGCTTGATGACATCACAGAAAGGTAAAACCTCATAATTCTCTACATCAGTGATTTTCAACCACTGTGGAAAATTATCATATTTAACTTAATTTATCCAAACTAAGGGATGCACATTTTGATTTTTTTTTCAGACCGATAACCGACGCTCGTAAGCGATTATAACCGTTTAAGGGATAGTTCAACATTTTGTCAAATTGGCCCATTGCCATAATCCCTATAGTCATAGCACTAGGTTTGTTACCGTTAATTGTCGGTGCAAGCTATTTTTAGAACGGCGGAGCAGAGCCGCGAGCTGCTCAGAGCTACGCTACGGAGACTAATGGAATTTCTTCTCCTCAAACTCTTCAAATACACAATCCAAAAACTCCAAAATGCTTTCGTGGACAAGTTGCACATTCACCAGGCTATGAGATAATAACACAACGTTACCAGACAGAGTTGTTTTAGAGATAAATACAGACTGCTTGATGAAAAACTGTCCCTGAAGGCAACGCGCATTAGCCGTTTTGCATTAATTTCCCTCTAAAACAGCTCTGTCTGGTAACGTTCTGTTAACTGTTTCGCGACCACACTAATCTCTCAGCACATCCGCTCAGGACCACATGTTTTTGGCTATTTTTGACCTTTTTTCTCACGTCGAACATCACCTAGAAACAAACGGTTTTCACGTGGTTGAAGAGTGACTTTCCAACGTGCTCCTCGAAAAAACGGCGAGTTTGACCGCTGTTTCGTTCGTGAGTACAAAGGAGAAGAAGAGAGCTGGGTTTCTCCAAAAACGGAGCTCCCGCTATAGTTTCAGAGAAAAATGCACTTTTGTGTCAAGTGGCAATCGGCTCATTTTACCGGTACGCTGCAGTGTGGCATGTCTCCCAAATCATTTCTACGGCTAAATAAATGTTTTTGAAGGCAAATCTGGGGGGTGTGGCAGCGTGGAGAGCAGCGGTGCAGCGGTGCGGGTCTCTGGCTGCAGCGGAGCAGCTCCGTGACACTGCTGTGTGACTGGCCGGCGGTGGGTGCTCTGTGGCGGGGGCGGCCGGTCACAGCACCCGCTGCACAGCACGGTGAAAACAGCTGTGATAACGGGCTGTCAGATCCGAGTCTCCAAACCAGAAACGTTTGTAACAGCACCGGAAAAAGTCGCCAGATTTGTCGCTTTTGTCAAAAAAAAAGTCGCCAAGAGGGTTTGGAAAGTAGCCAGATTTAGCGAGAAAGTCACAACACTGTAGCCGACAGCCGCACAGCGCTGCACGCTGTCCCCAGAGCAGCATTCAAGGAGACCGATTACTCAAACAAAACCAAGATTACACAGTTTATAAAAATCATTATGTTTGATTGTAGTTTAAAACAGTTTTTACATATCAGAGGACTACCATATTCACACACAGGGTACCTCAGAGTGTCTATTATCATAATCTGTAAAAAAAAAAACGGTCGCCGATCTCCCGTTTCTCCTCGTAAAACTTCACAAAGTTAAAAAGACATTAGTGGCGGTAATGTTACGTTTGCTAGATAACTTCGAAGGTATTAGATCTTCTCTGTCTATGAACACGACCAGAGAGTGGACTAGAGAATGAATGAGCTTAGCACTTAGCACAGTACAGCCAGGGAAAACGGGCTCACTTCTCATGAGGACTGCACACAACAACAACAAACAAAACTTTGCAGTTAACCCCTGACCTATGCCTACAGCTCCCCCTAGTGGACCACCCCCAAACCCTATTATTAAGCTCAATTAAATACGTAACAGAAGCTTAAAGTAATATTATATGTTAGGCTAAGTATGTTTATTGATGTCTTGTGTTTAGGGAATGGGATAAAAATGACCCCAATACGTTCCAGATATTGTGAGTCGCTATTGCAGGAACCCCAGGCACACATTTTAACCATATTGAAAAATTATAAAGTAGTTTTTGCCCAAAAGTTGCTGTCTACCTATCTTGTTTCATAGGGTTTCATTCCAGGGTTGTCCAACCTTAGAATGTTGCGCAACACGTGACATGGGGAGAAGCGCTCTGATTGGTGGAACAGCAGACCAATCAGAAGGCCAACAAAGGGTCAATTAAAGATAACGAACCTCCTGCTATGACTATAGGGATTACGGCAATGGGCCAATTTGCCAAAAATGTTGAACTATCCCTTTAGCGGGTGAGATTCAACACTCCATTGAGTGTCTGTGACTCGGCTTGTGCCGACTGGCCGGTCTCTTTTTGTTAGCTTTAGCTTTTTTTAAAAAAATTTTTTATAAAACACACACACGCTGCTCCTGCTGTGCTGCGGCACATCCACGCCAGAACAGCAGAGCGCTCCTCTGCTCGTCTGTGCAGCTGCAGGTGAGTGACAGGAGAGCCGGCTGGAGAACACCTCCTTTTTTATTTTAGGGGCACCATCTGGGCCATCATCTTTGAAGCACGCGTTGCAGGTTGCACTCAAAGTTTGTTCTGACTTTCTATCACAGGGAGTGCACAGCATAAGTGTAAGTCCTCTCATGTAACGCATTGCAGTGAAATATGGCTGAAGGCACGAGTGGAAGTGTGCACGTGTTGACAAGCTCCCATGAGTTGATTGACATAGCTAAAAAAAAAAGAAGAAGAATCTGAGTCAAATCACAATCAAAGTTATTGTTATCAGTTAACAGTTTGTGTCCAAACAAATAGGCCTATTATTTAACTCCTAAAAATAATTTGGCTTTGTTGAGCATCTGTGTCTGCAATAGTGACTGTCTAGCAGAGTTGGCTAATGAAATAGGATCGGAGTGCTTGGAGATTACATCATCCAGGTCAGAGGTCAGTAGGTCAACCTACAGACCCCGGATGTTGATAACAGCTAACCCCGGACTCAGAGGGGAATAGCACTAGCCTATCAGAACTAAATATTGGTGAAATGAAGAAGTTTCTCTGCAGATAATGTGTTATTTAGAGGCTGCATTCTGCTGCCCTGTAGACTCCATTATACGGATATACGCGGCTCTCGGCTGGAGCTCATTTCATCAGAATGACTTGTAATGACATCAAAGTTATCTGGGTGAGTAAATGATAGTAGTTTATGCTAGAAATAAGGTCCAGCTTGTAAAAAAAAACGGTAATTCCCCTTTAACAACCAATCAGATTGTCAGATTTCACCTTTCCATTTATAATGTAACATATATGTAATATATATTTTCAGTCCAGAGTTCTACAGTTTGTGTTTTATGAATCTACACTGGATTTGAAACAACAGAATTAAGCGTATAGCGTTAGTTCTGGCAGGCCATGACGTCAAGCTCTAATCAGCACAGCGTAACTGTCTTCACCTGTGCAGGTCAGCTGATGGCTCAGCTGACTCCCCTATTGGGGAACTGCATTCAGGGCGCGCTGTTTAAACTGCTGTAGCCCGACGTCACCTCCCTTGCTGCTGCTGCTTCCTCTGCCGGCTTTTTTGCAAGACGGGCTCCCGCATGAGGGAAGGATCGCTGGTTGTGTTCGTGCTCGCCCTGCTGCTCCCGATGTCGTCGCCCCCGTCCACGATGCGGACCCGCGGCGGCTGGCGCGGTGTCGTGTCATGGGGCTTCAGCGAAGCTCTGGAACGGAGGACGCCGTCTGCGACGACGGGGGAGGGGGGCTCCTTCTCTCCGTCGGGGCTCTCACCTGGCAGGTGGGGGCGGCGTCACACACAGCTGTTCCATTGACCGGCGACGGCTGATTCCGGGGCTGTGGAGTTTCTGTTTGCCAGCGATGCTGCCAAGCGGTCGGAGCGTCACACAAGGAACGGTTTGCTTTATTCTTAATTTGCGCTGGGTTTCAACCTCCATAGCGATAATACAGAATCATATTTGGCATTGAATTATTCACTGACGCAGCTCCTTTTGCGGGTTTTGGGGGGTTCGTCTATTTCCTTTTAAATGGGCTACATTTGTTTCCAACTTAAATAGCCTCCTGACATCTCTTGTTGCTAGAGGGTCAGGGATTTGCCGGCGTGGTCGTTTTGGGGGGTTTTCTTTGCTCCCTGTTTTCTTGTCTGTAACAACATCTATTGCACGTCTGTCCGTCCTGGGTGAGGGATCCCTCCTCTGTTGCTCACCCTGAGGTTTCTCCGATTTTTCCCTGTTAAAAGGGTTTCCATGGAGTTTTTCCTCAGTCGATGTGAGGGTCTAAGGACAGAGGATGTTGTTACGATGCCATGTGAAGCCTTTGAGACAAACTGTTTGTAAAAACGGGCTATACAAATAAAATTGCCTTGCCTTACTGCGCCTGTCAATAGAGCATTCTAAATGCACAAAAAGCTATGAGCCTTTCATTGTAAATAATTGATTTAATATTATTATTGTTATTATTATTAATAATGGTTATTATTATTGTAAAAATTATTATTGTTAAGAGGTAGCGTGTGGCTTATTCCCTATTAAAATTTATAGGCAAAAATTAATTCCATTCTAGATAGCCTCCTGGCATCTCTTAGCAGAGGTTCCAGGATTTGCCGGTGTGGTTGTTTTGGGGGTTTTCTTTGCTGCTGCGCTCCCTGCTTATGCCGTTCATGATGGCTCGTGAAGGGCAGGAAGGTGCTCTTCCTGCCTCAGGCTTTCCACGCAAGCGCGTGGAAGAGCAGGGGGTCCCAGAACAGTACCATACCGCCAAATTAAACTGTGCAAGTAAATAAATATTATTTTGACATAGTGGTCCTGACAGAAATTAAGCGTATAGCGTTAGTTCTGGCAGGCCATGACGTCAAGCTCTAATCAGCACAGCGTAACTGTCTTCACCTGTGCAGGTCAGCTGATGGCTCAGCTGACTCCCCTATTGGGGAACTGCATTCAGGGCGCGCTGTTTAAACTGCTGTAGCCCGACGTCACCTCCCTTGCTGCTGCTGCTTCCTCTGCCGGCTTTTTTGCAACCCACCTCCGCCCCAGCTCCTCCTGTCATTATATCTTGTTGGTTGCTCTGCTCTGTCTGGGTTTTCTTTGCTGCTGCGCTCCCTGCTTATGCCGTTCATGATGGCTCGTGAAGGGCAGGAAGGTGCTCTTCCTGCCTCAGGCTTTCCACGCAAGCGCGTGGAAGAGCAGGGGGTCCCAGAACAGTACCATACCGCCAAATTAAACTGTGCAAGTAAATAAATATTATTTTGACATAGTGGTCCTGACAGAAATGACTATTGGGTTAAATTTCAGACCATGAGTATCATACAGCCATATGCACATGTGCAGATACTCAGGGACATGTAACTACATCCTGGTTCTACTGAGTGGGTGACGGACTTACCTCCTTACCCCTTGGTCGCACTGCACGCGGAAGTTGAGCCCGCGCACCGCGCGCGGAAGTTGAGCCCGCGCACCGCGCGCGGCTTCTCGGGCGCTTGGGTGGTCGCACTGGGAGCGTACTTCTCCTCTCTCTGCGCCCGTCAGACATCAACTGCAGTCGCCCATACTCGTATTCACTCGGTTTTCCACACACACATGTTATTGTGTGTGTGTGTCTCGTGTGCAGACGCAACTGACAAATATTTAGGCTATAGACGGACAAGCAACAACTTAATAAAGCATAATTTTATTGATTTTATTTTGAAAATTGACCGGATTCTCTCGCCTTTTCTGTGCCCGACTTCCTGTCTGGTACGATCTGGTCTATCCAGCTTGACAGACGGCGCGCTCGACGCTCGCAGCTCGCGTGAAAAATAGAAATGAACCGATCTGAAGCGCTGCAGGCGCGCGCACTGCGCTCCACAGCGTGAGATGTGCGACCAGGCAGACCTGTTAACATGTGCACCGATCTGAAACAGCCTCCGCTCCAGGGCGCTGCGCTTCGGTTCCGCGTCCAGTGCGACCAAGCTGTTAGAGGTAGTAGTGTAGTAGTGTGACTTAGTAGTCTTAGAGCAGAATCCCAGCTCAGATATAGGCTTATATCTGAGCTGCACTGGAGACCCCAGGTAACTTTTCCCTAAATGTACCTCTTCACTTCACAGATTTCCAACAGATTACTACCTGAGGGGGATGAAGCAGGAGGAGCTGGCTGACTGTCTGCAGAGCAGTAAAGGTGCGTTCACACTGGACCTTTTATTTTTGTCGCTGTCGCTCGTATCGCTCCAAAAAAAAATGCTCCGTCGCTCAGCTGCAGTCTCTTGTCAATTTGGCATAGAGCCACAGACTCGCATTTTCGCTTTGATGACGTAATGCCTACTGCCATGTGTCTCTGTTTACACCGGCACCACCGGGATTACGGCAGCCAATCAGCGCTGAGCGACGAGCGACTGATGGCCGGAGAGTTGGGATTTCTCATCTCGAGCCCCAGCATTTTTTCGCCTGGGCAATAAAACGCTCCATCGCTCGTTTGCATTGACTTAACATGTAAACTGGTCGCTCGTTCGAAAAACAAAAGGTCTGGTGTGAACGCAGCTTAAGAGGATTTCTCTAAAGATTTAAGAATGGAACATTTTCTAGTATCTGAAGAGATAGAGTGAAATAAACTCCTCAAACATTATTTCACTCAACCATTTCTCCCCTTTAATAATACCATTTACTGTTGTTTTACATCTTTGGAAAGCTTGATTAGTCACCTTTTACATCAAGGTACAACATGTAAGGATCGAGTATCTGTGGAACGAGCAACAAAGCTAAACGTGTGGGTAATGCCCCTAAAAAGATGGTCACATTTAACTGTAGGATGACATCCCATTACTTAACCAGGAGTTGTTGAAGGTCAACCAGTGTGGTTGTGTTGGTCACTCTAACATGTACAGCACGCCCAAGCCGATTTCCACAAGTGTTCAATTGTTGTTCTCATTCCATGGATTCACAATCCTTAGTTGTACCTCGTTGTAAAGGTGACTGATCAGGATTTCCAATGATATCAAATCCAATAATCCGTTTTATGATCAGATGATTGACTGAAATTACTTTTACAAACTTTTTTTTCCTAAATTATAATGGGCATTCTTATGTACAATTACTATGTGTTAAAACATTGACTTCATATTTCATTCATTGATCTTATATTTTTTCTCTGTTTAGAAAGTCATGCAGCAGTTTGTCGACAACACAAACTGAACCTGAAGAATAAGTTCCAGTGTGTGTTTGAGGGGATCTCTAAAGCAGGAAACCAAACCCTTCTGAACCAGATCTACACAGAGCTCTACATCACAGAGGGGGGGACTGGAGAGATCAATGATGAACATGAGGTAAGACTGATTGAAACAGCGTCCAGGAAACCAGACAGACCAGAAACAACCATCAGACAAGAAGACATCTTTAAAGCCCCACCTGGAAGAGACCGACCAATCAGAACAGTGATGACAAAGGGAGTGGCTGGCATTGGGAAAACAGTCTTAACACAGAAGTTCACTCTGGACTGGGCTGAAGACAAAACCAACCAGGACATACACTTCACATTTCCCTTCACCTTCAGAGAGCTGAATGTGCTGAAAGAGAAAAAGTTCAGCTTGGTGGAACTTGTTCATCTCTTCTTCACTGAAACCAAAGAAGCAGGAATCTGCAGGTTTGATCAGTTCCAGGTCGTCTTCATCTTTGACGGTCTGGACGAGTGTCGACTTCCTCTGGACTTCCACAACACTGAGATCCTGACTGATGTGACAGAGTCCACCTCAGTCAACGTGCTGCTGATCAACCTCATCAGGGGGAAACTGCTTCCCTCTGGTCGCCTCTGGATAACCACACGACCTGCAGCAGCCAATCAGATCCCTCCTCAGTGTGTTGACATGGTGACAGAGGTCAGAGGGTTCACTGACCCACAGAAGGAGGAGTACTTCAGGAAGAGGTTCAGAGATGAGGAGCAGGCCAGAGAGATCATCTCCCACATCAAGACTTCACGAAGCCTCCACATCATGTGCCACATCCCAGTCTTCTGCTGGATCACTGCTACAGTTCTGGAGGAGCTGTTGAAGACCAGAGGGGGGGGGGCGGCTGCCCAAGACCCTGACTGAGATGTACATCCACTTCCTAGTGGTTCAGACCAAAGTGAAGAAGGTCAAGTATGATGGAGGAGCTGCGATAGATCCACACTGGAGTAAAAAGAACAGGAAGATGATCAAGTCTCTGGGAAAACTGGCTTTTGAGCAGCTACAGAAAGGAAACCTGATCTTCTATGAATCAGACCTGAGAGAGTGTGGCATCGATATCAGAGCAGCCTCAGTGTACTCAGGAGTGTTCACACAGATCTTTAAAGAGGAGAGAGGCCTGTACCAGGACAAGGTGTTCTGCTTCGTCCATCTGAGTGTTCAGGAGTTTCTGGCTTCTCTTCATGTTCATCTGACCTTCTTCAACTCTGGACTCAATCTGATGTCAGAAGAACAAACAACCTCCTGTTGGTCTAAAGTCTTGAGAGAAAAACCTGAATCAAAATCTTTCTACCAGAGCGCTGTGGACGAGGCCTTACAGAGTCCAAATGGACACCTGGACATGTTCCTCCGCTTCCTCCTGGGTCTTTCAGTGAGGACCAGTCAGACTCTCCTACGAGGTCTAACGTCAAAGATAGAAAGTAGCTCACAAACCAATCAGGAAACAGTCCGGTACATCAAGAACAAGATCAGTGAGAATCTGTCTGCAGAGCAAAGCATCAATATGTTCCACTGTCTGAATGAACTGAATGATCGTTCTCAATTGGAGGAGATCCAACAGTCCCTGAGATCAGGACGTCTCTCCACAGACAAACTGTCTCCTGCTCAGTGGTCGGCTCTGGTCTTCATCTTACTGTCATCAGGAGAAAATCTGGACGTGTTTGACCTGAAGAAATACTCTGCTTCAGAGGAGGCTCTTCTGAGGCTGCTGCCAGTGGTCAAAGCCTCCAACAAAGCTTTGTGAGTGCACATATATCCATTTGGATATATCTGGATATATATCAATTTGTCTTTTGTCAAGTCAAACAAGCACATTTTCTGTTACTGGTACCTTTTGTCTGATTGTTCTCCTTTCAGGCTGAGGGACTGTAAACTATCAGAGAGAAGTTGTGAAGCTCTGTCCTCAGTCCTCAGCTCCCAGTCCTCTAGTCTGAGACACCTTGACCTGAGTTACAACAACCTGCAGGACTCAGGAGTGAAGCTGTTGTCTGATGGACTGAAGAGTCCAAACTGTAAACTGGAGATTTTCAGGTAGGGTAATTTTAGCAAGGCTTTGTATATTTTTTATGATCTTGTATCGAATGAGGTGAATAATAAAGTAGGAAGGTTTGCAGAATTGTGTGTGTTTGTTTACAATGTAATTTAGAGGTGTGTGTGTGTGTGTGTGTGTGTGTGTGTGTGTGTGTGTGTGTGTGTGTGTGTGTGTGTGTGTGTGTGTGTGTGTGTGTGTGTGTGTGTGTGTGTGTGTGTGTGTGTGTGTGTGTGTGTGTGTGTGTGTGTGTGTGTGTGTGTGTGTGTGTGTGTGTGTGTGTGTGTGTGTGTTGTGTGTGTGTGTGTGTGTGTGTGTGTGTGTGTGTGTGTGTGTGTGTGTGTGTGTGTGTGTGTGTGTGTGTGTGTGTGTGTGTGTGTGTGTGTGTGTGTGTGTGTGTGTGTGTGTGTGTGTGTGTGTGTGTGTGTGTGTGTGTGTGTGTGTGTGTGTGTGTGTGTGTGTGTGTTCACGTGTTCACAGAGAAAGGCTGTTCTTCTCTGGCCTCAGCTCTGAGCTCCAACCCCTCCCATCTGAAAGAGCTTGACCTGAGCTACAATCATCCAGGAGACTCAGGAGTGAAGCTGTTGTCTGCTGGACTGGAGGATCCAGACTGGACACTCTAAGGTATGGAAAGATGGACAGACAACAGCTGCTCTCATACTGTGTGTGTCTCTGTCTCGCTGACTTACTATCCTGACTTTGTTTCCTCCTTCAGGGTGGACCATTGTGGACCTCACACGCTGACACCTGGCCTGAGGAAGTGTGAGTGTGTTTGAAGTTTTTAAGTTTGATTCATGAGAACGTAGCTGTACACTAGATTTTGACATTTTACAGAGGTACAAAGTCTAATTTCTCTAGAATTTCCTTCACCCATAATACAACAATTACATTTAATGTTACTAAAAACAGGAACATGTTTCTAATTATGCTTTCTCCAGTGCCCTTAAAATGACATGGGTCTCATTCATGAAACGTGAGCAGCACGGATTTGTGTGTAAACCTTGTGCAGCGAAATTTACGTGGATTTCCGCATTCATCAATCTTTTAGTAGTGCTGATTTTTTCGTAACTACTCACAAAATCTACACCTGCTCCTGACTGTGTGTAGCGCTTGTGTAAATGTAGGAATGCAAATACAGTAAATACTGCTTGTCACTGTTGAAAATTACAATTTTAAACCGTATTACTCTCTCTCATGTTCATAATACGCCGATGCCTTTGAAACACGGAATTTAAATATGACAAACAATTAGAAATATTTGGAGAGAGACGTTTTAGGGATCGGACACGCACAAACACGTCAAAGCTTCATCTTATGATGATAATAATCTGATATAAAACCAGAAAAAACTTTTTTGTGTTGCTACACGCTCGGTGGGCACACACTGCATCCTGCGCAATAGCGCAGTCGGCACCGGTTGGATGGAGCTGTGACAGACGGCTGGTGCTTCTGTAAGAATATAACCTTCGGTTAACCCTAACCCTACAAAAACCGAATGACACCGTTATGACATTGACATAATGTTTATGACACGTTCATGACTGTGTCATGTCACTCTTATGACAGTGTCATGTCACTCTTATGACGATACCTTCAAGTAAAGTGTTAACAAATATTTTTTTCTGGACTCGACTTCACCCAAAATGACTTTGATCCCCGATCGCTCTTTTTTCTCTCTCTCTCCCTTTCCTTGTTTGCATCATGGTCGCAGGTGAACAGGATGCACCTACCTCCTAATATGGTGGTTAGGATCTCCTTGTATGGCTATTCATGTATGGAGATCTATGTTAATTGCTGATCACCGGGGGCGTGCTGTTAATTTACGATTGGTGGGCATTCATGATCTTACACACCTGCTTACGATTAAATCTGAGTTTCCCGCACCGTTCATGAATCCGGAGTAGAGTTTTAGTAGAGTGAGCTTTTATGTGCAAATCTACACACAGATTTACTAATGTTTCATGAATGAATGAATGATGAAAATGTGTTTATTTCGGTCAGGTCATTCAAAGTTAAAAGTCCAACAAAACAAAACAAAAAATCAACTCAACTAGAAAAGAGCCGACCGAAAAGGAATAGGCTGAAGCTCTCGCTTATTTTCGCCTACCCTTCTTACATGATCAACTTCATCAGATCACATCATTCAAAACATCAAACAGAAATAATATTGTTTTGCACAATATCCCAAAAACATAATTCCATAATAGTGTCAGTTACGTCAACCACATCTCTCATATTTATCAAATACCTTTTTCTTGAACAAACGTTTGAATTCATACATTGACCGGCACATTTTCAGATCATCGTCTAGTGCATTCCATATATTTACACCCCTTACAGAAATACACTGATCTTTTATTTTAGTCCTGGACTTTGTTTTTTCCATCATACGTTTCCCTCGGAGCTCATATTTACATTCCCTTTTTTTTAAACATGATTACAATTTTACAAGGTAACAAGTTGTTAAATACTTTGTACATTATCAATGCTATTTTATAATCCACTAAATCCATAAATTTGAAGGCTCTTAATTTAATAAATAATTCATTTGATGGTTGTCTATAATTTGACTTAGTGATAATCCTTACAGCTCTTTTTTGAAGAATAAAGATCGGTTTAGTATGGGTAGGATATGCATTCCCCCATATTTCTAGACAGTACGTTATGTAAGGAACAAACATTGTACAATACAGAATATACAAAGCACGCTGGTTCAACATATCTTTTACCTTGTATAATATGCGATTGATTTAGCTAATTTAGATTTGACATGATTAATATGCATTTTCCAATTCAGTTTATGGTCCATAATAACACCTAAAAATTTTGTTTCAAACACCCTTTCAATTTCTGTATCCTCTATTCTCAATTTACCTACTGTATCTGTTTTACGGTTCCCAAAAATCATAAATTTTGTTTTACTTATATTTAAAGATAACTTATTTACATCAAACCATTTCTTTACAAGTTTCATCTCGTTTTCAACAGTAGTTATTATATCAGTTAACTAGTCCCCAGAACAAAAGAAATTTGTATCATCTGCAAAAAGGATGCAGTTCATATATTTCGACACTTTACAAAGTTCATTCAGATACAAAATAAATAATTTTGGCCCCAGCACTGACCCTTGCGGGACCCCGCATTTAACCTTTAATAACACAGAATCAGTTTTATCACAGGATACATACTGCCATCTATTACTTAAATAAGAACACAACCAGGAATGAGCTACTCCTCTGACACCATACTTACACATCTTTTGCATTAATAATCCATGATCAATCGTATCAAAGGCCTTTTTAAGGTCAATGAAAATTCCTATCGTGTGTAATTTGTTGTCTGTGGCGGTGAATGAGACCCAATGACTGCACTGTCTGCGTGACATGTAGAAGGATAAATACTGTATGTTGGAAGCAGTTCAAGGATGGATTTGTAAATGAAATTATACATCTTCATCAGCCTCATCCTCAGGTCCACACCAGAAGAAAAGCACAACATTGATGATGTTTGAATTATTGTTTTTCATGAATTGTCAGTGAAGTTGTTGATACATGCACAGATGATAAACTGCAGCTGTGTTGTGTCTTGTTCTCTCCATCAGACGCCTGTGAACTGGAAGTGGACATGAACTCAGTGAACAGTTTCCTCAAACTGTCTGACAACAACAGGAATGTGACATGTGTGACAGAGGATCAGTCATATCCTGATCATCCAGACAGATTTTACTTCTTGTCTCAGCTGCTGTGTTCAACTGGTCTGACTGGTCGCTGTTACTGGGAGGTGGAGTGGAGAGGAGAGGTTCATCTATCAGTGAGTTACAGAGGAATCAGAAGGAAAGGACTCAGTAAAGACTGTTGGTTTGGATGGAATGATCAGTCTTGGAGACTGAGCTGCTCTGATGTGGATGGTCGTTACTCTGTCTGTCACAACAACATAGAAACATCCGTCTCCTCCTCCTGGGGGTCTAACAGAGTAGCAGTGTATGTGAACTGTCCTGCTGGCTCTCTGTCCTTCTACAGAGTCTTCTCTGACTCACTGATCCTCCTCCACACCTTCATCACCACCTTCACTCAACCTCTGTATCCTGGGTTCTGGATCAGTCCTGGTTCCTCAGTGTCTCTGTGTCCTGTGTAGGTCTCACTGTCTCTCCCAAGGTTGGATGGATGGATAGATAGATAAAGTGCATACAGAAAGTATTCATACCCCTTGCTTTTATTCATTTAATTATTAGCTGCTTGTACATACATAACGTCTCCTTTTTGAAATAATGTTGATGTAGTGTTAATGTAAATGTAATAAATGCTACATTTTTGTACAGTGTATAAACAACAAATAAAGGTCTCAGGATGTCGAGATGGAGCTAAAATGAAGAGTGTGATTTTTCTCTGGCTTCAGGGAGACTTACTGATGAACACAGAACGGAATATCCCTTTAAAGCCCATAAAAAGGCAATTCATTTTTCAAAATAATAATAAACAGTACAATTTCCATAGAGTCCTTGTCGGTCGACACGTGGGGCCCAGTAAAGAGGGAAAATTCACACGAGGACTGATTCTGACATGATGATCAGTTCTCCCATAACATAATATTTGAGACGTTCAGGTAATAATGTGACCCAGTCTCTGCTGATCAATAATCTCAGACACCAACAGGTCCAAAGATCAAAGATCGTCATTAAAAACAACTTCAGTGACTTAAAGTTTGTTCAATCTTAGCAGGTCGATGCTTCAATGCTGCAGATAATCAAGTTTTATAATGTCAGGAAGCCTGATCTATCATCTATAATCTATAATATCACATCATAACTTTACTCCAGTCGAGGTCCTGATCTACAAACCTGGACTTCACCTGGGTGAATGCAGAATAAAAGGAGGTGAAGAATCTGTTTTACAAAGAGCTTTATTAAACAACTGGTTCACCAGGACAGGAAATAAAAACAATGGCACACTGACAACATGTTTCTAATCAATACTCTAATTAATCCCCATGATCTGGTTCCTTTTCTGTTTTTGACCCCAACAATCAAACTAATTCAAACATGGTGACTTTTATTTTGAAACTCTGCTTTAACATTTTTCTTTTAAATCAAATATCAATAGGCTACATCAGTGTTTTAACCCCTCGATCTCCATCAGCTAAATCAGTTCTGTAGTTTCTTTCTCCTCCACAACAGGAGGAAGAGCATCAAGTGAAAACATCTGTCTAATCACACACACACACACGCACACACACACTCACACACACTCCTACGCAGCTGTGCAATAATAAAACTGTGAAACACCTGTAGCAGGTTCTGGTTCAGACTGAGTGTTAGAAAGAGTGCCTGTGTGTGAGAGCATTAAAACCATTGAGGTCAGTGATTGTGTTTGCAAACAGCAGCTTCACCCTCTTATCAAACACCACAGCCCCACCCAGGGTGAAAGTATCGTTACTATGGAAACTTTATCTGCGAGATAAAAAAAAAAAAAAGGTTTAAGGCAGCGAAGTGTCGACAGGAACCAGGAGACGTCAGGTAAGTGGAGTAAAAAAACCCCGAATGTTAGATCTAAAACAGAGGTGGATGATATTTTTTAACATTAAATTATATTAACAGTGATTTTATTTTTAATTTCACACCAATGGAAGCAGCAGAATCAGCTGGGAGCACTTCCTGTTTGCAGTGCATCATGGGTTATACAGAAAAACTCCCACTGTTTCACTGTGACCCTGAAGGAAACATGATGGATGGTTCTGGATGCAGCTGGATGGAGAAGTGCAGTTTTATTTTGAAGGGACATCATTTCTCAGGAAGTGGAAGTGAACTGAAACAGTGAAGTTCTGTGAGTGGGACTTTTGTTTTTTTTTAACTAAGGCACACAGGAAGTGGTGTTCACGTCCTTATAAGGCGTCGCAGGTGAGAATAATGAACACTCATTGGTGGTCGGTCTATGTTTCCACTTCCTGTCTCTTTTCAGATGGATCTAAATCTAAATTTAAATAATAACCAGATTCAGGTCCCTCCCTCTGCTCTGATGTCACTCACATCCCGACCAGGTGAGATCCTGGTTCACACCTGGACTCACTGATTCTCCAGGTGAACGTTCACATTTCTTTATTTAGGAAGTCGTTTAAGAAGAAAAAAGTTACACAAGTTTCATTATGAAGTGTCTTTGTGAGAACAGAATAAGAATTAATGAGTTATTATTCAATTTAGTAGAGTCACTTCCTTGACATTTTCAAAATAAAAGTCTCTTTGGGCTGCTCCTCGTCCACAGTGACACTCACCTGTTTCATGGTTAAAATAAGTTTTTTTTTTTTAAATTAAATCATCAGCTCTGTCTCTGTCTCTGTCTCTTCATCTGACCCGAGTCCATCTACTCGTTCCCGCTGTCCTCCGTGTCCTCGTCCGCTCCCTCGTCCTGTCCATCTCCGTCAGCGTCGGCGCTCCTCCTCTCGGGGTAGTTGAGGATCTGTCTGTTGGCCTGCATGATCTACTGCTGCTGCTTGAAGTAAACCTTCAACACGCCCTTCATCAGCACGAAGGCCACACCGCCCTGGAGAGAGACAGAGAGAGAGAGAGAGAGGAGCAATATTAACCAACTGCATCCTTCTCTGCAGGCTTCTAGTTCCTGGCAGGGGAATCTGCAAGTCCTGCAAGGCCTTGTAGCCAGAGGAACCAGCAGCAAACTGAAGTTTTAACTCCTTCTTGACTGTATCATTGCTCTATTTCATCCCTCTAGTGGTTAGTCTGCCTAATGCTCCAATTTGATCTTCTTAATCTTTCTTTATTTCATTTAAAAATTCTAATTTCCATTGTCCTCTTAAGAACTGTATTTTCCTGCTTTATTTTTCTCAGTGCTGCCCTGGATTTTTTGATTAGATGTTCTTGTTTATTCAATTGTTTTACAGTAGGAGCTGTGATTCTGTGTTTGGGTGGTTCTCCCCGTCAATCCTCATCTGCCGTGTCCACTCTTTTTTCTGTGTCCTTTTCTTTTCTCTCACTCTCCTCATAATTTCTTTCCTCAGTCTTGTAAACTGGTGTAAGTAGAAGACATGGCACTGTTCATTTTTAAACATTAAAGCAGATATCAGTGGAATGTTTTTGTTAATATAAGTCCTAAATAGTCCTATTTTCCGTCAGCAATCACTTACATGAAGTATTTCAGCCTAAACACGAGTCTCTCCGTCACTCTGCTCTGCTGTAACCCGAGGAGAAAATTTTCCTTGTGGGATACAAGTGTTATCCAATGAGGGGAGAGAACGGCATGAAGGGCTGTGTGTGCAGCCAAGGGATGCGCGTGAATGTGGTGACGTAGCACGAGGACCAATTGATGCCTGACAAGGGCGGGGGCTGCTAACTCATGGTGCGTTCAAGGAAACTCGTACTTTGTGTTTTTCCTTCCTGTGAAGTCATACCAGTTCGATCTGGTACGAGTCCACGGGTCGGAAGTTACGAGTGGCCGTTATAGGGAACTTTCACAGACAACAGGACGGTAAAAACACGAGCTACGGGTTACCTGGAACGCTACCAAGTCGTAGTTGTGACTTGAAGCTGTAACTTACGGTTTCAAAAGCCTGCCTTGAACACAGCATTAGCCGAAACGGCCGTGCCGCTGTTATCTGCTTTAATGTAATATTGTGTCACTAAAACCAGAAATATTGCTATAATTACAGTACCAAGAGTTCATATATACTGTAGTGGACCCTTGGTTCCAAAGAATGAGGCGGATAGTTTTGTACGGGTGCTTAAGTTTTATTGCTGTTAGTGTAGCACCGTGAAAACTATGCAGAGGAATATACAAAGAAAAAACACAAAGAAAAAAGGGTTAAACACATTAAACACTTCACTTAGAATCCCCCTACACAGATTCAAAATGCACCAAACCACCATTCGTCATTCAAATAAAATAAAAAATGACATTTTATTAACATAACAATATTACTAAAGCTCGATTAAGGGATTAAGATATAATGTGAGCGGCATCACTCAAAATAAAAATAAAACAAGTCATCAAAAGTAAAGCAATATCCCAAAATTGAGGTCCACATACCTTGTTCCACTCAACCAAGGGAGCTGCTTTAGGGTGGAAGGTGCCGTCTCCACTTCTGTCTCCTAATAACAATAAAACAACATCAGACCATGAGGAGACCGCACCAACACAAAGACTGTAAATAATTACAATACTCCAGAGAAAACTTACAAAAGCGGCACTTCTGGTCCAAGGTATCAATGGTCTCCTCCGTTTATACCCCTTCTCCCTCAACAATAAGACTGGCCACTAGATGGCAGTCATTCACTGGCATTTACATACACATTATACCTGTGTCATCTTTACAGTAATACAGTAGCTGTGATCAGCAGCTAGGGACTCTGTCTTTGCAGGTGAAGGGGGGCAGCATCGTCTTTGTGTCTACTGGCCGATGCACAAATATGTTGGGTATTGCATCTTCTCTCAGCCTCGTCATGTTCTTGCTGTTCTTGACAAACTGCAAAATGTGCCTGTGACTTCACCTTAGTTCTCACACTCAACAACTCACTTAATCTAGCACTATGGACATGTTGTATTGTACATATTGGTTGAATACACATTACTAGATAGAACATTACACTTAGTAGATATTTGCACATAAAACACAACCAGTTAAGAACCTGAGGCAACTTGACAAATTACATCAGTGGCTGATTATACTTAATTAACCACAAGCAGCAAAAGCTGTTGATGATTCAAAAATGTAAATCTCCTTAACTGAAAGTGATACTTTTTTGTGAGGTTGTATGAAGTCCCTCTGACTTGTATTTCCTGCAGTAGACAGCAGTGCCTTGAGAGAGAGAGTGGCGACCTTGACACAAAGCATTTATGTCTTGACACATAGCATTTATTGACATTATTTACTGGTTATCATGGTTTTCCTATTGTTTTCAATTGCCTGCCAAGCACTTCCTGGAACTTTTGGAGGACTACATGGACCACGTGATCGGCCACAGGACTTTGAACTGCAGTTGTCGACACAGTTGAAACACTTCCTCTTTCAAGGCACTCACTTCTCTTTTATGCATGAGGCTCGACCTCCTGCTGCCTTCTCATCGAAACGACATGCTCTCGTTGCTCCAGAGTTGGTAAAACATACAAACATTATTTACTTGTCATATTCTGTGTTGAAACTTGTGAGAGGTTATTTTATTGTGGTTTGCTTCCTTTTTGTGTTGTTTGTATGTCTTGTGTAAGGACTGTCACTGTGAGGTCTGCGTGTGGAAGACATGGCTGAAACTTAGCAGCCTTGGTAGCAGAAGGGAGTAGGAGAAAAAAGAAGATGAGTGGTTCATTTAAAAGTAAGGAAACAGTCATATTTTTATCTATATAAGAGCTGCAAATTACAATAGTTTAAAAAGCTATTAGTAAAAAAAATAAAAAAAATATTTGACTTTAATAAAATTATTTCTATTAAGTTTTTAAAATGTAAATAGGATTTCTATGTATTATTTATCGAACTGGGTTTCCTAAACAGGTTAGCTTGGAGGAAGAACAGCAGTGTGACTCAGGGAAGATCATTAATGAAATCTTTAAGGACATTTTATTATTTATTATTTATTTTTGATTTTTTTTAAAAACATTGTATTTAATTTGTTAAGCATATGTACGGTGGCCCTGAGGGGTCAGGACGCTGCAAACTCCACAACACAACTGTTACGGTCACTTTTGTAGGTGAGAAGGGGGGGAAATACTGTATGTGCACCTGTGTCAGCCCTGAAGCCTAGACCAAGGGGGCAGTTGTCGGTCTGAGAAGTGAAGCTCACTTCCGCGTTCAAAAAACTGCAATCCCCTCGGCTGTCGCTGGGGGCTGGCTCCAGAAGGGAGCAACTCCAATTGAGCCCCATGTTAAAATAGCCGATTTTACAGCTTAAAAAAACATATTTACAGCCTGGTACATTTTATTTTTTTGGTCTCAACCGATAGTTTCTACCCCCGCACACACTCTGAGGGGGGTGAATTTTTTTTAAACTCTACCGTTTTACTATTATTAGGTTTAAAGTTCTGGCCAATTAGGGCGCAGAACCGTTGAGTGACAGGTCCGGAGACCGCTGCTTCGAGGCCAGTGGGCGGGTTCTCGGCCGGCCAACGGCCGCACCGCTCCAAATATGGCAAGTAGAATCCAACATGGCGCGGTTCAAACCCCCGTAGTAGCGGCACAAAACAGACTCCCCCAAACCAATGGGGGACGTCACGGACGCTACGTCCATTCTTTTTACAGTCTATGGCCTAGACTTGTTAGAGCCTTAATTGTGAAACTTAACTTGCCAGGGTGGTGCATGGTCGCGACACAACACATTAAGAAAAATGCACTGCAAATGTCACAACACAACACATTAAGAAAAACACGCTGCAAACTCCACAACACATTAAGAAAAATGCACTGCAAATGTCACAACACAACACATTAAGAAAAATGCATTGCAAATGTCACAACACAACACATTAAGAAAACACGCTGCAAACTCCACAACACAAAGGAAGTGTTTCCAAGGGACACTTAAAAGTGATGCACAGCCGTCTCCACACCATGGATCTCCATGCCCCACACCTGCAGGCAGGGGGATCTCTCTACAGTAAACGTGTTGGGGGGTTTGCAGTGCGTTTTTCCTTAATGTGTTGTGACTTTTGCAGCGTGTTTTTCTTAATGTGTTGTGTTGTGACTTTTGCAGCGTGTTTTTCTTAATGTGTTGTGTTGTGACTTTTGCAGCGCGTTTTTCTTAATGTGTTGTGTTGTGGAGTTTGCAGTGTGTTTTTCTTAATGTGTTGTGTTGTGACTTTTGCAGCGTGTTTTTCTTAATGTGTTGTGCTGTGGAGTTTGCAGCGCGTTTTTCTTAATGTGTTGTGTTGTGACTTTTGCAGCGCGTTTTTCTTAATGTGTTGTGTTGTGGAGTTTGCAGCGTGTTTTTCTTAATGTGTTGTGTTGTGACTTTTGCAGCGTGTTTTTCTTAATGTGTTGTGTTGTGGGATTTGAAGCGTGTTTTTCCTTAATGTGTTGTGTTGTGGAGTTTGCAGCGTCCTGACCCCTCAGGGCCACTGTACATATGTCAAAGTCAAACTTTAAGATGTGTTAGAGAACTAATTAATATGTCTAACCATCATAATTATAACACCTGAAACTGTAAACACAGCCGATCAGCCCTCAAAAAATTACCACTCAAGTGAATTTACTTTCCGTCATTGAAAACAGGTTATTGAATGTAACTCGGTCAAGGTGAGACGTATCCTCAATGTCTCCCCCATGGACTAACAACATAACTTCTGCTGAAATCAGTAATTTACCATTAACTCAAACTTGCACATTCCTGTGACAGTCTGTATTTTCCAGTGTTGTCTTTCCAGTGTCATCTACTGACACCCATTATTATGTGTCTTGTTGTGATGAAGCCTGTTGTTGTGTTTGTGTGAAGGTGGGGGCTCTGCTATGAATCAGTGTGAGGACAGAGAGGAGGGAGCCCCTCCCTCTAAAACCACTCTGAGGGGGGAACATGAGAGCCAGACCAAAGCTCAGAGGTGAGATAAGGATCTCTAACTGTCCATGACTCTTCACAGCTCATATCTTCATACTGTTTGTTTTTATTGAGCTTACTTGAGATTCTTGGTGATACTGGGCAGCATCAGTGGAAACCAACTTGATTTATCATGTGATTTGATGTTTATTTGGGTCATTATCAGGTTCAGTATACCTAATTATTTGTTATTTTTCTTGTTACCAGCAACAAGAAGCAGAGAGGAGACTCTCCTGTCCCCAGTTGTCTGTCCATGAAGAGTGACGGGTCTATGTTTTTACCCATTGATTTTAAAAGTGGACAACAGTCTGCTGTCCCCAGTTGTCTGTCCATGAAGAGTGACGGGTCTATGTTTTTACCCATTGATTTTAAAAGTGGACAACAGTCTGCTGTCCCCAGCTGTGTGCCCATGAAGAGTGACCAGTCTATGGTTCAGCTTGATGATGTCACAGAAAGGTAAAACCTGATTATTTTCTCTATAAAAGCTCTCAATTTTGCTTAACGTTGTTATCAAGTGTCATTCACTTTACCCTAACCCTACAAACCCGAATGACATAGCAATGTAACCCGATGTATGAATGCCTTATGAAGTTGTCATGGATGTATTACGAACACCTTATAAACGGTTTTATGAATGCGTTATGCACTAGACCATTAAGTAAAGTGTTACCCTTTCATCTGTTCTTCACAGAGTTCTCCAGGAGACCTCGGAGGTTCTCAGTGATCAGTCCACCAAGCAGCATCACACAGACCTGGACTCCATATTTATGGTGTGTAAATGTTCATCCACACACATAACTGATGATGACAGGCACCAGCCAGGAAGAAATGTTCAGCTACTAACAATGTCATGCTGCTGTCATTAGACCAGAGGGGCTTTATTTGTCAAAACATTTCTGGTCCTTTTCATCTGCAATCAATCCTAAAGAAAACATTATGTTGTCATAATGTACAAACTACAATTTTGGCCAATAACATGACATATATTTTTTATAAACAAAAGACCTACATAATATCAATTTTATTTTATTTTACCATTATATTTTGAAAAAACACATGAATAACGTCATGCCAAGCCAGCGCTGCCTTGGATTGGCTTGCCCTGGCATTCCTTTTTTAAACATTGTTGTTCAAGTAAGTAAGTAAGTAACCAGGGTGTTCAACACACATCTAGAATATGTCTACCTCTTTGTATTTTTTAGATATATTTTTTGTTGACTGATTTACATTTCTGATTTACAAGTGGGTATTGGGGAAGGATTTTCATTTTCTCTTTATATTACCCAACATGTCTATGGCGAACCTACAGTGTGTTGACCAAAAATGTCAGCTTTTTTTATTTAAAAAAAAATTAAACTCAGTTGAGAGGCATATTTCTCCATGTGAATTTTTTGGTAGGCTATTATATTTAGTTTCATATACACCAGATGTTGATTAGTAGGACGTACAGTATTGTGTTCGGATGGCTGGAGTTAGTTCCACCTTTCTTGAGGCCACAAAAGGTGTACCTCAAGGATCTGTCTTAGAACCCATTTTGTTCACAATCTACATTAATGATCTGTGTGCAAACTTATCAAATGCCTCATACAATTTTTATGAGGATGATTCTGTAATTTACTGTTGTTCACACTCGATCTCACAGTCATTAGAATTTTTGCAGTCCGTCTTTGAGGCAGTGCCGTTTCATCTGGAGCAATTGAAACTGGTTTTAAATGCTGAAAAATCCAAAATTATGTTTTTCTCACCTGTTTCCTCTGAGAATATCCCCTCATTTAGAACTGTCCAAGGAAAATCTCTAGAGCTGGTCACCAGTTACAAGTACCTGTGATTAATTATTGATGGGGAGCTTTCATTCAAAGTGCATGTTAAAAATTTGATCTCCAAATTAAGGGTGAAGCTTGGTTTCTATTACAGAAACAAGTCATGTTTCTCCCTCAGAGCTCAGAAGCTCTGATGTCAGCTACATTTTTGCCTGCACTTGATTATGGCGATGTTGTGTAGGCTGTCCCAAACGATTATTTTTCTCCAGATTAATCTATCGACTATTTTTTCGATTAGTCTAACGATTACTTTTTTGACTAATCTAACGATTATTTTTTGGTTGACGATTAGTCATTTACAAAAAAACACTTCTGAACACTTCTCTTACTTAAATTCTTCAGATACTCTTTCTGGTGTGCATTCCTCTAAATCTGTGGCCCTTGCTTTTGTCAAAGAAAGCCTTTTTATTCTATTTTGTGCCATCCTTATCCATCCTTATTTTGTTTTATTATATTTTGTTCTATTTTTATTTTGTCTTTATGTCAATTTTCCTTTGTTGTGTCATAATTGTTATCAAGTCCATATAAGCAGTAGGTTGTATGTAGGTTTTTGTTCCTGATTGATTGATTTTGATTATCCAATTGGATGTGTTATTGGAATTTTTTTATTTCAATATGCACAAATCTAATTTTGATAACCTCACAACCTCAGAACAAGCAAAGCTCTGTGGACACTCTGACATCTCTGACGCCCCCCTGAGGGGGGCCCGGACCCAAGGTTGGGAACGAATGCTCTAAATCTTTTTTTTTGGAGGGGAAAAACTGTGCCACATCAGTTTGCTTTAACCTGGAAAATAGACAGATAAAGCAGAATGCACACTGAAATATTAGCACAATGATTTTGAATAGGCACATTTATTAAGTATAGTCATGGAGCGGACCAGTGTTTCCTCCAGGATGTTTTTTAAGCCGGGGGTGCAGGACATCACCCTCACTTACGATCTGCATGCTGTGCTGCGTCGTCCGGGGTCATTCCTATGTTCCCACAGCCCTGTGTTCCCACAGCCTTATGTTCCCACATTTCTAAAAAAAAAAATTCCCACTGAAAATTAGGCCCTGTGTTCCCACAGCCCTATGTTCCCACATTTCTAACATGTTTTTTTTCCACGGAAAATTAGGCCCTATGTTCCCACAGGGGGGCAACCGACATCCCACCAGTCCGACATAGGCCTCTAATTGTCCAAATGGCAATACTTAATTTTCTATCAAACGTCCCATTATTCTGACAATTCCTGCCTCCTATGGTCAGAATGAATATATATATATATATATATATATATATATATTATTTATTTATTTATTTATATTATTTATTCATTTTTTAAACATCCTACCTTTCCAACAATTCCTTTAATAGCATACTTTTTCCCAAAAAAAGATTTTGCACTGGTTGGGCTTAAGCAATGAAGAAAGGAGTTGGTTAAGTTTAGTAAAAAAAAAGACCAGGTAGAGGCTAGACAGGCCAGATAGATAAGAGAGAGTCCAGAGAAGTAGGAGCAAGTCACCTGTTGATTAACGCACATTTCCTTATATAAAGCCTTTTCGGAATGGTGGGATGATGGCATGTCGTGATTGCAGTATGTCGGAATTACAGCATATAACTGTTGCCACAGCCCTATGTTCCCACATTTCTAACTTTTTTCCCCCACTGAAAATTAGGCCCTATGTTCCCATAACATCACACGCATAGACATCTTTCCACATGTAGCAGAGCATCCACCATGTGATAAATCTCAAATGTGGGAACAAAGGGCTGTGGGAACATAGGGCTGTGGGAACATAAGGCTGTGGGAACATAGGGCTGTGGGAACATAGGGCTGTGGGAACATAGGCATGGACCCCTGCGTCCGGGTGCACACAGAGCAGCATGAGGACGTGTTTACATCTATGGATACATAAAGCAAGGAGACTGTGGCGGGTGGTCTGAAGGGAGGGGGGCGGGGGGTCCACGATCGGACCGTATGAGTTTCGCTTTTACCGCGCACTGATGTCATGCATGTGCCCTTCGCTCTGTGTGTGTGTGTGGGTGAGAGCGAGAGAGAGTCAATAACGGCGAAAGAGCGCTATGCGGAGATGAATGAACGGAACAGTATTGCAGCGATTCATCGCCGTGGTGCTGCTGTGGTACAGCATGTGTTTTTCTGCTGCACGTGTTACAGTCTATGGTTCACAACCCGACGGTGTGTTGTAGTACCTGTCGACGTATTTACGTCATCGACGTAATCGTAAACAACTCAACGGAATGTTGCACGTGTCGACGTATTTACGTCATCGACGTAATCGATTAGGTCGATTAATCGGGACAGCCCTATATATGTGTGCTTCAACCAGCTGCCTACTGTCCTTGACTCTGTCCTGGTCTACCATTGTGCTCTGAGGTTTATCACTGGCTGTAGCCGCCTCATCTATCACTGTGAATGACCATTTGGCCTTATGATCGAATTGCATTTGGTATCTCTCTGCTCCTCATGTTCCAACTGAAACAGGAAAAAAGCATTCGGTTTATCTGCCCCCTCTTCTTGAAATACCGTCCAATCTGAATTTAAATTGTCAGAATTTGTTTCACTGTAAACCTTCCGCTCTATCATAAGAAACCGACAACAGAAATCCTTCGAACAGTGCCTGTGTTCTTAAATTAGTACTGTGACAATAACTTGTGCACTTACTTGGTCAAATTGATTGCACTTAATATTTCACTGTTTGTTTTGTTTTTGTTGTCTATCTGTCTTGTTCACTCTGACGTGTGCTGCCCTTGTGGAAGAGGTCTTGATATCAATGGGTCTTCTATCTGGTCAAATTGAAAAAAATCAAATCAAATCAAAAATAACTGAGATGATCTAATGTTTGATCCATGTGTTTATACTGAAAGTGAAGTTTACACATAATGCTATTGTTTTTCCAGCTGCTGGAGGACAACATTGTCACTTTTGTGAAGAACGAGCTGAAGAGAATCCAAAAACTTCTGAGTCCAAAGTCCCCAGAACTATTAGATTATCCTGACAATGATGATGAGGTAGTGGTTGGTGATGATGAAGATCAGAGGAGGAGCAGAGAGTCATTTCTGAAGATCACAGTGGACTTCCTGAGGAGTATGAAGCAGGAGGAGCTGTCTGACTGTCTGCAGAGCAGTAAGAGGATTTCTCTAAAGATTTAAGAAGAATGGAAGATTTTGAAATAAACGCCTCAAATGTTATTTCAGGCAACCACTTCTCCCCAATACCAATTGTTGAATTTTATATAATTGGAAACTAAGCCTTATAACCTTTACAATGAGGTACAAGTTGTAAGGATTGTGGATTCATGGAATGAGTATCAAAGCTAAACGTGTGGGTAGCGTCGCTAAAAAAAAATGTACCAAAAGTCATGCAATATTCTCCAGTTGGTATTCACTCTTCTTTAGCTTCCCATGCTGCCAGGTGTGTTGGTGTCGGTCACAGGTGTATGACTGGAGTTGCTTGATGGATTGGATGATTGCACTCTCCCACAGCAATAAGGAAAAATTTCATTTTGGGAGTGGGAGTTTGCCTGTTGTTGCCTGTCTATGTGTTTTGTGGATCTTGAGCAAGCATTCGACCGTGTCCCTTGTGGCGTTCTGTTGGAGGTGCTTGGGGAGTATGGACTCCGAGGCTGGGGAGTATGGGCTCCGAGGCCCTCTGCTAAGGAATGTATGGTCTCTGTACGACTGGAGGAGCAGGAGCTTGGTTTGCATTGCCAGCAGTAAGTCAGACCTGTTCCCAGTGCATGTTGAACTCCGGCAGGTTTGCCTTTTGTCATCAGTTCTGTTCATTATTTTTTAGGACAGAATTTCTAGGCGCAGCCAGGGGTCGGTGTACCGATCTGTCTTGGTGATGAAGGCGCTGAGCCTAAAGGCGAAGCTCTCAATTTACTGGTCAATCTTAGTTCCTACCCTCACCTATGGTCATGAACTTTGGGTCATGACCGAAAGAACTATGTCCCGGTTACAAGTGGACAAAATGGGTTTCCTCTGCAGGGTGGCAGGGTTGTCCCTTATGGCCTTTTTCCACTACAGTTAAAGCTCTACTCAACTCGACTCGACTTGCCTTGACTCAGGTTCTGTTGATGGTGTGTTTTAAGGCAGCTGGTTTGATTCTCAGGTTGGACGTCATGCTCATGACTCTTTCAGTGATAACACTCTGGCCAATCAGAAGAAGGCAGTTGGTTTATGTCACGGTTTAGTATCACCTCTACTCACTTGGAACCGGGTCTGACATTAACAAAAAGGTACCAGATATCAGGTACTATGTTCCTCAGTCAGGAGTTGAAGGTTGAAGGTCAACCAGTGTGGTTGTTGGTCAGTCTATCATGTACAACATGCCCAATCCCGATCCCACAAGTGTTCAGTTGGGTTGAGGTCTTGACTCATGGCAGGTCAGTCACCTGTGACTGACTCACACCTGGCAGCACTTGAAGCTCAAAACAAGAGTGAATACCAACAGGAGAGTATTATGGGGCTTTTGGTACATTTCTTACACTTGTTACTAATTCCATGTCTGCACGATCCCTACAAGTTGTGCGTCATTGTAAAGGTGACCAATCCAGCAAAATAAATTTGTATTATTATAGATGATTGACTGAAATAATGTTTTCAAACTTTTTATGAGGAATTTATGTTATAATGGGAATTCTTAAGTGCAATTAGATGTTAAAATTTTGACTCCACATTTCACTCATTGACCACATTTTTTTTTTCTCTTTTTAGAAAGTCATGTTCCAGTTTGTCATCGTGAACACAAATTGAACCTGAAGAAGAGGTACCAGTGTGTGTTTGAGGGGATCTCTAAAGCAGGAAACCCAACTCTTCTGAACCAGATCTACACAGAGCTCTACATCACAGAGGGAGGGACTGGAGAGGTCAATGATGAACATGAGGTCAGACAGATTGAAACAGCGTCCAGGAAACCAGACAGACCAGAAACAACCATCAGACAAGAAGACATCTTTAAAGTCCCACCAGGAAGAGACAGACCAATCAGAACAGTGATGACGAAGGGAGTGGCTGGCATTGGGAAAACAGTTTTAACACAGAAGTTCACTCTGGACTGGGCTGAAGAAAAAGCCAACCAGGACATACACTTCACATTTCCCTTCACATTCAGAGAGCTGAATGTGCTGAAAAATAAAAAGTTCAGCTTGGTGGAACTTGTTCATCACTTCTTCTCTGAAACCAAAGAAGCAGGAATCTGCAGGTTTGATCAGTTCCAGGTCGTCTTCATCTTTGACGGTCTGGATGAGTGTCGACTTCCTCTGGACTTCCACAACACTGAGATCCTGAGTGATGTGACAGAGTCCACCTCAGTCAACGTGCTTCTGACCAACCTCATCAGGGGGAAACTGCTTCCCTCTGCTCGCCTCTGGATAACCACACGACCTGCAGCAGCCAATCAGATCCCTCCTCAGTGTGTTGACATGGTGACAGAGGTCAGAGGGTTCACTGACCCACAGAAGGAGGAGTACTTCAGGAAGAGGTTCAGAGATGAGGAGCAGGCCAGAAAGATCATCTCCCACATCAAGACCTCACGAAGCCTCCACATCATGTGCCACATCCCAGTCTTCTGCTGGATCACTGCTACAGTTCTGGAGGAGCTGTTGAAGACCAGAGAGGGAGGAGAGCTGCCCAAGACCCTGACTGAGATGTACATCCACTTCCTGGTGGTTCATCTAAAACTGAAGAAGGTCAAGTATGATGGAGGAACTGAGACAGATCCACATTGGAGTCCAGAGAGCAGGAAGATGATTGAGTCTCTGGGAAAACTGGCTTTTGAGCAGCTGCAGAAAGGAAACCTGATCTTCTATGAATCAGACCTGACAGAGTGTGGCATCGATATCAGAGCAGCCTCAGTGTACTCAGGAGTGTTCACACAGATCTTTAAAGAGGAGAGAGGCCTGTACCAGGACAAGGTGTTCTGCTTCGTCCATCTGAGTGTTCAGGAGTTTCTGGCTGCTCTTCATGTCCATCTGACCTTCATCAACTCTGGAATCAACCTGATGTCGCAACAACAAACAACATCCTGGTGGTCTACAGTCTTGAGAGACACATCTTTCTACCAGAGCGCTGTGGACGAGGCCCTACAGAGTCCAAATGGACACCTGGACTTGTTCCTCCGCTTCCTCATGGGTCTTTCACTGGAGACCAATCAGACTCTCCTACAAGGTCTAACATCACAGACAGGAAGTAGCTCACAAAATAAAACAAACATCATCCAGTGCATCAAGAAAAAGATGAGTGAGAATCTGTCTGCAGAGAAAAGCATCAACCTGTTCCACTGTCTGAATGAACTGAATGATCATTCTCTAGTGGAGGAAATCCAACAGTCCCTGGGATCAGGACGTCTCTCCACAGATGATCTGTCTCCTGCTCAATGGTCGGCTCTGGTCTTCATCTTACTGTCATCAGAAAAAGATCTGGACGTGTTTGACCTGAAGAAATACTCTGCTTCAGGGGAGGCTCTTCTGCGGCTGCTGCCAGTGGTCAAAGCCTCCAACAAAGCTCTGTAAGTGAACACATATCCATCTGGATTAACGTTTTGTCTTTTGTTCTGTCAAACAAGTACATGTTCTTTTACTAGTACGTTTTGTCTGGCTGTTCTCCTTTCAGACTGAGTGACTGTAACCTGTCAGAGAGAAGCTGTGGAGCTCTGTCCTCAGTCCTCAGCTCCCAGTCCTCTAGTCTGAGACACCTGGATCTGAGTAACAACGACCTGAAGGACTCAGGAGTGAAGCTGTTGTCTGTTGGACTGAAGAGTCCGCACTGTGGACTGGAGACTCTCAGGTAGGGTGAATTTAGCAAGACTTCATATATTTTTTTATGATCTTGCATTGAATGAGCTGAATAATAAAGTGGGAAGGTTTGCAGAATTGTGTGTGTTTGTTTACAACTTAATTTCGAGTTATGTGTATGTTCATGTGTGTGCTTGCGTGCGTGTGTGTGTTCAGTCTGTCATACTGTCAGGTTACAGAGAAAGGCTGTTCTTCTCTGGCTTCAGCTCTGAGCTCCAACCCCTCCCATCTCAGAGAGCTGGACCTGAGCTACAATCATCCAGGAGACTCAGTAGTGAAGCTGCTGTCTGCTGGACTGGAGGATCCAGACTGGAGACTGAACACTCTATGGTATGGGCAGATGGACAGACAACAGCAGCTCTCACTCTGTGTCTCTGTCTCTCTGACTAACTGAGGCACTCTGCTTCATGTTTCACCGTGCGTTCACACAAAACACGATGGAGTGATGTCATCACCCGTAACACGAGTATCGTGTCGCTTGACCCATTTGTCACATTTTTGATCATCGCTTCATCACCTCAATTGCGCCACCCACCCTCCCGCTTTCTCTCATCAACCATGGCTCAGTGTTGTAACTATGGTAGTTGTGTTGGTGACGTGGTTGGATATCAACGCTGATTGGATGTCACGGCACAGCGTCACGCGATGTCGCGATGGACGCTTCATCGTGTCGCTCCTATCGCCCGTAACGCGTTGCCCGATGCGGCATTGCGTGTCATCGCGTCATTTACATTAACTTTGAATGGAAACTTGTGGCGTTCATCGTGTCCATCGCGTTTGGTGTGAATGGTGGATCAGTGAAGATGGATGAAATTCATCCTGACTTTGTTTGCTCCTCCAGGTTGGACCATTGTGGACCTCACACTCTAACACCTGGTCTGAGAAAATGTGAGTGTGTTTGAAGTTTTTGAATGTAAATGTTACACTACATTTTTTACATTTTACAGATGTACAAAGTATAATTTCTCCAGAATTTCCCTAACCCATAATACAACAATTAGATTTAATGTTACTAAAAACAGGAACACGTTTCTAATCATGCTTTCTCCAGGGCCAGGGCCCTTAAAATGACTACGACTGCACTGTCTGCATGACATACAGGAGGATAAATATTTTGGAAGCAGTTCAAGGATGGATTTGTAAATGAAATTGTACAAATGCAGAGGTCTATGGGCCTGATCTACTAAGATCCCAGATAAGGGCCGCTAAATTGCATGCTCCTTTTGCGTGTTCGGTTAGCGCACGAAAAACAGGTGATCTACTAAGAGAAACCCGCTAAATGACAGCATGCGTCAACCTACAGACCCCGGATGTTGATAACAGCTAACCCTGGCAGGGGTGTACCCGAACCCGAATACGTTATTTGGAAGTACACAAATAATGCTTTGATCCCGAATAGTTTTTCTGTCTGAAATTTCTCCTCATTATTTGGGAGCTTTTTTCTAAAGAAAAAGAAACGTTTGGATCAGCAACAGCACATAACCAGGTGATTCTGGCGATTTCCCCCACTGCTCTTGTTGCTGTTGTTTTTCCAGCAGTAGGAGTCACTTACTAATCAAGCTGGGGTTTAAAGTGCTAATAAAGCTGGGGTTTAAGCTGCCGCTTCGATCGTCCGCAATCGCGTATTTATCAGAATTTTTTTTTTTTTAATATTCGGCCTTGCTTTGCGCTCATTCCACCGAAGGCCGAATGTTGCTTTTTTTGCAATATTCGGCCGAATATATTCGGTTACCGAATATTCGGTGCATCCCTAGTGGCAACGCACCTTAATGCTGGTGCGCCCGCCATAGAAGCATACACGAGTAGAGCCAAACATGAGCAGGCAGCACTGCCGGCTGCGAGAAGGGTCTAGCTGCAGCTAGGTATTATTGCCGGCTGTCACAACCCCCATGAAACGACTCTTTTCTCTACCAGAATTTGATCCATTCAGTCCGATTACGTTTGGAAAGTCTTGAAGAGCCACACGATTAAATTATTTTATTCCCGTTCTAGTTAGCCGAGAGCTAAAACGGAAGCCGGCTAGCTCGGCGTAGCATTAGCTTGGCTGAAGTCAGTGCGCCCACTTCCGGTTTCTTCCCGAATCCGAGTCCGAAGTTTGTTTTAAAAGCCCGAATCCGAATAGTGCACTGGCAGTACACCCTTAAACCCCGGACTCAGAGGGGAATAGCACTAGCGTATCATGACAAAATATTGGTGAAATGAACGAATTATTTAGAGGCTGCATTCTGCTGCACTGTAGACTCACATTATACGGATATAGGCGGCTCTCAGCTGGATCTAATATCATCAGAAGCACTCGTAATGACACCAAAGTTATCCGGGTGATTAAATGATCGTATTTTATGCTAGAAATAAGGTCCAAATTGGCGCAGTGGTAGTTTGGCAGTTTCTACAGTTCCAGGCACATAAATGCAATAAATAATCACAACAAACACTATTTAATGCAACTAATGGAACCAACACGTGAATTTATATAGATTGTCCTGTCACATCTGAAGTCAGATCAAAGGCGGTTGGCACTCGTAACGTATACTCAGCTTGACTGAATTAACACAGCTGAATCTGTGATGCAAACTAACGAAAAATGAAGAAAAAAAAACTGAAAAAACTATCATCTCAGTCACCCACAAATAGCCTCGGCATCAGATAGTGAGTATATAGCCTACTCAGCATCTCTCATCTCAGAAAATGACTCTTTCCCACTTGCGCTGTAGGAGGGACGGGAGGAGTGCCTGAGCCGGGGTGCAAAACTTGCAAAGTGCGCCTGGTCTTCAAAACTAGAGCCCTTGATATCAGAGGTGTAAAGTCTGTGCTGAGTGTGAGCTCTTTGATACAGGAGATGACAGTTTTAGAAAGCAGATGGTTCAGAGCTTCTTTGTGCTGCAGTGGAAGATGATGATCCAGTTTCATTAGTGACACTTTATTCACTCCATGTGTTTATTGGTGTGGATCTTCATCAGCCTCATCCTCAGGTTCACACCAGAAGAAAAGCACAACATTGTTGATGTTTGAATTATTCTTTTTCATGAATGGCCAGTGAAGTTGTTGATAAATGAACAGATGATAAACTGCAGCTGTGTTGTGTCTTGTTCTCTCCATCAGACGCCTGTGAACTGGAACTGGACAAGAACTCAGTGAACAGAAACCTCAAACTGTCTGACAAGAAAAGGAAGGTGACATGGGTGACAGAGGATCAGTCATATCCTGATCATCCAGACAGATTTGATTTCTGGTCTCAGCTGCTGTGTTCAACTGGTCTGACTGGTCGCTGTTACTGGGAGGTGGAGTGGAGAGGAGTGGTTGATATATCAGTGAGTTACAGAGGAATCAGCAGGAAAGGACTCAGTGAAGACTGTTGGTTTGGATGGAATAATCAGTCCTGGAGTCTGAGCTGCTCTGATGGTCGTTATTACTCTGTCTGTCACAACAACACAGACACATCCATCTTCTCTCTCCGTGTCTCTAACAGAGTAGCAGTGTATGTGGACTGTCCTGGTGGCTCTCTGTCCTTCTACTGTGTCTCCTTTGGCAGACTATTCCACCTCCACACCTTCAACACCACCTTCACTGAACCTCTGTATCCTGGGTTCTTGATCAGTCCTGGTTCCTCAGTGTATCTGCCCCGTAAAAATGAATTTGGGGTTTTTGATTCCTCAACTTACGTTACTCAGGGCGCTTTCACACTTGACCATTTGTTCTGAAACAGGGAGCGTTTTACGTCATAGATCGGTTCATTTGGTCAGATGTGAACACAGCAATCGCGCTCAATGCAGAACAAAACAAGCAAGCCGAGATCGCTTGGGAGAGGTGGTCTCGGCTTGTTTCAATCCGAGCCCTGGAGCGGTTTGTTTGTAGTGAGAACGTAATCGACACAGGTATTGGAACAAATTGACTGGTTACCTGGCAATCGAAGGAGGAGGACATTTTAATAATGTACACAGAACAGGAAAGCTGGTGGTAAAAAGAAAAGAAAGGCGCAAACACAAGCCGTGAGTCTCCACTACCCTTTCCAAGCTGACCCGGAGCCGGTCGCAGCGCATCGTTGTGGAGGATGCCGAGAGAACCCTGCCAAGAATGTTAAACTGAAAGCCAGATAAATTTGGGGGGAGGGGTTGTGTCGGAGAGGGATAAACATGAGGTGGCAACTGTGGTGGACGTCGCACATCCCTGGGGTCGACTGAAAACCGGGAAGGGCAGAGACTTAAACGATGCATTTAATTGGACTTTTAAAAGGACCGGCAATGAACTGTAGTAAACCCTGGTCTGTTCAATGTTCAATGAAGCTATATGTGTTTGTTAAACCTCATATTTGCAAATAAAACATTATGAGAAAAAAAAAGCAAGACGAACAACATGTTGGTTACAACATGTAACCATGAGTGGACAAAAAAGAGCAAGTGATTTCAGGTAAATAACTATTTTTTATAAGTAACATGGTGCAGTCAGTGCCATTTTACTGTTAAAATGGTTGGGATATTTGAACACTTACAAGACATTGCTGCTGGGAAACCATGAGTTGAACTGATTTACTGACAACTAGAGTTGTATGTCCATCGAATGATTGTTGAATGTGTTGTGCTTTATTTTTATCTTTATTGAACTGTGAGCTGTAAGCTGAATAAATAAAGTTTCTGAACTGAACTGATCTGGTTGCCAAACCAGGCTGCTATATGTCAAAGAGCCCTCAAATCTATTTAAAATAGCCTACCCTTGTTAGCTCCCTGTACGTATCAAAATTTAGCAAGGGCTTTGTCTGTAAATCATGCACTGTTCATGTGTTGCATGAATGTGCACAACTGCTCTGTGAAGTGTTTGTTTGACAATATGTCTGAATATTTCGAAGTTATGAAGTTAAAGCCGGGGTTGGCAGGATTTGTTCTGAAAACAAGCCTACAGCTCCCGGTAGCTTTGAGCAATCAAATCTATTCTAGTCTGGGGGTTCCTAAATGGTTGAAGGGCCGGCCCTACTCTGTCCTAACAAATCGGGACAACAGAGTAGAAAGTTCCAGAAGGTCAATCATCACTGCAACCTCTACTAATCTGGGCAATATGGCAGAGTGGCCTGATGAAACTTTCTCCTCAGTGCTACATACATAAAAGTCAGTACAAGTTTGCAAACAAACACACCAATGCTGCGTTCACATGGAGTCCGGTAAACGGCAGACGGTAAACGGCAAATGCCGCTGGATGGAACGGTAAAAACAAACAAACTGTAGGACGGCACGACGGCAAGACGCGTCACCATGTTGTTATGGCAACGTCAACACACTCGTACTCACACGTCACGTTCAGTTGAGTTACCGTCGCGGCACACGGCAAAAGTTAAAATATACCATTCTCTGCTGATCAATCATCTCAGACACCTTTAATTCAGGAAACAGCAGCAACATCACAGATCACATTAAAAACAACTTCAGTGACTTAAAGTTTGTTCAGTCTCAGCAGGTCGATGCTTCAGTGCTGCAGCCAATCAAGTTTTATAATGTCAGGAAGCCTGATCTATAATCTATAATCTATAATATCACATCACAACTTTACTCCAGTCGAGGTCCAGATCTACAAACCTGGACTTCACCTGGGTGAATGCAGAATAAAAGGAGGTGAAGAATCTGTTTTACAAAGAGCTTTATTAAACAACTGGTTCACCAGGACAGAAAATAAAAACTGTTAACGACACTGTTTCTAATCAATACTCTAATTAATCCCCATGATCTGGTTCCTTTTTTGTTTTTGACCCCAATAATCAGATTTATTCAAACAAGGTGAGTTTTATTTTGAAATTCTGCTTGAAGGTTTTCTTTTAAATCAAATATCAATTCATCAGTGTTTTAACCCCTCGATCTCCATCAGCTAAATCAGTTCTGTAGTTTCTTTCTCCTCCACAACAGGAGGAAGAGCATCAAGTGAAAACATCTGTCTATCGCCACACACACACGCTCCTACTGTGCAATAATAAAACTGTGAAACACCTGCAGCAGGTTCTGGTTCAGACTTCTTGTTAAAACAGTGTCAGGTCGGGTTGTTTGTCTAAGTGTGTGTGTGTGTGTGTGTGTGTGTGTGTGTGTGAGGATTAACACCATTGCAGACAGTCATATGGATGAGCGTTCAGAGCACAGCAGGTTGAATGATTGTGTTTGCAAACAGCAGCTCCACCCTCTTATTAATGTTGCTGAACCACACCAATATACAACCTGTCAAAAGACTTAGAGCTTCTTAATGCAAAAACTGTCATTATCTTTCAATTACATTAAATCTAATTTTGAATTGCGTGACTGCTGTTTCTTTTACTGTATCAGGTAAAATATACAGTGATTATGCTGAAGCCTGGCTGCTTTGTCAGTCAGCTCTAGTGATGCAAAGAAAAGAAAAAACAAACAAACAAATAATTTAATTCAATCATGTCTGGAACTACATTCTGCTGGGCGGAGTGATTTCAAGAATGTAATGTTACATGATTATCTCATAGCGTGGTGAATGTGCAGGTCACAACTTGTCCACCAGAGTGTTGTGGAGTTGTTGGATTGTGTATTTGATGAGTTTGATGAGGGACAGGGGACCTGTACCGTTCACCTCCATTGTGTTCACTGAGCAGCTCACGTCTCTGCCCCGCCGATCTCAAAACAACATGCAAGGTGATGAACCCACTGCTATGACTATATGGTGAGAGGGGGATCTGACTAAATGTTGAACTATCGTTTTATATAATCGGACTGGACTCATTAACACCTCTAAAGCTGTGTTCACACCAAACGCGATGAACGTGATTTTTTCGTGCGACAAATGACAATCCGTCGCGCTATCGCTCGTGTTTTGACGCGTGACCGTTTTGTGTAAATTCACGTCATCGCGTCATCGCGTCCCCCCTCCCCTCCCCTCTACTGTCAATACAGCTAACAGGACGGATGTAAAAATGTGTTGAGACACAGAAAGTGCACTCATTTTACCGTAGGCTTGACAATGGACGAGGTGAAGCTGATCCTTGACGTCCTGGTCCTGGTGTAGCAGTTAAAAAAAATTCCACTCAGCCCCGCTCGTATCGCGGCCGTTGTACGGTACTTCAGACTGACTGTTGCTGAGTTTGAGGACTTGCTAGCAGCTAGGGTTGTTGCCAGGATCTCCAGGCAGGACACCAACTAAAGTTACAGGCTCTTCTTTTCAGCTGCAGAGTGCCTGTCCATCTGTCTCCGGTGAGTAGCAGTCGGTAGCAGTGTATTGTTGTGTCAGAATCTCAACGCTGATTGGCTGTCGCGTCACGGCGTCACGCGATGTTGCCGCAAAAGTTCAATATTTTCAACTCGGGCGTTGGTGCGATTTTCGCGGCATCGCGTCGCGTGTGACGCGCGTATCGCGTCGCCCGGCGCGATTTCGCATCTAATCGCGTCTGTGCATTGACTTTACATGTAATCTCGACGCGCGACAACGCAGCATCGCGTTTGGTGGGAACACCCCTTAATACATGATTTTTTGCAGAAGATTTGAAATGTAACATTATGGACAAAATGCAAGTTGATACAAAGGGCTCAGCTGTTGGTCAGAGATGTGACTGTCAGCTGTTAGTGAACCTGAATCTATTGCTCCATGGAATATGACTTACCACCATCTAGTGGACAGACCATAGAACTACACCTCTCTTTTGATTTCCATCACTGATTTGATTTCTTAAACAGGTTAGATGGGTTTTGATGTCACTCTGACGTCTTTTTTTTAGGTGTGGACTCTGAAGTTATGAGGATGTGACTTCTAACCAGATCAAATGCTCACATACAGCAGGACTAATGAAGAAGACGGAGCAGCTTCTTCTCTCCAAATGTTTCGTCGACACATGAAGGTGGAAAGTGTGTGAAAGTCGACCTGAAGAGAGTTCAGCAGGTGAGAATCTTCAAATGTCTGATGAACAGGATAAATGTGGTCACATTTGGTTTTGTCACTGTTTGACTGGACATGAGAAAAGTTTTTGATGCTTAATGGGCATTTCAGATTGAGTCAAATATTGGTATGAATGTCTGTTGGATTTACGTAAATGACAATAATTTAGGAATTATTCACATTTGTGTTAGTGTTTGATAGAAGCAACAGAGGCCTGATTGTAACCTGAGACAACGACATCAGAAATAAATACAGAGAGCGACAGAACTGGTTGGGCAGCTTTGGTTAAAATGAATCATATAATGTTTGCACTCCAGTCATCACTAGTACAGACTTGTCTTCACTGGAGCCTTGTTTCCTTCCTAGACTAAACTGTTCAAGAGCAAATATTAGTCAAAGGTCAAAGGATGATGTGCTGTAGCTATGTTGTTGTTGCTTGGATGAGGAATTAACAGCAGTTTGATTTAGGAAAGACCATTAGTTAAATATTTAAGGACATTTTTTTTTCCATTTTTCAATTTTTTTAAACATTGTATTTCATGTGTTTAACTTTCTTTCCCCAGAGTGAAAACATCGTAAAATTATTCCTCTGAAATGAGAGTGAATGTATCACAAAAGCAGTATGGACTAATGACATCACTTCTATTGTAATTTAAGTCAAAATTGCACATTCCTGTATCAATCCTGTATTTTCCTGTGTTGTTCACTTTTCCAATCTCATCTACTGGATGTTAAGACGCCCATTATTATGTGTCCTGTGAAGTGAGTCCTGTTGTGATGAAGCCTGTTGTTGTGTTTGTATGAAGGTGGGGGCTCTGCTATGAACCAGTGTGAGGACAGAGAGGAGGGAGCCCCTCCCTCTAAAACCACTCTGAGGGGGGAACATGAGAGCCGGACCAAAGCTCAGAGGTGAGATGAGGATCTCTAACTGTCCATGACTCTTCACAGCTCATATCTTCATGTTTGTTTTTACTTGATATTCTTGGTGATACTGGGCAGCATCAGAGAAAACCAACTTGATTTCTCATGTGATTTTATGTTTATTTGGGTCATTATCAGGTTCCGTATATCTCATCATTTGTTATTTTCCTTGTTACCAGCCACAAGAAGCAGAAAGGAGACTCTCCTGTCCCCAGATGGTTGTCCATTAAGAGTGACCGGTCTAGGGTTTTACCCAATAATTTTAAAAGTGGACAACAGTCTGCTGTCCCCAGCTGTTTGTCCATGAAGAGTGACCGGTCTCTGCTTTTACCCTATAATTTTAAAAGTGGACAACAGTCTGCTGTCCCCAGCTGTGTGCCCATGAAGAGTGACCGGTCTAGGGTTCAGCTTGATGACATCACAGAAAGGTAAGGCCTGATCATTCTCCTGTTTTTCATGATTGCCAATAAAAGCTCTCAATTTTGCTTCATCCTCATAGAAAACATCTGTAAAAACTCAACTCAACTTAACCAAAGTTGACCAAAGTGCTGCACTGATAAATAAAAACAGGCCATCATTAAAATACCATAAAATACATACTTAAAATTGTAAAAACAAAATACATGTAAAAGAGAAAATGTGTCAATTCAACTGAATGCCAGGGAGAAAATGTGCGTTTTTAGGGAGGATTTAAACATATCTATTGACTCCACCGACCAGATGTGTCACAGCAAGCTTGGAAAGGCAAAGGCTCAGTCACCTTTGGTCTTCAGCTGAGTTTTGGGCTGACCAGTAACAGCTGATTGGCCGATCTCAGTGCTCTGGCAGGTGGATATGTAGGAGCTCAGATACTGGGAAACCAGCCCATTAAGAGCTTTAAAAACAAATAGTAAAATCTTAAAATCTTAAAAAGCGCATGCGTGGCGTCTCACTTCTCTGTCGAGTTCGGCTCTCAGAAACAAGTCTTTTTTAGTCGTTTCTATGGCTTTTAATCTGATTTAAGACTTCGATCCACATCTTAAGCAGTGTCTCTTTCAGTCGGGCTACTGTTTTTAAAGAGGAACTAAACCCCTAAACCACATTTTTCTGCTGAAAACTAGGGATCGACCGATTATCGATTTGGCCGATTATCGTCGCCGATTTTCAGCATTTTGACGCATATCTATATCGGCCTTTTATTTTGAAATTGACGGCCGATAAAAGAACAATTTAAAACTGGATTATTTTGGCTCTGCTCTGATGCAGCTGCGCCTCTCTCTGTTGTCACTGGCTGTCACTACTCTGTCTCCCACATTGTCCCACCCACAACACCATCTGATTGGTCACAAGCACGGTAGCAGGTAATCAGCATGTACGGTGCACGCGCAGCAGCAGAGGCATCTCACGTCCCAAAGAGAGCGGTCCGAAGTTGCTAGATGCCTCGAGTCGAAGGTAAGTTAAGTCACCTGAAATTGTAATAAACAGTCCACAGTCCTCCTCTACAACTACTAGTAACATTACTATGAGCCCATTAACGTTATAAACATAAGCGGCAACTTTGCTCGCTCACAGCCCTGCCTCCGTAGGATAATTAGCCTAGTAGTCTGCGTGTGTGTGAGTGAGAAAGTAAAAAAAACAAATGAACTCAATTCAGCTCCGTTTTATTGCAAAGACGTCAAGCACGTTGAGGCACGTTGTTGTAAAGGCTTTTAGCGTAGCGTTAGTTAGTTTTCCTTCTCTGTCTCTTGACGCTCAGCTGTGTGTGTGTGATGAGCGAGGGGTAACGCCACAAGAGCGGAGAAATGCATCATAATAAACAATGCTACGTTAGCTTTCCCTTCTCTGTCTGTAGACGCTCCGCTGTGTGTGTGTGTGTGTGTGTGTGTGTGTGTGTGTGTGTGTGTGTGTGTGTGTGTGTGAGAGAGAGTGAGATGAGCGAGGGGTAACGCCACAAGAGCGGAGAAATGCATCATAATAAACAATGCAGCGTAGCGTTAGCCTACGTTAGCTTTCCCTTCTCTGTCTGTAGACGCTCCGCTATGTCCGTGTGTGTGTGTGTGTGTGTGTGTTTGTGTGCAACAAGCAAGCAACGTTACTGTCTGTCTGAGAGAAATCTGTAGGGCAGTAACATAATGTAGGCAAATAACTGCATCATAAAGTCTACATGAACTGCATGGTGTTAGGGGATAAACAGTCTCTCCTATTGCTACTGTACTATTTTTTCAGCTATAGTTACACTAATTGTTAGTAATGTAGCAGCCTAGTTTTGAATGACAGGGTCCCTGCTATCACATATTGATAACATTTTACCATTATACAACATTAGAACATTTACATACATAATACAAATCAACAACTTCCCAAATACTGTTTTAATTTTAAACATGATGAGTTGAGCATGCATGTGGCCCCACGTTTAACTCTCTCTTTTTTTTAAAAAAAAAAAACCACTTATTGTAGATGGACAGACCAACCACCTCCAAAAGTGCAGTGTGGCAGTACTTCAGCCAACCAACACCAGGGAAGGCAGTTTGCGACAAATGCACTAATGTTGTCAGCATGGGAGCAGCAACAGGAAAAAACAAAAATACGTCAAATCTGTGGTCCCATCTCAGGATTCATCACCCTGATTTACACAACATGGCACAGAAGAAAATGAGGGAAAATGAGGATGCGACCAATAAAACCCAGCCAAAAATAGAGGACATGTTTCAAAAACAAAGAAAGTGGACCAATTCAGATGACAGGTCAAAACTAATGGACAAACTAATCATAGAGATGATCGTCACTGACAACCAGCCGTTCACAATGGTGTCTGATGTTGGCTTTAAACGCCTCATGGCTGCAGCAGAACCACGATATGCACTGAAAAGTGAGAAGTATTACAGAACTGAGAAGCTTCAAGAAGTGTACCACAAGATTGTGGACAAGATCAAAGCCCTGATTCAACCAGAGAATGCTGGCTACTTTCTCTCCTTCACCACAGACTGCTGGTCTGGTGTGACAGAGTCTCTCATGAGTTTGACATGCCATTTCATTGATGCTGAATGGACAAGAAAGCAGGTCATGTTAAACACAAAAGCCATGCATGGATCCCACACTGGGGAATACCTGAAAGAGACATTCCTCAATATGCTTGATGACTGGAAGATAAGTAAAGACCGTGTCGTGCTTGTGCTTCGTGACAGTGGAGCAAATATTGTGAAGGGAATGAGGCTTGCTGAACTCCCAGACCTCAGTTGCACGGCCCACACCTTGCAGCTTGTGGTAAACGACGGTCTGGCGAGTCAGAGAGCCATCATAGATGTCATTGCAATACTTAAAAAATGTGCCACACACTTCCATCACTCCATTCTGGCCAAACAACGCTTGCGAGACATCCAGAGGGAACTTGGCTTGCCAGAGCACAACATAATCCAGGCTGTTCCGACGAGGTGGAACTCCACCCTCCACATGCTGCAAAGAATGATTGAACAAAAGCGTGCACTTACCATCTACTGTGGTGAACATGGAGGTTTTGCAGGCCTCACTGCTTACCAGTGGGACCTTGTTAATAATTTGATTGAAACTCTCCTCCCAATAGAGGAAGTGACACTTCAGGTGAGCCACAGCAACTCATCAGCATCCTGCATCATTCCATGCCTGACTGTGTTAAAGATGTGTCTTCAAGATGATGAGGGGCCCTCCACAAAAGGCATCAAAACGATCAGGCAAGCCATGAGGGAGAGCCTTGACAAGCGTTTCTCAAAAGCAGAAGACACAAAAACTGTGGTGCTGGCCTGTCTCTTAGATCCTCGTTATAAGTATCATGCATTCTCCTCTCCCACAACATTGAGCAAGGCCAAGGGATGGTTGAAAGAGGAGGAGGAGGACACTGACACACAACAGACCACTGTCAGACAAGAGGAGCATGCTGCCACAGAAGGATCCAGTGTGGAGGAGCAGGCAGCTGCAGATGGGACACATGAGGAAGATGGAAACACCCACAAAAGGCAGCGGAGAGAACACACATCCTTCCGCAGCCGTGTTGATGAGATGTTCAATTCTCTGCTGGCACCTCACACTGATGACCTACTGGCCAGTAGCTGCATTGAGGATGAGCTACATCTGTATCTCAAGGAGCCAATCATCGACAGGCGTGAAGGGGACCCACTCCAGTGGTGGAGACAAAATGAGGGACGCTTCAAGCTACTTGCAAAACAAGCAAGGAAGTTTCTTTGTGCACCCCCCTCATCAGTCCCAAGTGAGCGTGTCTTCAGTGAAGTGGCTACAATTTATGAGAGCAAAAGGAGTCGTCTCACTGGAGAGCATGCCGAGCAACTTTGCTTTTTGCACCATAATCTGGTGCTGCTCAATTGGGACTACTAATTTATTTTTGACCCAGATTTTTGTGTAAATTTTATTTAACTTAGTTTGTATTTACTTTATAAGCATCAGGGAGCTATGTATTTGTTTATTTATTTATTTATTTATTTCAATTTTCAGTTAACTTTATAAGAGATGCTGCTGAGCCTGGGAACTCCCTGGAATTTTGGTTAAAAAATTAAAAATATGTTGTGGGAAGAAAAGCCATGACACTTGTTCAGAAGGTGTTTAATAAACACAATGCTGAAAGGCATTTAAACAAAGTTCAGTGAAGTTTGTATTATTTAAAATTTTGACACCAATATTTTCCCTTTTACTGGAAATGAATATCGGCTCTAAATATCGGTAACCGGCCTCCTTGACTACTAATAATCGGTATCGAGATCGGCCCTAAAAAAACCATATCGGTCGATCTCTACTGAAAACAAATATATTTGGGTATAAGGTAGTGTTGTCGGTTGATTCTGGTCCAAATTTTGACATTTTAGTCAAAATATTTCAATTTGGTGTATTTTGTAGTAAAAATGTAGAGTGACTGCCCTCTATGGGTTGAAACACGGGTATTACAATCGAATTTTTCTATTGGCTGAGATGGAGGCAGATGACGTTTTGGAGGCAGCTTTCGTCACCGGCCACTAGCTCCCCGGCCAATCAGCACCGGCTGCTGCCTGCCGCTAACGGTTGCTAGGCGCTCTAGCTGCTCTGCTGCGGCTAACGGCTGCTAACAGCTGCCTGAATGGGAATCGTTAGTGCGGCCGGCGCTAACGAGCCGTTAACGAGCTAACGAGCCGGCGGATCAGCTGTAGATGCTGTGTCATGGCTCTGGCGTCCTCTCCTAGTAGTGTCCGCCCTACTAGTGCTGTTAGAGTAGCTCGTTAGTAGCTCGTTAGCGCTAGCAGAAGTGTTGATGTCTGTTTATTACTTTTTTTTTCTCTTTTGTGTGATTTCGCGGGTGTGAATGGAGCGCAGGGGGGAGGGGGGATCGGAGAGTGCTCCTGAGTCCCGCCCATAATCAAGGCATTTTTTGAATTTCAAGCTTAGAGCACGTCATCCAAACCTGAGGGGTTTAGTTCCCCTTTAATGATCGAATCTCCCGATCGCTCGATTTTAAGCAGAATTTGGGTGGTTCGCTGCCGCCTGCCGCCATCTCCGAGACGCCATTAGAGTGACGCCGGTTTTAAATTTTTACTCACTTCTCTGAGTTTCCACCACCACTGTATGGACATTTCCCTCCGCTAGTTCGTGGATAATCTTCCTACGAACACTTCGGCCTGTGGCTGAAGCCAGTTCGACTGAATCCTGCAGCCAGTGACTCTGGAGAGTACTGCCACCGCAAGCGGAGGTTCACCTGAGTTCGTCTCCACCAGCGGGCACGGTCTACGTGCCCTGGCCGGGTAAAGTCTCTCTCTGCCTCCGGCTGCTGTCTTGTTGTTTCGCCTTTGCATTGCTGTGGGCTCCAGGACGGAGCCCTGGCGGGTAGGTGTCCTGCACGGCACTTTCCTCTCCTCCGTAGCCTCGACCTGCACATCGTTCCCGGCTCTCTCCGGCTGTCTGCTCTGCTGGCTGCTGTTCTCTCTCCCTCTGTTTCAGTGCATCGCATCCACATCCATGCCTCCGCTCTCCTCGCCGTCCAGCTGTGACAGCTGCACCCGTCTGGCCGGAAAGATCCTGCAGCTGGAAGCAAGAATCTTTCGCCTCTACCAGAACCAGGAATATGAGAAATTTTTGGACACCATCGTCTTCGGACCAGCCCAAACGGACCCAAACAGAGTTTTGGGGTCAGATGTCACCGTGCCCTCAGATACTGCCCCGCCCCCTTCTGCCCCGGAGCTGGCCACTTCCGCCCCCCCTCCCCTCCCTGTCCTGGAGAAGTCTTGGTCACAGCTTGGGGCCAAACCCAAGGGCCTGATGAGCTCAACTCCCCTCCACCATGACAACTGGTCCCTGGTCAGTGGGAAAGGAAGGAAAGAACCTCCCCCACCTCTTCTTCCTCATTTTAATCTTCATCTTGATAACAGATATGACATTCTTAGTCAGAAAGACTTCCCTCTTTTGCCCGCACCCTCTCAACCCAGGTCCCCCTCTTCCCAGCTGTCACAGGGTTCTTCCAATTCCCCGCCACCCCTCCCTCCTCCACCCACTGTGCCAAAGCCCCCCCCCCCGGGTCCCGCCGCTCCATAGCCTACTTCACTCCCGCACCCCGGGCAGGCCTTGTCAGGCTTCCAGTCCCTTGTCACACAAGGTCACAACACATTAAACCCGCCCCCAGTCACCCGGCCCCCCGCTCTACTCTCCCTCATATCTCTCCACCCACCAAGATAGTTGTGGTTGACTCCACCACTAGGAACATCCGTCTTCAAAACACCACTACACATTGTCTACCTGGTGCCACTGTCACTTCACTATTAAACAAGCTCCCTGACCTGCTCCAATCAACTCCCCCCTCTGTCAACCGCATCATTATCCATGTAGGGACAAATGACACCGCCCACAGGCAATCTGAGGTGCTCAAAGCCGGATTCAAAAAACTATTTGAGTTTTTGAAAACTTGTGGGAAAACAGTTTTCATCAGTGGCCCTCTTCCCACACTCAATCTTGGCTCAGAGCGTTTTAGTAGACTCCTGTCCCTTAACTCCTGGCTCCAGGTTGCCTGCAGAGAGCACAACTTTAACTTCATTGACAATTTTAATTTATTCTGGAACCGTCCCTCCTTTTACCAGGGTGATGGTATCCATCCAAACAGGCTGGGCAGCCGCGTACTTTCTGGCAACCTCCAGCACGCAGTATTGAACGCATGACTGATAAGAACTGAACCACCCCCCCCCCCCCCCCCCCACCCCGGTCAGGGGAGAAGCCCACCCCTCCTTCTCCCTCTCCATGCCCCCCCTCCAACCTGCACGTCTGCAAATTTTCCCAATCTCCAGCCATCTCCGCTCATCGCCTGATACTGCTCCGATTGTTGGATCTGCCGGCCTCACCACAGCCTTTGCACCATGCAACTTGCAACTCCCCCCTCGTCATTCCTGTCTTCATCTCGCAGACGTCGTCCTGCTCAAAGTCACCAACAAGGGGCACATACATGCCTCCTGCATTCACTACCCCCTCCTCACTTCCCCCTCCCTTGATCATTAAGATGGCACTGATTAATATCAGATCTCTTAACAATAAGACTTTTATTTTGAAAAACTTTTTTTCTGCTCACACTTTGGACTTTTTGCTGCTAACCAAAACCTGGCAAAAGCCAGGTGATGTCAGTGCCTTTTCCGAGCTCCTCCCTCATAGCTGCTCTTTTTTCAGCTGTCCACGAGCCATAGGCCGAGGTGGTGGTGTAGCCTCTGTGTTCAAAAATAAATTCAAATGCAGATTAATCACAACAAATACGTACTCTAGTTTTGAGCTCCAGGTCTTTGTATTAGATAGTAATTGTCCCATTCTGTGTGCCATTATCTACCGTCCTCCTAAGGCAAACCAGAATTTTATTTCTGAATTTTCCGAGTTTTTAGCAGAGTTTTTACCAAAATTTGACAAGGTCCTAATCTGCGGAGATTTTAATATACATGTCTGCTGCTCAGCCAATCAATTGGGAAATGACTTCAGAAATCATTTAGATTCTTTTGATCTCACTCAATTAGTGGCTGGACCAACGCATAACGTTGGTCACACACTGGATTTAAAGCAGAACTATGCAGGATTTGGGCTGTAATTATTGTGGCTCAGAGTCACTGTGATGGTTGAGTGACCTGTTATGAAGTGAATGGGGTCTAGGCCAATGCGCTCACCGCACTTGCAAGATCTGTCGTCCGTCTCGGTGTTACAAATCTCGTCAATGGATAGAAGTATCGCGAGAAACTGCCTTACGGCAGAACGAGATAAGAACGCATATGACTTCATGCATGTCACGAATCGTGATTGGTTTGAGTTCGGAAAGTCGGAGGAAACCATGGAAACATGAAATGTTTACTGATGAAGTTCAGCTTGTGGCTAACGGGGAGCTAATGCTAACACAGATACACACACCATGGGTCTTTTATAAGATAATGTAATACATTATGACACACACACACACCTTCGCGTTTTGGAACCTTTATTCCTGTGTGTGTATGTCTGTGTCTTTGTGCCTGTGTGTGGCTGTATTAGCGTTAGCTCCGTGTTAGCATTAGCTCCGTGTTAGCATAGCGTTAGCTCGGTGTTAGCGTTAGCTCCGTGTTAGCATTAGCTCCGTGTTAGCACGTGTAGGGGGGGTGGAGGAGGTGGCGGCGAGTTTTTTTTTTTTACGACAGTGACATGTGCCTCCCAGAACTGTGGGGGAGCTCCGGAGAGGGAAAAAAAGAGAAACCAACGAAGGAGCAAGCTATTTCCGGCCGACTTGCATAGTTCTGCTTTAATAATCACCTATGGTCTCTCGGTGTCAGTGAAAGAAATTAGTGTCACTCCCCTCTCCGACCATCTTCCCATACTCTTCGACCTAATAGCGCCATCTCCTGCAACTAAGCCCCTCTTACCTCCTTGCCGTCGCCGCATTATCACCTCATCCACTGCTAGTGACTTTGCTTCAGCATTTCAAAATAGTGATCCCACTACCTTACACCAGTGGTTCTCAACCAGGGGTCCGCGGACCCCTAGTGGTCCATGGTGTAATTGCAAGGGGTCCGTGAAAATATCTGCCGGACCTTCCAATCCGGCCCACGGGTTTTAATAGTTTGCGTACTGTTTTTCTCTGTCTGTGTGCGCCTGTAAGTCAATGCGCTGGGACACAAAAACACGCTCAAAGTGTTTGTGTGTGCCTGTGAGCCCCAGCACTGGGATAAGGAAACGCCCAGGTACCGCCGCCTGGACTCGCAGGGTTTTCCCTGTCTGCAAAGGCTATGGGTGATTTTGGCCGCCGCCTTGGTTCAACTGTGTGTGCACTGTGCATCATGCATGAGGGGCCATTGAGATGAAACGTCTTTTGCGCGCGCTCAAACCCATTCAATGTAGACGCGCGTCATGCACGTTCCCAACTCAAAAGCCGTAGCGGTGCGCGGTTGTTTTTCCGTGCAAGTCCACGGCGCACAGCTGCACGGACCTGCTTCTCCCCCGGTGTTGTGTCCCGCTGCCTTCGGCCTGTGTCTCTCCTACTGTTTCCCACTGAGCTCTGCCTCGTTTAAAAGGTGAAGGAAGCCCGTGTGTGGAAAGACGTCGCCTGTTACGTGAGCTGGAATTACTGAATTGTTTGTTGTTGTTGCAACTTTCAAGTTGAAAAAAAGAGGAGAGACGTCACCTCCGAGATGTACAATGTGTGTTATAGAAGAGAAACACATGTCAGGACCAATGACTTGTATCATCACAACAGACCTGATGGTCAGCAAAATGATGATGATAAATGATGATAGGCTATGTCAAGATTTTTCATTTTATATCATACAAAACACCAAAGATGTGTATAATTGAAAATGATGTGCACAAGTACTGTAAAATAAAAATAAAAAGGTTAATTCAGTTTCAATCAGGCCTATTTGAATGTCCCTCAAGGTGTCTGCAGCCACTGCATAAGTATGATTTTTTGTTATGGAAGTTAGAACTGAAAGCTTATATTTGCCTCAACGAGTAAATAAATGCCATAATGCAATTTAAAATGCACCCCCCCCCCCCACCCCGTTTCTATCAAATTGCAAATTTGGGTCCTCAGGGTCGATCAAAAATATGCAGGGGGTCCCGGACCCCAAAAAGGTTGAGAACCACTGCCTTAGACAATCTGTTTTATCCTGCCTCACCTGACTGTTTCATCACCTCCTTCCACTCTACCTGTACTTTAATTCTCGACTCTGTAGCTCCTGTACGGATAAAATCCTCAAAGTCCAAGGCTGATCCGTGGCTGAATGATTACACCCGTGCTCTTAGGCAAGACTGTAGACTGGCAGAACGGAGATGGAAGAAGTACAAATCTCCCATTTTGCTGGGTATCTGGAGGGACAAGTTAGCTACTTATCAAAGAGCTATGAGAGACGCGAAATCACTTTATCTCTCCAGACTCATCTCCACGAGCAGCAATCGTCCAAGAGTATTATTCAGTACCATTAACTCTGTTATTAATCCATCCACTAATAGCCCCACAGATGCTTCAACAGCAACATGTGAAGAGTTTTTAAAATTCTTCGTTGGGAAAATTGTTTCTGTTCGGGAAAAAATTATTGCTAACACCGACGTCGCAGAAAATGGGCTGAATTCTGCCTCTGTGCTCCCGACTGCTGTTTTTAATCAATTTGACCCTGTTTCCCTTCCCCTCCTCTCTGAGATCGTGCAAAAGCTAAAGGCGACCAACTGTCCCTCAGACATTGTCCCCGCTAAGGTGCTGAAAGAGGTTTTCCATACTGTCGGCCCTTACCTCCTTGTTTTTATCAACATGTGTCTTAGCTCAGGTACCGTCCAGATGTTTTTAAACATGCCGTGGTCAGACCACTTCTTAAGAAACCTCACCTGGATCCCTCAGTTTTATCTAATTTTAGGCCCGTTTCTCACCTGTCTTTTTTATCCAAGGTCTTAGAGAAAGTCGTTTTTATTCAGTTACAATCTTTTCTGGAAAACAATGCCATCTTCGAAAAATTTCAATCTGGTTTTAGATCCCGCCATAGTACTGAGTCAGCTCTACTTAAAATCCATAATGATATCCTCCTTTCAGCTGACAATAAAAACCCTATGATTCTAGTCCTCCTAGACCTTACAGCAGCATTTGATACAATTGATCACTCCATTCTCATCTCCCGTCTGTCCAACCACGTGGGCCAGGGGCGCCGGAAGTGGGGGTGCGGCAGGGGCTGCAGCACCCCCTGGTGGCGAAAGTTGAAAAATTGCGATGACAATAAAATGATAGATTATAAATATTTGTGGTTGCTGTTTCTGTTCCACAACATTGTAAGCCATACTTGAGATGAACCACTTTTTGTTAACAATTGTGTCCCCACCACAAAATTAACTTAACATTATCCTAATGAAGAATGACGAAAAAACGTTGATAAACTATAGGCAGCCGAAGCAGTGTGCACTGCGCGGAGCTTCTGCCGGAGCCAACTCGCAACAATATAGCTTTGATTAGGCTACAGTAGTTCTAAGACTCTATCTGTCATCTCCCCCTTTGGAGAAAGAGGAGTTTTCAAGCTGCACCGTGGGGAGGGGGGCGAGAGGGGTCTCTTGAGGGGGGCTGGTGGGGAGAGAGGAGGTCGATTGTACCGGATAAGACAGCATCCGATATGTCTGGGTGCAACAAAGTCACTGTTAACAAAATCAACATCTAATCTGTCCCTTCAAAATAAAGTTTGTAACGAGTGTTTGGAGCAGCTGCTGACAGATGTGCAGCTGACAGTGACAGTTTCCTCACCTGGGTCCTCCCTCCCTCACGTCTTAACGACGGGACAAAGTCTCTTGGACATATAAGCCTATATTCTGTGTTTTTCCTCTCTTTAACCGTCTCATTTCAGTTTTTGCCGGTTGGAAATCATCTGGTGCGCACCCGCTGTTTCTCTGGCGATTGCTCACTCACTCACTCTCGATGCGCATATGTTATAAAAAAATAAAAATAAAAAGGAAAAAACACAGATGCGCAAATTGAAATGACCTAGCCTACTGTAGTGAATGTAGTGTAACAATTCAGTGACCACAGCTGATCACCAGCTTGTCGTGCCCCACCTGTCACGTCTGAACACAACTACGGGCTTCTTTTTTTTTTTGCCGTGGTCCGGTGCAGAATTAAAAAAAACAAATAATGCTCGTCAGTCCGACCGCATGGGGTCCAGGGTCTAGGCTTCAACACTGGTCGGACCTGGTCGGGTATTTGGAGCTAGAACCGGTCCACTAAAGACCAGAGTCTGTTTGAGAACGGCAGCCTACTGTCTGGGAGACGTTGTCAGGTGCGGTGTTACGGTGCGGCGGCGGGGGGGGGGGGAGTACAGAACCCCCCCCCCCGCCGCACCTGCACCCCCTGGCGAAAACTTCTTCCTGCGCGTCTGACGTGGGCATTCAGGGTCCAGCACTGGAATGGTTCTCCTCATACCTCAGAAACAGGTCTTTCTCTGTTATGATTGGAGACCTTTCATCCTCCCGTGCCCCCCTCTCATGTGGGGTCCCACAGGGTTCCATTCTCGGCCCTCTTCTTTTCACCCTTTATCTGTTGCCTCTTGGAAAGATCATCTCCACTCATAATCTTTACTTTCACTGTTATGCTGATGACATTCAGGTTTACCTCCCTATTATCCCCAATGCTCCAGCTGCACTGAATTCCCTCTCCAAGTGCCTAGAGGACATTGACCAGTGGTTGACACAAAATTTTCTACACTTGAACCAGTCTAAAATGGAATGTATTGTTTTTGGTACCTCTGATGTATATGAAAATGTGATTAGTAACTGTGATTCTTCTTCCTTTGCCTCACTTTTTAAACCTACTGTAAGGAACCTGGGAGTTATTTTGGACTCTGGTCTATGTTTTGACCAGCAGATTGACTCTGTAGTCAAGCTGAGTTTCTTCCAACTACGCCTTTTAACTAAAGTTAAGCCCTTCCTCAGCAGGAACGATCTTGAAATGGCTATCCATGCTTTTATCAGTTCTAGGTTAGATTATTGTAATTCCCTGTACTTTGGCATCAAGCAATCTTCTCTCTCCCGCCTCCAACTGGTACAAAATGCTGCAGCACGTCTTCTAACCAATACCCCCCGTTACAGTCACATCACTCCCGTTCTTTTTTCACTACATTGGCTCCCAGTTAAATTCAGGATCATTTTTAAACTGATAATGTTTGTTTTTAAAGCTATCCACGGTCTTGCTCCAGTGTATCTGTCTGATTGTATAAAGCTTAGACGACACTGTAGAGCCCTCCGGTCCTCAGAACAGCCCCTGTTGGAGGTTCCTTTCTCTAATTTTAAACAGTGGGGGGATCGTGCCTTTTCGATAGCGGCCCCGAAATTGTGGAACTCTCTACCCCCTGAACTACATTTTATTAATGACTTGGCACTTTTTAAATCACATCTTAAAACTCATTTATTTAGACAGGCTTTTAATATTGAGTAACTTTTTGCCTTTTGATATGTATTATGTATGATGATATGTATTTTATCATTTGTGTTCTCTTGCTTTTGTATCTGCTATGTTACTCCTTGTCACTTGTAATGTAATTTTTTCTGTGAAGCACTTTGATCATCTTTCTGATGTTGTAAGGTGCTATATAAATAAACTTTATTATTATTATTATTATTATTATTATTATTATTATTAAAATGAAACTGGAAGTCAGTGGAGTAAGGCCAAGATAATTGATGTGTGGTCTCGCTTTTCCAGTGAGGAGTCGGGCTGCTGCATTCTTTACAAGCTGTAGAGTCTAGAGTGAGAATGTAGTAGTGAGTGATCCAGGCCAACATAAAGTGAGTTACAGTTATCAAACTGAGCATTAATAAAAGCAGGGATTGTAATCTTTAGGTCTCTGCAGGAGAGATTACTTTCAATAAAATCCTCAACTGGAAGAAGTTTTTACAGAAGACCGGACATTAAGAGTCCATCACCTGGGAAATCCAATGGGTTGCACCCCAAACATTATGATCTCTGTCTCATTTTCATTGAAGTTTAAAAATTTTGATGCCATCCAGGATATTACTTGAGTTAAACAGTCCATCAGTGTCTGTTCTGACCCAGTTCAATTTACAATCATGTTCTAAACCTTCATCTGTTCTCCACAGAGTTCTCCAGGAGACCTCAGAGGTTCTCAGTAATCAGTCCACCAAGCAGCATCACACAGACCTGGACTCCATATTTATGGTGTGTAAATGTTCATCCACACACAGAACTGATGACTACAGCCACCAAGAAATGTTCAGCTACAATTACAGTGTCATGCTGCTTTATTTGTTTTACCAAACGTTTCTGGTCTCTCCTGTTCATCTGCAATGAATCCTAAAGAAAAATATTTGTTGTAATTTTTCTCTGGCATTTCAGCCTCATCAAAAATAACTGAGATGCTGAGGTTTATTTTGTTCTCTCTTTCATATGAAACATGACAAAATGTTTTTTTTTTTTTTTACAATAGTCTTTAGCACCAGTTCAGCACTAAGGTACTGAATCTATTTTGCTCAGATCAGCAGGTTTGATTAACATCTATAAATCTCTCTGTGCAGCTGTGAAGAGAAGTGGATGTTCATATTTGATCCATGGGCCCTAGTTTGGTGGCGCAGTGCAGGTGGCGCAAGGTAGCGCAGCCGGTGTAATGAAAATTTCGACCAGCGCAGCCTAGCGCAAGGTCAGTCTGGCAGATTGGTTGATCGCGCTGTGCTGAGATAGGTGTGGCCGCGCAGCAGGGGTGTCAGGTGTCACAGATTCAGCTTGGCGCAGTGGAAGTTTCGTGCGAAAATGTCCCGCCGAGGTTGCGCTGAAAGCTCGCCTGCTCCAACCAGGTCTCGGCGCAAGGCGAAGCGCAGCCGACGAGTGGAAGTTTGGCTGCCCAGTGCGCAGTGCACACAGGTCACCAAGACCTCACGCAGGTTTCCACAGTTCCAGGCACATTTAGATGCAATAAATAACCACTATTTAATGCAACTAATGGAATCAACACGTGAATTTATATCTATACAGATTGTCCCGTCACATCTGACATCAGATCAAAGGCTGTCGGCACGCATAATGGAAACTCCACCTGAATTAACACAGCAGGGACGAACTGGCTCTGAAAAGCAGCTGTGGATGTCTCAAGAGCAGGACTGTCAGGGTGGATGACTGCATGTCGCTGCCGTGTTGAGATACGCACTGTGCAGTTGTGATGATCGCTTTATTTATTTATTTACTTATTTATTTATTAGCGGGCGAGCGACCGCGTCGTCACGCAGCCATAATGAAAAACAAAACACAAATCATCATCTCTCTTAGCCCACCACAACAGCCTCGGTGTCAGATAGTCAGTATATAGCCTATACTCAGCATCTCTCATCACAGAAAAAAAAGAGAGAGACGGACAGACAGACACAGAGAGAGAGAGAGAGAGAGCGTCCCTTACGCAGATTCCATCCCTGTTACACATGGTGTTTGTTCATGTTGTGATTAGTGTACACCTCTCATCTTTCTTACACAGGGAATAATAAATTGAATTGAATAAATGTGAGTTTCTTTATTAGTTTATTAGTTGTTGTTTTTTACACTGGGCAGCGGTTCTCAGTGTATCAGATCAAACCTGATTAAGGATATTAGTAAACTCATTATTCGGCCACTCTGAGCTCGGACCTCCTGGGACGTCGCTGTTTCCTCTGTCGATGTCAAAGTATAAAATGACAAACTTGCAGTGCGCATCGCCCGTGGCACAGTTAAAGGTGAGGAGAGGAGCTCATTTAATTGGTGAAGATCCGAATCGGCTGTGTTACTGTAATCCCACTTCACGCCTTTCTCCCTCCCGCCTTGTCTCCTCCCCCTTTGCCATTTGCGCTGGTAGGAGGGACGAGGGGAGCGCTGGCCTGCATCGGACGTCGCTGTCCACCAAACTTGCAAAATGGACCTGGACACGCCTCGTTGGGCTCGGTCCAGAAACTAGGGCCCAGTGTGTTTATACTGAAAGTGAAGTTTACACAGCATGCTATTGTTTTTCCAGCTGCTGGAGGAGAACATTGTCACTTTTGTGAAGAATGAGCTGAAGAAAGCCCAAAAACTTCTGAGTCCAAATTGCTCAGAATTATTAGATAATCCTGACAATGATGGTGAGGTAGTGGGTGGTGATGATGAAGATCAGAGGAGGAGCAGAGAGTCATTTCTGAAGATCACAGTGAACTTCCTGAGGAGAATGAAGCAGGAGGAGCTGGCTGACTGTCTGCAGAGAAGTAAGAGGATTCATCTAAAGATAAAGAAGAATGGAACATTTTCTAATATTTAAACGGGTAGAGTGAAATAAACAAATTTTTCGCCCCTTTAATAATACCAATTGGTGTTGTACTTTATATCATTTATATCTGTGGAAGGAGCAACATAGCTAAACGTGTAGGTAACACCCCTAAAGAAAATACCAAAAGCCCAGCAATATTCTCCTGTTGGTATTTACTCTTGTTTTGAGCTTGCCGTGCTGCCAGGTGTGTGTCAGTCACAAGTATATGACTGGCTTGCCATGCATGCAGACTTGCTTGGCGGGCTGGATGATTGCTGTCCAAAACAACACAGCCATTTTTTACACTTCATTTGACACTGTCAGGTACCTCAGTAGTGTGGAAGATACATAGGCAGCCACAACAGCTCGGCACTTGCCCCACATGCTGGTCACTGGCCTGGTCCCAACCAGGAGTTGTTGAAGGTCAACCAGAGTGGTTATGTTGGTCACTCTAGCACGTACAGCACGCCCAAGCTGATCCCACAAGTGTTCAATTGTTGCTCTCATTCCATGGATTCAAGGCAAGGCAAGGCAAGGCAATTTTATTTATATAGCCCGTTTTTTTTTTTTTTTTTTTACAAACAGTCTGTGTCAAAAGGCTTTATATGGCATCATAACAACATCCTCTGCCATTAGACCCTCACATCGACTGAGGAAAAACTCCATAGTAAACCTTTTTAACAGGGAAGAATTGGAGAAACCTCAGGGTGAGCAACAGAGGAGGGATCCGTCACCCAGGACGGACAGACATGCAGCTTTATTTGACAGATCAGTAGAGATGGACAGGAAAGGGGGAGGCAGAGGGGGAATGACATGCAGGATAGGGCTGCCCGACGCGGGATTTGAACCGGGGCCGCCTGCGTTGAGGACTATAGCCTCTACATGGGGCGGCCGTCTTAACCACTGTGCCACGCACCGCCCCAGAGTGTCTGCCTCTTTGACCCATGGAGAGAGCTGGTTCCACAGTAAAGGAGCCCGGTAGCTGAAGGCTCTACCTCCCAGTCTGTTTTTAGAGATAATGGGAGTCACTAATAGACCTGCATTCTGGGAGCGGAGTGCTCTGGTAGGACAGTAAGGAATGATTAGTTCTTTCAGATAGGCTGGAGCTTTATCATTAAGAGCCTTATAAGTCAGCAGAAGGATTTTAAGTCTATTCTAAATCCTACAGGAAGCCATTGGAGAGAAGCTAAAGTGGGAGAGATGTGCTCTCTCTTCCTAACTCCTGTCACAACCCTCGCTGCGGCGTTCTGGACCAGCTGGAGACTCTTTAGAGAGTTTTTGGACATCCTGACAGGAGAGAGTTACAGTCCAACCAAGAAGTGATAAATGCATGCACCAGTTTCTCAGCATCACTCTCGATATTCCTAATCTTAGCAATACTGCGCAGGTGGATGAAGGTGGTCCTTACAAGTTGTTACCTCATTGTAAAGGTGACTGATCAGGATTCCAATTATATAAAATACAACACCAATTGGTTTTTACCAAGGGTGATTGACTGAAATAATGTTTCCAAATTTTTTTGATGAGGTTATGTAATAATGGACATTTTCAGGTGCAATTAGATGTTACAATATTGACTTTATATTTCATTCATTGAACTTATCTTTTTTTTTCTCTGTTTAGAAAGCCATGCTGCAGTTTGTCGACGTGAACACAAATTGAACCTTAAGAAGAAGTTCCAGTGTGTGTTTGAGGGGATCTCTAAAGCAGGAAACCCAACTCTTCTGAACCAGATCTACACAGAGCTCTACATCACAGAGGGAGGGGCTGGAGGGGTCAATGATGAACATGAGGTCAGACAGATTGAAACAGCGTTCAGGAAACCAGACAGACTAGAAACAACCATCAGACAAGAAGACATCTTTAAAGCCACACGAGGAAGGAACCGACCAATCAGAACAGTGATGACGAAGGGAGTGGCTGGCATTGGGAAAACAGTCTTAACTCAGAAGTTCACTCTGGACTGGGCTGAAGACAAAACCAACCAGGACATACACTTCACATTTCCCTTCACCTTCAGAGAGCTGAATGTGCTGAAAGAGAAAAAGTTCAGCTTGGTGGAACTTGTTCATCACTTCTTCTCTGAAACCAAAGAAGCAGGAATCTGCAGGTTTGATGAGTTCCAGGTCGTCTTCATCTTTGATGGTCTGGACGAGTGTCGACTTCTTCTGGACTTCCACAACACTGAGATCCTGACTGATGTGACAGAGTCCACCTCAGTCAACGTGCTGCTGACCAACCTCATCATGGGGAAACTGCTTCCCTCTGCTCGCCTCTGGATAACCACACGACCTGCAGCAGCCAATCAGATCCCTCCTCAGTGTGTTGACATGGTGACAGAGGTCAGAGGGTTCACTGACCCACAGAAGGAGGAGTACTTCAGGAAGAGGTTCAGAAAGAAGCAGCAGGACAGAGAGATCATCTCCCACATCAAGACATCACGAAGCCTCCACATCATGTGCCACATCCCAGTCTTCTGCTGGATCACTGCTACAGTTCTGGAGGAGCTGTTGAAGACCAGAGAGGGAGGAGAGCTGCCCAAGACCCTGACTGAGATGTACATCCACTTCCTGGTGGTTCAGGCCAAAGTAAAGAAGGTCAAGTATGATGGAGGAACTGAGACAGATCCACACTGGAGTCCAGAGAGCAGGAGGATGATTGAGTCTCTGGGAAAACTGGCTTTTGAGCAGCTGCAGAAAGGAAACCTGATCTTCTATGAATCAGACCTGACAGAGTGTGGCATCGATATCACAGCAGCCTCAGTGTACTCAGGAGTGTTCACACAGATCTTTAAAGAGGAGAAAGGCCTGTACCAGGACAAGGTGTTCTGCTTCGTCCATTTGAGTGTTCAGGAGTTTCTGGCTGCTCTTCATGTTCATCTGACCTTCATCAAATCTGGACTTAACTTGATGTCAGAAGAACAATCAACATCTTGTTGGTTTAAAGTCTCGAGAGAAAAACCTAAAGCAAAATCAGTCTACCAGAGCGCTGTGGACGAGGCCTTACAGAGTCCAAATGGACACCTGGACTTGTTCCTCCGCTTCCTCCTGGGTCTTTCACTGGAGACCAATCAGACTCTCCTACGAGGTTTAACGCCAAAGACAGGAAGTAGCTCACAAAACAAAGCAAAAATCAACCAGTACATCAAGAAAAAGATAAGTGAGAATCTGTCTGCAGAGAAAAGCATCAACCTGTTCCACTGTCTGAATGAACTGAATGATCGTTCTCTGGTGGAGGGGATCCAACAGTCCCTGGGATCAGGACGTCTCTCCACAGATAAACTGTTTCCTGCTCAATGGTCAGCTCTTGTCTTCATCTTACTGTCATCAGAAGAACATTTGGACGTGTTTGATCTGAAGAAATACTCTGCTTCAGAGGAGGCTCTCATGAGGCTGCTGCCAGTGGTCAAAGCCTCCAACAAAGCTCTGTAAATGAACATACAGTAGATAGATAGATAGATAGATAGATAGATAGATAGATAGATAGATAGATAGATAGATAGATAGATAGATAGATAGATAGATAGATAGATAGATAGATAGATAGATAGATAGATAGATAGATAGATAGATAGATAGATTAACTTTTGTCAAGTCAAACAAGCAAATTTATCTTTTGTTGTTTTTCTCCTTTCAGGCTGAGTGGCTGTAACCTCTCAGAGAGAAGCTGTGAAGCTCTGTCCTCAGTCCTCAGCTCCCAGTCCTCTAGTCTGAGACATCTGGACCTGAGGAACAACAACCTGCAGGACTCTGGAGTGAAGCTGCTGTCTGGTGGACTCAAGAGTCCACACTGTAGACTGGAGGCTCTCAGGTAGGGTGAATTTAGGCAAGGCAACTCAATGTGCTTTACATAAAGACAAAACATTTAAAAAGCAGAGCAGCACAGTCTCTGCCCACCACTCAGAGGTGCATTGCTAATGAGCTGCTGGTGCTGTGCAGAAGGAGAGCCCTGAGAAATGGCACATTTCTTGATTTTGGCTAAAAACTTCATAATCACAATTTAAAGACGGTCATTGGAGGGGGACTTTAATGTAAAGGAGTGTACAGTAATCACAACATATAGAAAGTAGATGATACACATAAAAAAATATAATATATAGGAATCCTTATTAAAAAAATCATACCCTATGCTCTAGTGTGTGCTGGAAGTTTTTTTTAAATTTATATCTTTTATGATCTTGCTTTGAATGAGGTATAATAATAAAGTGGGAAGTTTTGCAGAATTGGGCTGCAGAGTTGCACACACCAATAATTTAATATTTTAACACATAACTCACTGATTCAATCTCTCTCTCTCTCTCTCTCTCTCTCTCTCTCTCTGTGTGTGTTCAGTCTGTCAGGTTGTCTGATCACAGAGGAAAGTTGTTCTTCTCTGGCCTCAGCTCTGAGCTCCAACCCCTCCCATCTGAGAGAGTTGGACCTGAGCTACAATCATCCAGGAGACTCAGGAGTGAAGCTGCTGTCTGCTGGACTGGAGGATCCAAAGTGGAGACTGGACACTCTCAGGTATGGACAGACAACAGCTGCTCTCACACTGTGTCTCTGTCTGATGAACTCTGGTTCATGTTTCATGGTGGATGAGTGAAGGTAGATGAAGTTGATCCTGACTTTGTTTCCTCCTCCAGGGTGGACCATTGTGGACCTCAGAGACTGAGACCTGGTCTGAGGAAGTGTGAGTGTGTTTTAATTTTTTTTTTTAATAGATTAATAAAAACAGAGCTGCACATGTTACACTAGATTATGACATTTTCCAGAGTGATGTACAAAGCTTTGGTTTCTGTCAGTGTGACTGGAAAGATGTTAGAATTCATTCAATTTAAATCCACAAACAACAAACTGATCACATGGATCCAACAAAACAAAGCAATACATGTTACTAACAGTGGAGCCAACAGAACCATAAACACAACAGGTTTATGTCACAAATATGTTGAAAGGATGATTAAAGTGATCTGAGCTGGATTTATCCTCCAGTTCCTCCTTGAATGTCAGACCTGGGGCCATATGTGTGACACATCTGTACAAATACCATATATACTCAGTGTTGAACATATAAACTGGTGTTTGTATGTTAAATGTTTAGTGTGTGGATGGTTTCTAAATCCATCTTTTCAGCATAAAAATGTGAAGAGTAAAGTAAAATGTGTCCATTTCCATAGTGACTGAGATCCATGTGAACTCACAGCTTTGTAATTCTGTAGAAGTGAAAGAAGTTTAACACCAGTCAGTGGAGCCTCAGTCTTCTGACTGGATATTCATCAACACTCAGTACGTTTACATGCAGAGCTTAATCGAGCTATGCTCAAAATTCGATTTTGGCGTCAAGTCGGACTTCTGTCCTTGTCTCAATATACATGCAACTGAAAAAAAACGAATAACTGACGGGGTCCGCCCCCTCATCCGCCGTCACCCGTTGCTCCCCCTGTCCTGTTGACTTTTCTGTCACCTGGTAAAAAACTGAATATAAACAACTTATAAGCTTAATAATAAATTCTCAACTGCAGTTCCCGACCAGACGCGCCAGTCTGGGCTGGATGCGCCCTGAGAATAGGATACGGGCTTCCTTTTTCCTCTCTCTCTCTCTCTCTCTCTCTCTCTCTCTCTCTCTTTCTTTTTTAATAAAACACTCTTGCTGGTCGCGCTGTGTGAAATGCATTGAATCGGCGCTGATGTTGGGTTTTTTTCTTTACTTTGCCGGGTTCGGGCGGCTTCTCTGCTCCACTTGGTGCCGTCTCTACGGTTGTGGAGCATGCGCACATGCATTGTCCAGTTATACTCCGACTAAGGTGTATACATGACGGAGAAAATCGAATTCCAATCGCATTATCTGGGTGTCTTAATCGGAGTTCTCAATTCCGATTTCAGTCGGACTAAGGTGTTTACATGCACTTCAGTTATCCAGTTATAGTCGGATTAAGGCAATAATTCGGTTTTTTCAAGTGTCATGTAAACGTACTGACTGAGTTCAGCCCTTTGCAGCTTTTGGACCAAACCATCCAGACTGTTGTGAAACTTGTTTGTAGCAGACGACACTTTGAGATTTGATGTCAGAGGTGTGTGAACTTCGTACTGAGTGTGAGCTCTTTGGTGGAGGAGATGACAGTTTTAGAAAGCAGATGGGTCAGAGCTTCTTTGTGCTGCAGTGGAAGACGATGATCCAGTTTCATTAGTGACACTTTATTCACTCCATGTGTTCATTGGTGTGGATCTCCATCAGCCTCATCCTCAGCTCCACACCAGAAAAAAAGCACAACATTGTTGATGTTTGAATTATTCTCTTTCATGAATTATCTGTGAAGTTGTTGATAAATACAACAGATGATAAACTGCAGCTGTGTTGTGTCTTGTTCTCTCCATCAGACGCCTGTGAACTGGAACTGGACAAGAACACAATGAACACAGACCTCAAACTGTCTGACAACAACAGGACAGTGACATGGGTGATATGGGATGAGTCATATCCTGATGGCTTCTGGTCTGAGGTTCTGTGTAGAAATGGTCTGACTGGTCGCTGTTACTGGGAGGTCCAGTGGAGAGGACAAGTTTGTATATCAGTGAGTTACAGAGGAATCAGAAGGAAAGGACTCAGTAAAGACCGTTTGTTTGGAGGAGATGATCAGTCTTGGAGACTGATCTGCTCTGATGTTGATGGTCGTTACTCTGTCTGTCACAACAACAAACAAATATCCTCCTCCTCCTGTGTCTCTAACAGAGTAGCAGTGTATGTGGACTGTCCTGCTGGGACTCTGTCCTTCTACTGTGTCTCCTCTGACAGACTATTCCCCCTCTACACCTTCAACACCACCTTCACTGAACCTCTGTATCCTGGATTCTCGATCAGTTGTGGTTCCTCAGTGTCTCTGTGTCGTGTGTAGGTCTCACTGTCTCTCCTGAGGACAGATAGACAGACAGACAGACAGACAGCATACAGAAAGTATTCAGACCCCCTTGCTTGTATTCATTTCATAATTAACAGCTTGTACATAAACACAGAATGAGAAATTTGAGACAGTGGAAACTGAGATGAACTGAAAGGATGTAACGTCTCCTTTTTGGAACAATGTTGATGTAATGTTAATGTAAACATAATAAATGCTATGTTTATGTACAGACTATAAAAGATGGAGCTGAAGTGAGGAGTGTCATTTAAAAGCCTCAGGATTGCATTTTTCTCTGGCTTCAGAGAGATTTACTGACGAACATAGAACAGAATATCCCACAAAATTAATTTGTCATAATAACAGTACAATTTCATTTGGGTCCTCGTCGGTTGACTTAGTCAACACATAGGCCCCAATGAAGAGACAAAATTAACACTCGGACTGATTCTGACCATAGACTGTAAAAAGAATGGACATAGCATCTGTGACGTCACCCATTGGTTTTGGGGAGTCGTTTTTGTAACTCAAATATGGCGGCCTGAACAGCGCCATGTTGGATTGGTCGGCCGAGAACCCGCCCAATGGCCTCGAAGCAGCTGTCCACGGAGCTGCTCGGACCTGTCACTCAACATTTCCGCGCCCTAATTGGCCAGAATCTTAACCTAATAACAGTAAAACGGTAGAGTTAAATAAAAATTCACCCCCCGCAGAGAGTGTGTGGGGGTAGAACCTATCGATTGAGACCAAAAAACGTTCTGACACCAGGCTTTGATCATGTTTACTGAGGATGTAAAGTTGGCAATTTTAACATGGGGGTCTATGGAGAATGCTGCCTTCTGACACCAGCCCCCAGAGGAAGCCGGGGGGATTGCAATTTTTTGAACGCGGAAGTGAGCTTCACTTCTCAGACCGACAACTGCCCCCTTGATTCTGACACTCCCTTCACATTAATATTTGAGATGTTCAGATAATAAAGTCGACCCGTTCTCTGCTGATCTCAGACACCAACAGATAAAAGATCTGGTCTTTAATCCAGGAAACAGCAGCAACATCACAGATCACATTAAAAACAACTTCAGTGACTTAAACTTTGTTCAATCTCAGCAGGTCGATGCTTCAGTGCTGCAGATTATCAAGTTTTATAATGTCAGGAAGCCTGATCTATAATCTATAGTCTATAATATCACATCACAACTTTACTCCAGTCGAGGTCCAGATCTACAAACCTGGACTTCACCTGGGTGAATGCAGAATAACTTTGTTTTACAAAGAGCTTTATTAAACAACTGGTTCACCAGGACAGAAAATAAAAACAACGGCAAACTGACAACACTGTTTCTAATCAATACTCTAATTAATCCCCATGATCTGGTTCCTTTTCTGTTTTTGACCCCAACAATCAAACTAATTCAAACATTGTGAGTTATATTTTGAAATTCTGCTTGAACTTTTTAAAAAAATCAAATATCAATACATCAGTGGTTTAACCCTTCGATCTCCATCAGCTAAATCAGTTCTGTAGTTTCTTTCTCCTTCAAAACAGGAGGAAGAGCATCAAGTGAAAACATCTGTCTAACGTCAAAGACAGGAAGTAGCTCACAAAACAAAGCAAAAATCAACCAGTACATCAAGAAAAAGATAAGTGAGAATCTGTCTGCAGAGAAAAGCATCAACCTGTTCCACTGTCGTTTCTTTCTCATCCACACACAGGAGGAAGAGCATCAAGTGAAAACATCTGTCTATCACCACACACACACACACACACACAAACACACACACACACACACACACACACACACACACACACACACACACACACACACACACACACACACACACACACACACATTCATACTGTGCAATAATAAATCAGTGAAACACCTGCAGCAGGTTCTGGTTCAGACTTCTTGTTAAAACAGTGTCGGGTCGAGTCGCATGTCTAAGTGTGTGTGTGTGTGTGTGTTTTGTGTGTGTGAGGATTACAGTAACACCATTGCAGACAGTCATATGGATGAGCGTTCAGAGCACAGCAGGTCGAATGATTGTGTTTGCAAACAGCAGCTCCACCCTCTTATTAATGTTGCTGAACCACACCAATATACAACCTGTCAAAAGACTTTCTATATATGAGCTTCTTAAGGAAAAACTGTTCATTATCTTTAAATTACATTAAATCTAATTTTGAATTGCGTGACTGCCGTTTCTTTTACTGCATAAGGTAAAATATACAGTGATTATGCTGAAGCCTGGCTGCTGTGTCAGTCAGCTCTAGTGATGCAAAGAAAATAAAAAACAAACAAACGTATAACTTAATTCAATCATGTCTGGAACTACATTCTGCTGGGCGGAGTGATTTCAAGAATGTAACGTGACATGATTATCTCATAGCGTGGTGAATGTGCAGGTCACAACTTGTCCACCAGATCGTTTGTGGAGTTGTTGGATTGTGTATTTGATGAGTTTGATGAGGGACAGGAGACCTGTACCGTTCACCTCCATTGTGTTCACTGAGCAGCTCACGTCTCTGCCCCGCCCATCTCAAAACAACATGCAAGGTAATGAACCCACTGCTATGACTATATGGTGAGAGGGGGATCTGACTAAATGTTGAACTATCGTTTTATATAATCGGACTGGACTCATTAACTATCTAATACATGATTTTTTGCAGAAAATTTGAAATTTAACATTATGGACAAAATGCAAGTTGATACAAAGGGCTCAGCTGTTGGTCAGAGATGTGACTGTCAGCTGTTACTGTAGTGAACCTGAATCTATTGCTCCATGGAATATGACTTACCACCATCTAGTGGACAGACCATAGAACTACACCTCTCTTTTGATTTCCATCACTGATTGGATTTCTTAAACAGGTTAGACGGGTGTTTTTTAGGTGTGGACTCTGAAGTTATGAGGATGTGACTCCTAATCAGATTAAATGCACACATACAGCAGGACTAATGAAGAAGACGGAGCAGCTTCTGCTCTCCAAATGTTTCGTCGACACATGAAGGTGGAAAGTGTGTGAAAGTCGACCTGAAGAGCGTTCAGCAGGTGAGAATCTTCAAATGTCTGATGAACAGGATAAATGTGGCCACATGTTGTTGTGTCACTGTTTGACGGGACATGAGAAAAGTTTTTGATGCTTAATGGGTGTTTCTGATTGAGTCAAATATTGTTATCAATGTCTGTTGGAGTTGAAAGACAATTATTTAGGAACTATTCACATTTGTGTTAGTGTTTGATAGAAGCAACAGAGGTCTGATTGTAACCTGAGACAACGACATCAGACATAGATACAGAGAGTGACAGAACTGGTTGGACAGCTTTGGTCAAAACTGATCATATAATGTTTGGACTCCATGTCCTTAAAACACAGTCAACACTAGTAGAGACTTGTCTTCACTGCAGCTTTGTTCCCTTCCTAGATGAATCTGTTCAAGAGCAAATACATATTCAGTCAAAGGTCAAAGGACGACGTGCTGTATGACTTGTTGCTTGGGGGAGGAATCAACAGTAGTTTGTGTAGGAGCCATGTTTTATTCAAACCTTGCACCATCAGGCCACTAGGTGGCATTATTTTCTTTGTGCCTGACCTGAACCGGATGTTGGTGGGGGGTCAGGCAGGTTACTTGAGATTGCTCATTGTGTAGCCCAGGTGTTGCTGATGAGGCAGGAGCAAACAGTTTTTGACGGTGCTCAGCGGTGATTTAAGTTTGATCGTTTTCTGTTTATGTTATAATACGTGGCTTCACCCAGAAATAAAAGGAACATGATTGTTTCAAACGCAAAGAAGTTTCCGTTGGTTCATGCTCAAGTACCAGTCTAAACAATAGCCTACTATCAGCAACCAGTAGTGGCTACAGGACAAGCCACTACAGTTTGATTTAGGAAAGATCATTAACACTAATGATCTTTCCTAAATCAAACTGCCCTAACCCTAAAAAAATATGTCCTCAAAGGACTTTTTTTTTTCGTTTTTCATTCTTTAATTTTTTTAAACATTATCTTTAATCTGTTAAGCATATATCTTCAACTTTCGTTCCCCAGACTGAAAACATTGTAAAATTATTCCTCTGAACTGAGAGTGAATGTATCACATAAGCAGTATGGACTAACCACATTACTGAGATGTCTTCAAATGTCCAATGAACAGAATAAATATGGTCACATTTTGTTATGCCACTGTCTGACTGGTCATGAGAAAAGTTTTTTATGTGTAACCACCATCTAGTGGACAGACTATAAAACTACACTTTTCTTGTGATTCCATCACTGATTGGATTTATTTTAAACAAGTTAGATGGGTTTTGATGCCACTCTGACGTTTTTTTAAGGTGTTGACTCTGAAGTTGAGGATGTGACTTCTAACCAGATCAAATGCTCACATACAGCAGGACTAATGAAGAAGACGGAGCAGCTTCTGCTCTCCAAATGTTTCGTTGACACATGAAGGTGGAAAGTGTGTGAAAGTCGACCTGAAGAGAGTTCAGCAGGTGAGAATCTTCAAATGTCTGATGAACAGGATAAATGTGGTCACATGTTGTTGTATCACTGTTTGACTGGACATGAAGAAAGTTTTTAATGCTCAACAGGTGTTTCAGATTGAGTCAAATATTGGTATGAATGTCTGTTGGAGTTAAATGACAATTTAGGAACTATTCACATTTGAGCAACAGAGGCCTGATGATTGTAACCTGAGACAACGACATCAGAAATAAATGCAGAGAGTGACAGAACTGGTTGGACAGCTTTGGTCAAAATGAGACATATGTTGTTTTGACTCCACATCCTTAAAACACAGTCACCACTAGTAGAGACTTTTCTTCACTGGAACCTTTTTACCTTCCTAAATTAATCTGCAAATATATTCAGTCAAAGATCAAAGGATGATGTGCTGTATGTGCTATTGTTGTTACTTGGAGGGAGAATCAACAGTAGTTTGATTTAAATCAAATTGCCCTAACCCATTTAAGGACATTAAGAATGTCCTTAAATGATTCTCTTTTTTTCATGTTTTGATATTTTAAACATTGTATTTAATCTGTTAAGCATGCGTCTTTAACTTTCTTTCCCCAGACTTAAAACATTGTGAAATTATTCCTCTGAAATGAGAGTGAATGTATCAGTATGGCCTAACAACATCACTTCTATTGTAATCAATATTTCAGTCAAAATTGCACATTCCTGTGACAATCCTGTATTTTCCTGTGTTGTTCACTTTTCCAATCTCATCTACTGGATGTTAAGACGCCCATTATTATGTGTCCTGTGAAGTGAGTCCTGTTGTGATGAAGCCTGTTGTTGTGTTTGTGTGAAGGTGGGGGCTCTGCTATGAACCAGTGTGAGGACAGAGAGGAGGGAGCCCCTCCCTCTAAAACCACTCTGAGGGGGGAACATGAGAGCCAGACCAAAGCTCAGAGGTGAGATAAGGATCTCTCTTGGTGATACTGGGCAACATCAGTGGAAACCAACTTGATTTCTCATGTGATTTGATGTTTATTTGGGTCATTATAAGGTTCAGTATATCTCATTATTTGTTATTTTCCTTGTTACCAGAAACAAGAAGCAGGGAGAAGACTCTGCTGTCCCCAGCTGTTTGTCCATGAAGAGTGACGGGTCTATTATTTTACCCTATAATTTTAAAAGTGGACAACAGTCTGCTGACCCCAGCTGTTTGTCCATGAAGAGTGACCGGTCTCTGACTTTACCCCTTAATTTTAAAAGTGGACAACAGTCTGCTGACCCAAGTTGTGTGCCAATGAAGAGTGAATGGTCTAGGGTTCCGCTTGATGACGTCACAGAAAGGTAAACCTTATTATTATCTATATAAAAGCTTCAAAAACATCTTTAAAAACTCAACTCAACTTAGACTTTTTCATGGAGCACTTAAAAAAACAAACAAATGTGACCAAAGTGCTGCACAGATCAATAAAAACATGCAATTATTAAAATACCATAAAATCCACAAGTAAAATGCAATAAAATACTAATGACCTAAAGAAACGAAATATTGGTAAAAGTCCAAATGTGTCAACCCAACTGAACGCCAAGGAGAAAATGTATGTTTTAGGCAGGATTTAAACATCTTTATTGACCCTGCTGACCGGTTGTGCAATGGCAGGTTGTTCCAGAACCAAGAGCAGCCGCAGTAAAAGCTCGGTCACCTTTGGTATCTGGAGGAGATATTGCCCTTTACTTTCGATAAAATCCTCACTGATGTGATTGTTTTATTTCATGTTCTAAACGTTCATCTGTTCTCCACAGAGTTCTCCAGGAGACCTCAGAGGTTCTCAGTGATCAGTCCACCAAACAGCATCACACAGACCTGGACTCCATTTTTATGGTGTGTAAATGTCCATCTACACACAGAACTGATGACTACAGCAGCCACCAAGAAATGTTCAGCTACTAACAATGTCATGCTGCTTTATTTGTTTTACAAAACATTTCTCGCCATGGTACTTAATTTATTTTTATCAGATCAGCAGGTTTGATTAACATCTCCAAATCTCTCTGTGTAGCTGTGAAGAGAAGTGGATATGATTAAGCACAGTCCTGGTGACTGATGATCTGATGTTTGATCCATGTGTTTATACTGAAAGTGAAGTTTACACAGCATGCTATTGTTTTTCCAGCTGCTGGAGGAGAACATTGTCACTTTTGTGAAGAATGAGCTGAAGAGAGCGCAAAAACTTCTGAGTCCAAATTGCTCAGAATTATTAGATAATCCTGACAATGATGATGAGGTAGTGGGTGGTGATGATGAAGATCAGAGGAGGAGCAGAGAGTCATTTCTGAAGATCACAGTGAACTTCCTGAGGAGAATGAAGCAGGAGGAGCTGGCTGACTGTCTGCAGAGCAGTAAGAGGATTTCTAGAACATTTTCTAGTAGATAGAGATAGAGTGAAATAAACTCCTCAAATTTTATTATCATTTCTCTCATTTAATAATACCAATTGGTGTTGTATTTTATATCGTTGGAAAGCCTGATTAGTCACCTTTACAATGAGGTACAACTTGTAAGGATCATGCATCCGTGAGATGAGCAACACAGCTAAATGTGTGGGTAGGGCCCCTAAAAAAAAAAGCCACGCAATTTTCTCCTGTCGGTATTTACTCTTGTTTTGAGCTTTCTGTGCTGCCAGGTGTGTGTCAGTCACAGGTGTATGACTGGCTTACCATGTGTCCAGACTTGCTTAGCGGATTGGATGATTGCACTCTCCCACGTGGAAAAAAAAACGTGTGCAATTTTTACACTTTATTCATTTTACACCGTCTGGGACGTCACTATTGTGTGGAACACAACAGCTTGGCAAATACACATGCCGGTCACTGGCCTGGCCACATTTAGCTGTAGGATGACATCCCATTACTCAACCAGGAGTTGTTCAAGGTCAACCAGTGTGGTTTTGTTGGTCACTCTAACATGTACAGCACGGCCAAGCCGATTTCCACAAGTGTTCAACTGTTGCTTTCATTCCATGGATTCACAATTCTTACAAGTTGTACCTCGTTGTAAAGATGACTAAACAGGATTTCCAACGATATAAAATACAACTTCACTTCTTACGCCCTGACGAAAAGCATCTGGTCGAAACCGGGCGGCGTCTCATATATTTTAATAGAGATATGCCCTAAATAAAATAAAGGCTTTTTAAAGAATTCCTTGGCTCAGTCGGAGTGCCTAAAGTAAGCGTTTCGCTTTTGCTGTTTGTACAACACCAATTGGTTTTTATCAAAGATGATTGACTAAAATAATATCTCCAAACTTTTTGGAGGAGTTTATGTTATAATGGACATTCTTAAGTGCAATTAGATGTTAAAATATTGACATCATATTTCTTTCATTGATCTTATGTTTTTCTCTGTTTAGAAAGTCATGCTGCAGTTTGTCGACGTGAACACAAATTGAACCTGAAGAAGAAGTTCCAGTGTGTGTTTGAGGGGATCTCTAAAGCAGGAAACCCAACCCTTCTGAACCAGATCTACACAGAGCTCTACATCACAGAGGGAGGGGCTGGAAAGGTCAATGATGAACATGAGATCAGACAGATTGAAACAGCGTCCAGGAAACCAGACACACCAGAAACAACCATCAGACAAGAAGACATCTTTAAAGTCCTACCTGAAAGAGACCGACCAATCAGAACAGTGATGACAAAGGGAGTGGCTGGCATTGGGAAAACAGTCTTAACACAGAAGTTTACTCTGGACTGGGCTGAAGACAAAACCAACCAGGACATACACTTCACATTTCCCTTCACCTTCAGAGAACTGAATGTGCTGAAAGAGAAAAGGTTCAGCTTGGTGGAACTTGTTCATCACTTCTTCTCTGAAACCAAAGAAGCAGGAATCTGCAGGTTTGATCAGTTTCAGGTCGTCTTCATCTTTGACGGTCTGGACGAGTGTCGACTTCCTCTGGACTTCCACAACACTGAGATCCTGACTGATGTGACAGAGTCCACCTCAGTCAACGTGCTGCTGACCAACCTCATCAGGGGGAAACTGCTTCCCTCTGCTCGCCTCTGGATAACCACACGACCTGCAGCAGCCAATCAGATCCCTCCTCAGTGTGTTGACATGGTGACAGAGGTCAGAGGGTTCACTGACCCACAGAAGGAGGAGTACTTCAGGAAGAGGTTCAGAGATGAGGGGCAGGCCAGAAAGATCATCTCCCACATCAAGACCTCACGAAGCCTCCACATCATGTGCCACATCCCAGTCTTCTGCTGGATCACTGCTACAGTTCTGGAGGAGCTGTTGAAAACCAGAGAGGGAGGAGAGCTGCCCAAGACCCTGACTGAGATGTACATCCACTTCCTGGTGGTTCATCTAAAACTAAAGAAGGTCAAGTATGATGGAGGAACTGAGACAGATCCACACTGGAGTCCAGAGAGCAGGAAGATGATTGAGTCTCTGGGAAAACTGGCTTTTGAGCAGCTGCATAAAGGAAACCTGATCTTCTATGAATCAGACCTGACAGAGTGTGGCATCGATATCAGAGCAGCCTCAGTGTACTCAGGAGTGTTCACACAGATCTTTAAAGAGGAGAGCGGCCTGTACCAGGACAAGGTGTTCTGCTTCGTCCATCTGAGTGTTCAGGAGTTTCTGGCTGCTCTTCATGTCCATCTGACCTTCATCAAATCTGGAATCAATCTGATGTCACAACAACCAACAAACTCCTGGCGGTCTAAAGCCTTGAGAGAAAAATCTGAATCAAAATATTTCTACCAGAGTGCTGTGGACGAGGCCTTACAGAGTCCAAATGGACACCTGGACTTGTTCCTCCGCTTCCTCCTGGGTCTTTCACTGGAGACAAATCAGACCCTCCTACAAGGTCTAACGTCAAAGACAGGAAGTAGCTCACAAAACAAAACAGAGATCATCCAGTACATCAAGAGAAAGATCAGTGAGAATCTCTCTCCAGAGCATAGCATCAACCTGTTCCACTGTCTGAATGAACTGAATGATCGTTCTCTAGTGGAGGAGATCCAACAGTCCCTGAGATCAGGACGTCTCTCCACAGACAAACTGTCTCCTGCTCAATGGTCAGCTCTGATCTTCATCTTACTGTCATCAGAAGAAGATCTGGACGAGTTTGACCTGAATAAATACTCTGCTTCAGAGGAGGCTCTCCTGAGGCTGCTGCCAGTGGTCAAAGCCTCCAACAAAACTCTGTATGTGCATATATCCATCTGGATTAACCTTTTGTCTTTGGTCAAGTCAAACAAATAAATGATCTGTTACTGGTACATTTTGTGTTTTTCTCCTTTCAGGCTGAGCTGCTGAAAAAGAAGTTGTGAAGCTCTGTCCTCAGTCCTCAGCTCCCAGTCCTCTAGTCTGAGACACCTGGACCTGAGTAACAACGACCTGCAGGACACAGGAGTGAAGCTGTTGTCTGTTGGACTGGAGAGTCCACACTGTACACTGGAGACTCTCAGGTTAGTGTGCAGCTGTTGTGTATTTATGATACTGATCTCTTGTTTTCTTGAAGTGTTTAATGCTTGTTTTGTTTTTTGCCTCCAACTCCTCATCAGACTGAGTGGCTGTAACCTCTCAGAGAGAAGTTGTGAAGCTCTGTCATCAGTCCTCAGCTCCCAGTCCTGTAGTCTGAGACACCTGGACCTGAGTGACAACAACCTGAAGGACTCAGGAGTGAAGCTGTTGTCTGGTGGACTTAAAGGGATAGTTCAACATTTTGGCAAATTGGCCCATTGCCATAATCGCTATAGTCATAGCAGTAGGTTCGTTACCTTTAATTGTAGGTGTAAGCTATTTTTAGTACAGCGGAGCGCAGCAGCTGGCTGCTCAGAGCTACGCTATGGAGGCTAAGGGAATTTCTTGGTTTCCCTCATTAAACTCATCAAATACAAAATCCCAAAACTCCACAGCGCTTTTGTAGACAAGTTGTGAGCTGCACAACCACCACGCTATGAGATAATGACGGAACGATACGAAACGGAGCCGTTTTCGAGGTAAATTCATACAAAACCGCTGATGCGCGTTGCGTTCAGGGACAGTTTTTCAGCAAGCAGTCTCCGTATTTACCCTGTATTTACCTCGAAAACGGCTCCGTTTCGTATCGTTCCGTCATTATCTCATAGCGTGGTGGTTGTGCAGGTCACAACTTGTCTACAAAAGCGCTGTGGAGTTTTGGGATGTTGAATTTGATGAGTTTAATGAGGGAAACCAAGAAATTCCCTTAGCCTCCATAGCGCAGCTCTGAGCAGCCAGCTGCTGCGCTCCGCCGTACTGAAAACAGCTTACACCTACAATTAAAGGTAATGAACCTACTGCTATGACTATAGCGATTATGGCAATGGGCCAATTTGCCAAAATGTTGAACTATCCCTTTAAGAGTCCACACTGTAGATTGGAGACTCTCAGGTAGGGTGAATTTAGCAAGGCTTCATATATTTTTTTATGATCTTGTATTGAATGAGGTGAAATAATGAAGTGGGAAGGTTTGTAGAATTGGGCAATAGTTTATTAGTTTAATATATTATCTGAAAAACACACAACTGACACTGACTCGATATATCTCTCTCACTCGCTGTCTGCGTGTTATGTGTACAATTTACAAATTAATTTAGAGGTGTGTGTGTATTTGTTCAGTCTGTCAGGTTGTCTGGTCACAGAGAAAGGCTGTTCTTCTCTGGCCTCAGCTCTGAGCTCCAACCCCTCCCATCTGAGAGAGCTGGACCTGAGCTACAATCATCCAGGAGACTCAGGAATGAAGCTGCTGTCTGCTGGACTGGAGGATCCAGATTGGAGACTGAAGACTCTCAGGTATGGACAGATGGACAGACAACATCAGCTCTCAAACTGTCTATGTTTCTTTGACTAACTGATTAACTGAGTGAAGGTGGATGAAGTTGATCCTGACTTTGTTTCCTCCTCCAGGATGGACCATTGTGGACCTCAGAGACTGAGACCTGATCCAAGGAAGTGTGAGTGTCTTTTAAATTCGTTTTCTGAGAACACAGCTGCACATGTTACACTAGATTTTTACATTTTACAGATGTACGAAGTCTAATTTCTCCAGAGATTTATTTAGGAATGAGTTTTTGTTTTGTCAGTGTGGATGGAAAGATGTTAGAATTCAATCAATTTAAATCCACAAACAACAAACTGATCACATGGGTCCAACAAAACAAATCAAAACATGTTATTAACAGTGCAGCCAACAGAACCATAAACACAACAGGCTATAATTAATGTCACAAAGATGTTGAAAAGATAATTAAAGTAGTCTGAGATGGATTTCGCCTCCAGTTCCTCCCTGAATTTCAGGCCTGGGGCCAGATGTGTGACACATCTGTACAAATATCAGACACCCTCAGTGTTTAACATGTAAACTGGTGTTTGTATGTTAAATGATGAGTGTGTGGATGGTTTCTAAATCCAACTTTTCAGTCTCAACTTTGATCTTTAAATCAACAATCAAACTCATATTAATGAGATTAATGACCTTGGTATTGATAATTGTATTATTAGGTTAAAGGGATAGTTCACCCTAGAATGATATTTCGCTCATTATCTACTCACCCTCATGTTGACTAAGGGCTGGAAGAATTCTCAGAGTCCACCGTCCCTTCTCTGAGTTACAGGGGGTCTCGGCATAGCAGTGCATGTCCATATAACGGTTGCAAAGGGACACCGGAGCTCTTCGTAAAAAAACACACACAAAAAAACATCCAAATACCTCCATGATGCTCGTATGTAATGTCTGTCTTGTGCTGAAGCCCCAAATTGCGTAATTGTCCCGAAAAAAATTAAATAAGTCTATATTTTAAGCTTGTTTGTAGCGGAAGCTTCTCGAAGCTCCTCTTCCTGGTCCGTCCAAATCTCGCGTGATTTGCGCCGGCGTCAGCATGCGTCAGTGCGGTTACTGCGAATCACGCGAGATTTGGACGGACCAGGAAGAGGAGCTTCGAGAAGCTTCCGCTACAAACAAGCTTAAAATATAGACTTATTTAATTTTTTTCGGGACAATTACGCAATTTGGGGCTTCAGCACAAGACGGACATTACATACGAGCATCATGGAGGTATTTGGATGTTTTTTTGTGTGTGTTTTTTTACGAAGAGCTCCGGTGTCCCTTTGCAACCGTTATATGGACATGCACTGCTATGCCGAGACCCCCTGTAACTCAGAGAAGCCACGGAGGAATCTGAAACTTCTTCCAGCCCTTAGTCAACATGAGGGTGAGTGGATAATGAGCGAAATATCATTCTAGGGTGAACTATCCCTTTAATACCATTAAAGGCATCATTTTCTTCTCAGTTTTTCCTTTTCATTAGATTCAATAATGATGATTTATGATCCTTTCCAGCTGATGGATTCACTATAAACAGCCAGATGCTGAGTAGTTGTGATGCTGCTCTGCTCAGATGTTCAAAGACCAGGGCAACAGTTACGACAAGGCAATAAACAACTGTATCGTCAGCATAAAATTGTAAAGAGTAAAGTAAAATGTGTCCATTTCCATAGTGACTGAGATCCATGTGAACTCACAGCTTTGTAATTCTGTAGAAGTGAAAGAAGTTTAACACCAGCCAGTGGAGCCTCAGTCCTCTGACTGGATATTCATCAACACTGAGTTCAGCTCTTGCAGCTTTTGGACCAAACCATCCAGACTGTTGTGAAACTTGTTTGTAGCAGACGACACTTTGAGATTTGATGTCAGAGGTGTGTGAACTTCATGCTAAGTGTGAGCTCTTTGGTGGAGGAGATGACAGTTTTAGAAAGCAGATGGGTCAGAGCTTCTTTGTGCTGCAGTGGAAGACGATGATCCAGTTTCATTAGTGACACTTTATTCACTCCATGTGTTTATTCAGTCCCTCCAGGAATTCGCGATGTTGCGATCGCAACAATTAACGCAAATTCAGCCAATCCCCGCGAATTTTTGCAATCTTGCAATTTTGTACAATCACCGCAACTTTTCCGCAAATTGGACCAATTGTCGGTGCTTTCCGCGAGTTATACAGCAGAGAGTGCGAGTCTGGACGGAGCGGAGGTCGAAAGTGAGTCCACGGAGGAACGGCGTGGCTGGGCTGACGGCAAGAAACTTGATACAACGTGCACAAAGTGATAAGTAAAGGAACACAAGCTGAGTTGAACGTGTTGAGTGTGAGTTGTCCTGGTTGACCACCCGAGGCTGTGTCAACCCCGCAGCACCCGCCGAGGGGGAATCCAGTGAGTGCGCCACTGCAGGGCCGGAGCGGAGCAGCCGGCGGCCAGGTGCCCCTTCCCCCATCCTAAGGCCCTGGCCCTGGAATTGAGTAGCCACCCTCCCCTTTTTATTCAAAGACTGGATAGTTTTAATGGCATTTTAAAACAACACAGTCTCACCCCTTTGCGTCAAACGGTTGACGCTTGGTCAAGGCCCCTTACGTCAATATACTGACGTGGAGGGGGTACCCTCGAGGTCGTTTCTCGACGAATAGGGCCACTCATAGACTTGAATGCAAATCCCTCATCGTCGGATTTTGACGAAGGGGGGCGGGACCGTTTCTCCCTCACTCCCAGTGCGTCAACAGCCTGACGAACGGTCACTGTCCCTCCTCGTCACATGCCTGACTCATTAGGTGCCCGTTTTTCGTCAGGTTTTGACGATGGAGGCTTTCAGTTGATTCCAATGCAGTCCCCTTCGCGGCGACATGTGACGCTCAGAGCAAGTGATCCAGCCGAGCCGCTGCGGCACTGAAAGACGCTGTGAGCAGAGAATAACTTTTTTTTTTTTTTTTTTTTTTAACTTTTCCTTAAATCTTTATTGAACCTGATGCTGCTGTGTCTGACGTAGCTTTCGGCAAGGACGTCCTTTCGGTTATTTATTTATTTATTTAGTGATCATGGTGTTTGGTGCAGAATAATCAATCAATAAATAAATAAATAAATTACGTCCTTGTCGGAAGCTGCGTCAGACCAGGAGGGGGGTGGTTGTGGATTCTACAGGTGAAGACCACTTCCGCGTTCAAAAAGCTGCTCTGTTTAATCAATATTCTGAAGAAAGATCTGATTATTAGCCATAACGCTATAACCATCCAAGGAAGACTGTGTAACAATATTATGTGCTTCTGCTGAGTCCAAAAGCCCTGTGTAATATCAACTTTATTTTAAGAAAACACGCTTTGTTTCCAATGTCATATCACGGAGAAGCACTACATTACCCATAATCCTCATATTTATCAGCGACGTGTCTGATTGGTTGAGCTTGCTGTTACCAGCAAATGAAAAAATAAAACAAATTGAGCTTATATTATTTTCTTAGTAACTAAAAGGTCTTAACATCTTTTTTGTTTTCAACATTGAATAAAAAAAGGGTGCTATATTGTTAAAATTCAACAATAAAGTGCATAAAAGTTGGCTTGACTTCTTTCTTTTTTTTCATAATTTTCACCAGCATCTTTCTGGTCCATCACATCATATTTATTGTAATTTTTAATTCAATGAGTGACATTTTATTTTTTATCTGAAAAACATTATTATGAATTCAAGGGTCAGAGGTCACTGATTAGTGTTAAATTTAACCTTTTTGACCCTGTTTCCTTGAATAAATCACTAAGACTTTGATGCGGGAAGCTGAGATTTTGATAGGTTGTCCAGAATGTCTAGTAGATTGTGTGTGCAAAAGATTCAGAGCTCTGTGACATTCAGAAGGGTCACAAATAGCCAAAAAGCAATGCTCCTTTCTCTGACCTCATATTAAAGGAGAAATGCAATTCTTTAATAGCTTCCAGATGCTTTGGCCTATCAGGCTGAATTTTTAGCTACAGGAGCTGGTGTACGATCAGGAAGTAGGGGAGCTGTGCATAAAGCCAATTGGTAAGTGTCAAAGGTCACAGGGGTCAAACATCAAAGTGAATCCAGCCATTCCTGCTTTTTCTCAACAAAACATACACGCTTTAAGTTATCATCATGAAATATTAATAGGTTGTATATCAGAGAGTCCTCTATCAGAATATTTTGGTCCCGTTGCTCTAGGGGCCCCAGGGGGCCCCGGGGGGCCACTTGGCTTTCCCATGCTCCCACAGAGTTGGGTCTCGGGGTGATGGATAAGGGCCTCACCATGAGTCCACAGGCCAAGTTTCAAGTGATTTGGTCGGTTTCTATGGAAACGGCGGCCTCAAGGATACAGAGGAATTCGGCTGTTTGAAGCCCCGCCTCTCGAAAAGTAATGGCTCGATCAGGACCAAACACACATCTACGCGTTCGTCTTGGGCCCCCGAACCATATATTACGAAATCAGAACTGCACGACTTTTGGAAATGTGTTTTGTCTATTTCGGCTTTTCAGTCTCAGAGTCTGTCAGACTTAAAGCGTGAGAGACCCTCTTAGTCAGAAAAGCTGAAATAGACAAAACACATTTCCAAAAGTCGTGCAGTTCTGATTTCGTAATATATGGTTCGGGGGCCCAAGACGAACGCGTAGATGTGTGTTTGGTCCTGATCGAGCCATTACTTTTCGAGAGGCGGGGCTTCAAACAGCCGCATTCCTCTGTATCCTTGAGGCCGCCGTTTCCATAGAAACCGACCAAATCACTTGAAACTTGGCCTGTGGACTCATGGTGAGGCCCTTATCCATCACCCCGAGACCCAACTCTGTGGGAGCATGGGAAAGCCAAGTGGCCCCCCGGGGCCCCCTGGGGCCCCTAGAGCAACGGGACCAAAATATTCTGATAGAGGACTCTCTGATATACAACCTATTAATATTTCATGATGATAACTTAAAGCGTGTATGTTTTGTTGAGAAAAAGCAGGAATGGCTGGATTCACTTTGATGTTTGACCCCTGTGACCTTTGACACTTACCAATTGGCTTTATGCACAGCTCCCCTACTTCCTGATCGTACACCAGCTCCTGTAGCTAAAAATTCAGCCTGATAGGCCAAAGCATCTGGAAGCTATTAAAGAATTGCATTTCTCCTTTAATATGAGGTCAGAGAAAGGAGCATTGCTTTTTGGCTATTTGTGACCCTTCTGAATGTCACAGAGCTCTGAATCTTTTGCACACACAATCTACTAGACATTCTGGACAACCTCAAAATCTCAGCTTCCCGCATCAAAGTCTTAGTGATTTATTCAAGGAAACAGGGTCAAAAAGGTTAAATTTAACACTAATCAGTGACCTCTGACCCTTGAATTCATAATAATGTTTTTCAGATAAAAAATAAAATGTCACTCATTGAATTAAAAATTACAATAAATATGATGTGATGGACCAGAAAGATGCTGGTGAAAATTATGAAAAAAAAGAAAAAAAGAAAGAAGTCAAGCCAACTTTTATGCACTTTATTGTTGAATTTTAACAATATAGCACCCTTTTTTTATTCAATGTTGAAAACAAAAAAGATGTTAAGACCTTTTAGTTACTAAGAAAATAATATAAGCTCAATTTGTTTTATTTTTTCATTTGCTGGTAACAGCAAGCTCAACCAATCAGACACGTCGCTGATAAATATGAGGATTATGGGTAATGTAGTGCTTCTCCGTGATATGACATTGGAAACAAAGCGTGTTTTCTTAAAATAAAGTTGATATTACACAGGGCTTTTGGACTCAGCAGAAGCACATTGTAGTATATTGATACTATAACTGCTTAGCTGATATATGTTATGCAGTTTGTGTTTAACCACCGCCATCTAGTGGTCATATGGTAATACAGAAATGCCCGGATGTTGACTGGTTTGAGTTGTCTGAGAACTGCAATAAACAAGTGCAGACGGTTGCAAGTTGGCTCCGTGTTCCGTATCTGTTATGGATATATTAACAGTGGTATATTAGGGCAAAGTTATTACAGTGGCGACGAGGATGGGATCCCTTTTAAGTCGGAAGGGAATTCCAGTTGCAGTGCGAGGAAATTAAGGCGTTACACGGAGGTAACAGAACTTTGCAAACTAGCACTAGCAAGACTAGCTAAGCTAACGTCGACGGAGCAGCATGGCCATGTTCATCGGAAATCTCGGCGAATACAAGGAAGGTCAAGAAGACTTCGAGTCATACCTCGAGAGGTTTGAGCAATGGATGATCGTAAACGATGTGGAGGACGATAAACAAGCCAACGTTTTCCTGTCTGTAATAGGTGCAGTAGCCTATGGACTATTAAAAAACCTCTGCATACCAGATAAGCCAAGTAGCCTCTCCTATGAAGTGCTAAGTGGAAATCTATCATCCCATTACAAACCGAAACCGCTAGTTATCGCGGAACGATTCAAATTTCAAAAAAGGAATCAGCAAGAAAATGAGTCCGTGTCGGATTATGTTGTGGCGTTAAAGCAGCTGTCCACCCACTGTGAATTTGGTCCCCATTTAGACGAAGCACTGAGGGACAGATTTGTTAGTGGATTGAGAGTGGAGGCTATTCAGAGAAAGTTGCTCACGGAGCAAGATCTGACATTTGCAAAAGCATGTGAACTATCTTTATCAATGGAAATGGCATCGAGGAATACGTTGGAGTTCGCAAGCAAAATGAAAGGACCTGCCACGGTGAATAGGATTGACAACAAGAGAACAAGCAAAGGTGTGTGGAAAAGCAAACCAGCCACCAGCGAATGGAAAGGTAAAGGCACAAGTGACAATTCCAGACCACAGAGAACAGAAAATCACCAGCCCTGTTACCGATGTGGCGGTAGAAATCATGCAGCGCAGGTATGTAGGTATAAAACAGAGACATGCCACAAGTGTTCAAAAGTAGGACACATAGCAAGGATGTGTAAAACTAAAAATAGGCAAGGACATACACAGTATGTAACTGAAAATAAAAATGAGACAACAGGAAATGGTGATGATGAACTGTTTGGGTCATATCCCATGAATGCCGTGTATCCCACACATACTGTTGGAAATGGAAAGAAGGAAATTACAGTACATGTCCAATTAGAAGGAACTCCTCTAGAGATGCAGCTTGACACAGGAGCTGCTGTAACACTTGTTTCTGAAATAGTGTATAAGAAGCATCTCTCTCATCTGCCACTGAAAGAAAGTAAAGTGCAGCTGTCAACCTTTTCCGGTGAGAACATTCCCTTGATGGGACAAGTGACTGTCAATGCAAAATATGGGAACCAGAGTGGTGATCTACCCCTAGTGATCGTGAAGGGTAACAGACCAGCCCTCCTTGGCCGTAACTGGCTCACAAACTTCAAACTAGACTGGGCCAGCATCTTCTCAGTTATACCAGCAGGGGGCTGTAATAACGCAGATGTGGAGGCAGTGTTGCAAAGATACAAAGCAGTGTTTTCTGAGGAGCTTGGCACTATTCGTGAGTTTAAGGCCAGCATCACAGTAAAGCCAAATACCAAACCGGTCTTCAGGAAGGCCAGACCAGTGCCATATGCACTAAAGGATGCAGTTGAGAAAGAGTTAAACCGGCTAGAAAAAGCAGGCATTATCTCAAAGATAGAACATAGTCAGTGGGCTGCGCCGATAGTAGTGGTACCCAAATCAGACAAGTCAATTCGTATCTGTGGAGACTATAAGGTCACAGTAAATCAGAGTGTGGAAGAGGAGAGCTATCCACTACCGAACGTTGAAGACCTCTTCGCCACACTGGCTGGGGGCACTCTCTTCAGCAAGTTAGACCTGTCACATGCTTACCAACAGCTTGAGTTAGAGAAAGACTCAGAAAAGTATTTGACAATAAATACTCACAAAGGACTGTATGTCTATCATAGACTTTCATATGGAGTGTCTAGTGCGCCTTCTATGTTTCAGAATGTGATGGACCAGATCCTCCAAGGCTTAGAGCACGTGACCTGCTTTTTGGATGACATATTGGTCACAGGAAGAACAAGAGCTGAACACCTGAGGAACCTGGAGGAGGTACTGAGCCGCCTGGAGAGCTACGGGGTGAGAGTGAAAAGAGCAAAATGTGACTTCATGCAGGAGAAAGTAGAATACCTGGGACATCTGATAGATAGGGAGGGACTGCACCCCACTGAGACAAAGGTTGCCGCCATAGTTAATGCACCCCAGCCTACAAACGTCACAGAGCTACGGTCATTTTTAGGGCTGTTAAACTATTACGGTCGGTTCATGAAAGACCTGTCGACTGTACTGCAGCCGCTACATCAACTTCTAAAGAAGGAAATTGATTGGAAATGGACTCCTGAATGTGCAGCAGCATTCAAAGATGCAAAAGAACAGTTAGTGAAGAACTCAGTAGTAGTTCACTATGACACCAAGAAACCCCTGAGATTAGCTTCAGATGCATCCCCTTATGGGATAGGGGCAGTCATGTCTCACATAATGGAAAATGGGGATGAGAAACCTATCGCCTTTGCGTCGCGTACATTGACAGAGGCAGAAAGTAAATATAGTCAGATAGAGAAAGAGGCTTTGGCCATAATTTTTGGCGTGACCAAATTTCATAAATACTTGTATGGCCGCAAGTTCAGTTTAATAACTGACCACAAGCCCCTCCTTGCCATTTTGGGACCCAAGTCTGAAATTCCCACATTAGCTGCCTTACGAATGCAACGATGGGCGCTGAGACTGATGGCTTATGACTACAGTATAGAGTACAGAACGTCAGCAGAGAATGCAAACGCAGATGCGTTATCTAGACTGCCGGGGAAGGAAAAGGATAATACAGCGGAGGAGAACAGTATCTTCTATTTCTCAGTAGTGGATGAGCTCCCCGTGCAGGCCACAGAGATCGCACAGAGCACTCTCAAGGACCCAGTCCTATGCAAGGTACTGGAGCTGACTCGGTCCGGATGGCCAAGTCATATTAAGGATGAGAGACTGAAACCATACTTTACCCGAAAAAATGAACTGTCTGTGGAACAAGGTTGTATTCTGTGGGGAATTCGAGTTATCATTCCACCAGCACACCGAGAGCGACTACTGCATGATCTACACCAAGGCCACCCTGGAGGGTGCAAGATGAAGGCCTTGGCCAGGAGCTACTTGTGGTGGCCCCAGTTAGACAGTGAAATAGAACATGCAGTACAACAATGTGATGCCTGTCAGAGTGTAAGGAAACTACCAGCAGCCGCACCACTACACTGCTGGCAGTGGCCGACTAGGGTTTGGCAGAGGATACATATTGACTTTGCAGAGAAAGATCAACACCACTTCTTAGTATTAGTGGACAGTCATTCGAAATGGCTTGAGGTAATCGCCATGGCAACAACCACAGCCGCCAAAACGATTGAGGTTTTGCGGAACATCTTTTCTTCCTACGGTCTTCCTGAGGAGATTGTTTCCGACAACGGTCCTCAATTTACTTCGCAGGAGTACAAGACATTCCTGCTAAGCAACGGCATAAAACAGACGTTGGTACCAGCTTACCATCCCGCTTCCAATGGAGCTGCAGAGCGAGCAGTTCAGACAGTGAAAGCGTCACTGCTGAAACAAGTGCTCGATGAAAAGAAACAAAATGTCACGATAACAATGCAGCACAGGCTCGCAAACTTCCTGATGTCATACCGGAGTACACCACACAGCGTCACAGGATGCGCACCAGCTGAACTGTTCCTCAAACGTCAAATCAGGACCAGGTTCAGCTTACTGAAACCAGATCTTGCTCGAGTGGTGGAAGCAAAACAACAAAAGCAGAAAGACTACCATGATCAAACCGCCTCCAAGCTGAGACATCTGTCTGAGGGTGACTCAGTCCTGATCCGAAATTTCCGCGGAGGAAAGGAGAGGTGGACGAAAGGAACAGTGGAAAAAAGACTCGGACCAGTCACCTACCTGGTATGGAACGGAGTGTGCCGGCGCTCAGTCCACATCGACCATCTGCTGTACAACCGACCGTCCAGTCCAGGGACATTGGAGTTTCCGGATGAGCAGCTGGACGTCACAAACAACTACCCTGCGGTGGTTCATGCGGACTTGGGGGGAAAGGCACACCTGGAGCAGTAGGTGGTAGCCCGTACTCACCTGAAGAGACAACATTGAAACGTATGCAGACTAAAGAGACACTTGTAACACCTTCACCAGGCTCAGTGGCCTGTGACAAGGCAGTTACACCTGCCAAACGAGCAGCCAGTTCCCAGAGGTGCTTGGGCGCAGGTACCCTGTGAGAGAAAGAGCGCCTCCTAAACGACTGAACTTGTGATCAGTCAGTAGTGAGGAACATTGTTCCTAAAGTAAAAGAGTTCCTGTTCATACAAAAATGTGAAAAAGAGTTCCTGAGACTGAAATGTAAAAGACTGAAATTCTGGGTCTAATGGTTGTGTTAGCCGTAATAATTAAGTTACAATTTTCTAAGTAAAATAATTAATTTACTGTAGCAAAGATAAATTTAAGTTATGAGTTTATTCTTAATAGGAACTTCATAGTTTACGGGGAAGGAGTGTAGTATATTGATACTATAACTGCTTAGCTGATATATGTTATGCAGTTTGTGTTTAACCACCGCCATCTAGTGGTCATATGGTAATACAGAAATGCCCGGATGTTGACTGGTTTGAGTTGTCTGAGAACTGCAATAAACAAGTGCAGACGGTTGCAAGTTGGCTCCGTGTTCCGTATATCTGTTATGGATATATTAACAGTGGTATATTAGGGCAAAGTTATTACACACATAATATTGTTACACAGTCTTCCTTGGATGGTTATAGCGTTATGGCTAATAATCAGATCTTTCTTCAGAATATTGATTAAACAGAGCAGCTTTTTGAACGCGGAAGTGGTCTTCACCTGTAGAATCCACAACCACCCCCCTCCTGGTCTGACGCAGCTTCCGACAAGGACGTAATTTATTTATTTATTTATTGATTGATTATTCTGCACCAAACACCATGATCACTAAATAAATAAATAAATAACCGAAAGGACGTCCTTGCCGAAAGCTACGTCAGACACAGCAGCATCAGGTTCAATAAAGATTTAAGGAAAAGTTAAAAAAAAAAAAAAAAAAAAAAAGTTATTCTCTGCTCACAGCGTCTTTCAGTGCCGCAGCGGCTCGGCTGGATCACTTGCTCTGAGCGTCACATGTCGCCGCGAAGGGGACTGCATTGGAATCAACTGAAAGCCTCCATCGTCAAAACCTGACGAAAAACGGGCACCTAATGAGTCAGGCATGTGACGAGGAGGGACAGTGACCGTTCGTCAGGCTGTTGACGCACTGGGAGTGAGGGAGAAACGGTCCCGCCCCCCTTCGTCAAAATCCGACGATGAGGGATTTGCATTCAAGTCTATGAGTGGCCCTATTCGTCGAGAAACGACCTCGAGGGTACCCCCTCCACGTCAGTATATTGACGTAAGGGGCCTTGACCAAGCGCCAACCGTTTGACGCAAAGGGGTGAGACTGTGTTGTTTAAAACAGTTCTTTTACCACGATTTTTAAACAGACATTTTAATTAAAAGTAAAACAACTTTCAACTCTAATTTTCCTGTGCCTTTCAAAACAAGTGGAAAATTGCTGGTATAACAGGACCTCACATTATTTTGTGACATTTCAAAATTTTCGATTTTCCTTTGATTTTTAATTATTCAGAACAAAACTGCAACTTTTTTTTGCAACTTTCGCTGTCCCCCGCAATTTAATCGCAACAAAAGCGCTTAAAACATCGCAACATTCACCGCAATTTTTTCAAAATGTGGCCGCAAAATCAGGCATTTTAGGCCGCAACAATCACAAAAAAAGCCCGCGAAATCCTGGAGGGACTGTTTATTGGTGTGGATCTTCATCAGCCTCATCCTGAGGTCCACACCAGAAGATTGATGTTTGAATTCTTCTTTTTCATGAATTGTCTGTTAAGTTGTTGATAAATGAACAGATGATAAACTGTTTTGTGTCTTGTTCTCTCCATCAGACACCTGTGAACTGGAAGTGGACATGAACTCAGTGAACAGAAAACTCAAACTGTCTGACAACAACAGGAAGGTGACACGTGTGATAGAGAATCAGTCATATCCTGATCATCCAGGCAGATTTGACTTCTGGTCTCAGCTGCTGTGTTCAACTGGTCTGACTGGTCACTGTTACTGGGAGGTGGAGTGGAGAGGAGATGTCTATATATCAGTGAGTTACAGAGGAATCAGCAGGAAAGGAGACAGTAAAGACTGTTGGTTTGGAAGAAATGATCAGTCTTGGAGTCTGAGGTGCTCTGATGTTGTTGCTCATTACTCTGTCTGTCACAACAACACAGAAACATCCTCCTCCTCCTCCTCCCGTGTCTCTAACAGAGTAGCAGTGTATGTGGACTGTCCTGCTGGCCCTCTGTCCTTCTACAGTGTCTCCTCTGACAAACTGATCCACCTCCACACCTTCAACACCACCTTCACTGAACCTCTGTATCCTGGGTTCTGGATCAGTCCTGGTTCCTCAGTGTCTCTGTGTCCTGTGTAGGTCTCACTGTCTCTCCTGAGGATGGACAGACAAACAGATAGATAGATAAAGAGATACAGTGCATACAGAAATAAAGTATGCCCCCCTTCAAATTTTCTCCATTTATTATGTTGTAGCTTTATGTTAAAAGGTGGGGTTGGCAGGATTTGTTTGAAAACAAGCCTACAGGTCTTTGACCAGTCAAATCTGTTCTGGTCTGGGGGTTCCTGATTGGTTTAAGGGCCAGACCTACCCTGTCCTAACAAATTGGGAGGACATCTCTGCTTATTGGTATTTTTATTTAATTTTTTGCTTTGTTTTATTATTAACTGCTTGTACATAAACACACAGAATGAGAAATCTGAGACAGTGGAAACTGAAATGAACTGAAAGGATTTAACGTCTCCTTTTTGGAACAATGTTGATGTAATGTTAATGTAAACATAATAAATGCTATGTTTTTGTATACTGTGTAAAAAGATGAATAAAGGTTTCAGGATGTCGAGGTGGAGCTGAGGTGACGAGTGTGATTGTTGATTGATTGTTGCTGACGAACACAGAATGGAATATCCCTTCAAAGCCCCCAAAAGGCAATTCATTTTTTGTAATAATATAATAATGAACAGTACAATTTCTATAGGCTCCTTGTAGGTCAACTACGCGTGGGCCCTAATAAGAGGGAAAATTCTTCTTCACATTAATATTTGAGACGTTCAGATAATAAAGTTGACCTGTTCTCTGCTGATCAATCATCTCAGACACCAACAGATAAAAGATCTGGTCTTTAATCCAGGAAACAGCAGCAACATCACAGATCACATTAAAACAACTTCAGTGACGGGGTGGCGTTTAGCTCACTGGGTAGAGCTGCCGCCCCATGTTGAGGCTCAGTCCTCGGTGCAGGCGGCCCCGGTTCGAGTCCCGCGTCGGACGGCCCTTTCCTGCGTGTCATTCCCCCACTCTCTGCCTCCCCATTTCCTGTCTCTCTCTCGACTGCACTATCAATTAAAGGCAATAAAAGCTCAAAAAATATACTAAAAAAAAAAAAAAAAAAAAACAACTTCAGTGACTTAGGGCGTATTCACACCAGGCTCGTTTGGTCCGCTTAAAACGGACTTTTCCTCTGGTGCGGACTTTTTGGGGAGGTGTGAATACAAACCAGCGGACTCTGGTGCGGATCAAACAAGTGGACCGAGACCACCTCTGCAGCTGGGACTCGGTCCACTTGTTTGATCCGCACCAGAGTCCCAAACGAACCCTGGTGCGGTTCGCGTACAGTGTGAATGCAAACCGAACCTTTCCCGAACCAAATGCAAAATCCAAGCGCCTTTTTGGATTCAACAGGCTTCCGTTGTTGTCAGAAAATGTGGAAATTATCAACAATGAGCCGTGGGTCAACATGGAGCACAGATAGACACGCTGCCTCCTTGATATCTGGTCAGTGGAAAACATTTATCAGATGCTGGAGAGGACGCACCCGTCGCCGTTAAGGATCTTTTTTTTTTTTTTTTTTTTTAACTGATAGCCTAACAGAAAGTCGTTATCCGATTAATAACCGTTAATAGAAATAAATGTGACTATGCTTAAATGACGATCGGCACGCGGCATCCTGAGAGAATGATTATGTTTTTTTGTTTGTTTTTTGCTGTGCCGTCCTTTTTTTCTTTTTTTTTTTTAGCGCACCAGACTAGGTGTCAACATCTACACATGTAAACGGGTACAAATCATAAGCCGTTTACACGTCTTTTTTCCCCCTCCTCGTTCATTTCTCACCAATATATAGGCTATAGTATTTTTAGGGGTGATAATGTTGCCTGAAAGCTTCAGATAATAATGGACTGCGTGTCAGTCCCCCCTCACTTTATCTCCACGTAGCCTACCCGTCTCTCTCCAGCTGTCCTTTCAAAATAAAGGCCGGGGAAAAAAAACAAAACACCGACTCCTCCAGCCTGTACTGCTAAGGAGGCTCAACATCGCCAGGCTTTGTGTTCATGTTCCAGCTTAACAAAACCTCAAGCCCCGGCCCGAGTTAACACGGTAGGTTACGAAGCTGGTTATCAACTTGCTCCTGACACGAGGAGCGTAGGTATTCCCTCATCTGAACATCTGCAGGCGGAGACGCTCGGAGAGAAAGTAAACAGCAGCGGATCAGCTGATCTCTCCGTACAAACGCAGACAGGCGGCCGCCTCAAAATTTATAATGCAGAAAAAACCCTGGTCTGAGTACGCTGATAATTTTTATCCAATGACTGAGCGACTGTGGGACACACGTGCTTTTGTTTACAAAGTTGATCCGCTTGTGAAAAAATGCAATGTGAATACAAACCGCACCAAGTAAAAAAAAATTTAGTCCGCACCAAAGCAAGTGAACTATCGGACTTTCCTGGTGTGAATACGCCCTTAAAGTTTGTTCAATCTCAGCAGGTCGATGATTCAGTGCTGCAGATAATCAAGTTTTATAATGCCAGGAAGCCTGATCTATAATCTATAATATCACATCACAACTTTACTCCAGTCCAGGTCCAGATCTACAAACCTGGACTTCACCTGGGTGAATGCAGAATAAAAGGAGGTGAAGAATCTGTTTTACAAAGAGCTTTATTAAACAACTGGTTCACCAGGACAGAAAATAAAAACGACGGCAAACTGACGACACTGTTTCTAATCAATACTCTAATTAATCCTCATGATCTGCTTCCTTTTACGGAAGCGCATTGCATTCACTTGATAAAAAAAAATGTAGACACCTTATCTCGTAATTACGAGATCTTTTCTTGTAATTACGAGATCTTTTCTCGTAATTACGAGAAAAGATCTCGTAATTATGAGATCCTGATGTCGTAATTATGAGATCCTGAGATAAAGAAAAAGGAAATGTCTATAAATCCGCTCTTGTTGTCTTAATAGATGAATGCTACGGTGGTGCAGTGGTTAGAGCAGTTGCTACCCATACAGGAGATTGAGGATCGAATCCTGGGTGAAGCACATCGTTCTCATTTTGTATATTAGGCCACTGTAGCCTACATTATTAGACAGCGGGGGACACACCGGCCCACGTTAACCGATTGTGCCGTTCATACACACCAAAGACCCCGGTGCCTGGCCGCCGCCGCCGCTGCTGCTCTAGTGGCGGCCGGGCACCGGGGTCTGTGGAGCGGGTTCATGAAGCCTGGTTGTCCCGACATGACTCAACTCACAACACTGTAACGCTATGCTGTGTGTCTTGTAGCCGAAAAACATAACGTGACAGCCGCAGTGTTGTGAGTGAGTCATGTCGGGACAACCAGGCTTCATGAACCCGCTCCACAGACCCCGGTGCCCGGCCGCCGCCGCCGCTGCTGCTGCTGCTCCGGAGGGCAATCAGTGAGCTTCGCCTTCCCCACCCAGGGAAGGCCATCCTGGCAGTTAAGAGAAGAAACTTTCTGCTTCTAAGTTGTTAAGTTTAGGAGCAGCGGAGCGGCTCACGGCTGCAGCTCTGTTCACTTCACACACTGAGAATGGAGTTTGTTTTCTTCCGGTAGACGTAAATACGTAACACGTGTACCCCCTGTCCAATCAGAAGGACAGGGGGTGAATGGAGTTTGTTTTCTTCCGGTAGACGTAAATACGTAACACGTGTACCCCCTGTCCAATCAGAACGCTTCCCGACCCCCAGACGTTAAGCAGAATTAAATAAAGGCGATTTAATGTGTTTTCCATGTTAACCCCAATTCTGAATTATTATTTCAGTGTAAACTCGAAGGAGAATACTTTAATTCCAAACTATTTAATTCAGAATAATTAATTCAGAATTAAAAAACATCATGTGAACAATAAGCCCCACCGTGGGATTCAATCCTCAGTCTCCCATGTGAGAGGTAACTGCTCTATCCACTGTGCTACCATGGACCGTTGATTCTGATTGAGACAAGAGCGGACTTATAGACATTCCTTTTTCTTTATCTCATAATTACGAGATCAGGATCTCATAATTACGAGAAAGGATCTCGTAATTACGAGAAAGGATCTCGTAATTACGACATCAGGATCTCATAACGAGAAAAGATCTCGTAATTACGACATCAGGATCTCGTAATTACGAGAAAAGATCTCGTAATTACGAGATAAGGTGTCTAAATTTCATTTTATCAAGTGAATGCAATGCGCTTCCGTACTTTTCTGTTGACCCCAATAATCAGATTAATTCAAACATGGTTACTTTTATTTTGAAATTCTGCTTGAACGTTTTTATTTATTTATCAAATACCAGTACATCAATGTTTTAACCCCTCGAACTCCATCAGCTAAATCAGTTCTGTAGTTTCTTTCTCCTCCACAACAGGAGGAAGAGCATCAAGTGAAAACATCTGTCTAAACACCACACACACACACACACACACACACACACACACACACACACACACACACACACATTCCTACTGTGCAATAATAAAACAGTGAAACACCTGTAGCAGGTTCTGGTTCAGACTTCTTGTTAAAACAGTGTCGGGTCGGGTCGCTTGTCTAAGTGTGTGTGTGTGTGTGTCAGGATTAACACCATTGCAGACAGTCATGAGCGTTCAGAGCACAGCAGGTTGAATGATTGTGTTTGCAAACAGCAGATCCACCCTCTTATTAATGTTGCTGAACCACACCAATATACAACCTGTCAAAAGACTTTCTATACATGAGCTTCTTAATGGAAAAAAATGTTCATTAAATTACATTAGGCTAAATCTAATTTTGAATTCTGTATCAGGTAAAACATACAGTGATTATGCTGAAGCCTGGCTGCTTTGTCAGTCAGCTCTAGTAATGCAAAGAAAAGAAAAAACAGACAAACGTATAACTTAATTCAGACTGTTGGGCGGGGTGATTTCAAGAATGTAATGTTGCATGATTATCTCATAGCGTGGTGAATGTGCAGGTCACAACTTGTCCAGAGCGTTGTGGAGTTGTTGGATTGTGTATTTGATGAGTTTGATGAGGGACAGAGGACCTGTACCGTTCACCTCCATTGTGTTCACTGAGCAGCTCACGTCTCTGCCCCGCCGATCTCAAAACAACATGCACTGATAATTAAAGGTAATGAACCTACTGCTGTGACTATAGGGATTATGGTGAGAGGAGGATCTGATTAAATGTTGAACTATACTTTTATGTAATTGACTGGACTCATAAACACTTTAATATTTGATTTTTTGCAGAAAATTGGAAATGTAACATTTTGGACAAAATGCAAGTTGATGCAAAGGGCTCAGCTGTTGGTCAGAGATGTGACTGTCAGCTGTTGAACCTGAATCTATTGCTCCCTGGAATATGGCTTACCACCATCTAGTGGGCAGACTATAGAACTACACCTCTCGTGTGATTTCCATCAGAAGTTAAATAACATGAAAAAAAAGATCTAAAAATATAAAACCATTAAAAAGTTATGACTTTACCATCACAAGGACTCAATGAGTCCTTAACAGGGCGAAAGGGAATATTTTAATTGCACATTGAAAAAAATACTATATATATAATTTTTTTATTCATTTCAACAGTCACAGATTAATACATAACTTCCCCAAACCATTTTATAGCATGATTATAGCCAAAATGCTGCTCAATAATGTAACAGACGAGGACTCATTGAGTCCTCGTGGGGTGTAAGCGTTAAGCAAGTTGTTGTCTCCATATCCAAGATCATAGTGAGATGTCAATGAAATGTCAACATGCTGAGGTGTCAACCTTCTGTTACAGGCAACCACTAGCTTCCTGCCTATGAGTTAACCATATCAGGCCAATATGTCAAAAGCGCTAAGTGCAAACGTGTACTATGCATTCTGCAACAATGCAATAATGTTATTGGACAATGCTTGATGCCGCCTCGTAGGAGGAGCACATAGCTCCTTCCTGCTCTTGTGGCTTTGTGTAAACAAATCTTGTTGTGCACTTTCGTACAGACTTTTGTGTGTATGACAGTCCACCTCTTACAAAATAAAAATAAATTACTTAAAGTGAAACGTCATTTTGCTGGACTAATGATTTTCTCTCTCACAAGTCAAAGGAAATTTCCACAACATTACAAGGTTTTTGTGTAGTTGTGTAGAGTGGCGACCTTGACACATAGTTATTGATATTATTTACCGATTATCGTGGTTTTCCTATGATTTTCAATTGCCTGCCAAGCACTTCCTGGAACTTTTGGAAGGCGTGATCGCCCAGCACTTTGAATTGTAGTTGTCGACACGGTTGACACACTTTCTCTTTCAAGGCACTCACTTCCCTTTATGCACAACGCTAGACGTCCTGCTGCCTTCTCATCGAAACGACATACACTCGTTGCTCCAGAGTTGGTAAAACATTCAAACTAATTATTTATTTACTTGTTGTATTTTGAGTTGAAACTTGTGAGAAGTTATTTTATTGTTGTTTGCTTCCTTTTTGTGTTGTTTGTATGTCTTGTGTAAGGACTGTCCCTGTGAGGTGTGTGTGTGGAAGAAAGGCTGCACATGGCTGAAACTTCGGGTAGCCTACTATCATATTTTTATCTATATAGGAGCTGCAACTTAGAATAGTTTAAAAGGCTAGTTTCATGGGGGAAAAAAAGATTGGACTTTAATAAAATGATTTATAAATTAAAAAAAAAAGATTTCTATGTATTATTTGTGGAACTGGGTTTCTTAAACAGGTTAGCCAGGGTTTTGATGTCACTCTGATGTTTATTTTATTTTTTTTAGATGTGGACTCTAAAATGTCTGATGAACAGGATAAATGTGGTCACATTCTGTTATTATCACTGTTTGACGGGACAAGAGAAAACCTTTTGACTCTTAATGAGTGTTTCAGATTGAGTTAAATATTGTTATGAATGTCTGTTGGAGTTAAATGAGAATTATTTAGGAACTATTGACATTTGTGTCGAACCGGTTTTGGGCAACCTCCCAGGTCGCAATCTTTGTGAGGACGCACAAGCGCTCTCCATAAAAAAAAAAAAAAAAGACAAAACAAAACTCGCCAGACTACCGCTCATTTCCACGTCAATTTAGTGTAGTATATATATCTTTATTTCGAACTCCGGGTCCATAGCAAAACGTAACACAAGACATAACACAACAACAGACACAGCACAGACAATAAAAGAGAATAGCTAAAACATAGAGATTGTTGTATTTCAGTAGAACGGCTGTGTCATGAATTCTAGTTGGTTTGTGGTTGGGACATGTCATTGGTCACATAGCCTAGACATTGAGCTGTGTGTAAGTCACGTATCACTTTGTTATACGTGACTTACACACAGCTCAATGTGTGTGAACAATGACATGTAGCTAACCACCAACCAACTAGAAATAGACTTACACACTTTTACTTTAAGAGGATGTGGTTTAGCTGCCTGACAGAAGCAGGAATCCTGCCCAAAAGAACAGCTAGGCAGCCCAGTCCAGAGAGCAGAGAGAGAGAGAGAGGTCTGATTGTAACCTGAGACCTGAGAAATAAATGCAGAAAGTGAAAGAACAGTTTGGACAGCTTTGGTCAAAATGAATCATATGACTCCATGTCCTTAAAACTCAGTCATCACTAGTACAGACTTGTCTTCACTAGAGTCTTGTTCCATTCCTAGATGAATCTGTTCAAGAGCAAATATTCAGTCAAAGGTCAAAGGACGATGTGTTATTCTTGTTGCTTGGAGGAAGAATCAACAGCAGTTTGACTCAGGGAAGATCATTAATGAAATCTTTAAGGACATTATTATTTTTATTTTTTTTAATTTGTTTTAAACATTGTATTTAATTTGTTAAGCATATGTCTTCAAATTTCTTTCTTCGGATTAAAAACATAGTAAAGTTCTTCCTCTGAACTGAGAATGAATGTATCAGTATGGACTAACAACATCACTTCTATTGTAATCAATATTTACCATTAACTCTAACTTGCACATTCCTGTGACAGTCCTGTATTTTCCTGTGTTGTCTTTCCAGTCTCATCTACTGACACCCATTGTTATGAGTCTTGTTGTGATGAAGCCTGTTGTTGTGTTTGTGTGAAGGTGGGGGCTCTGCTATGAATCAGTGTGAGGACAGAGAGGAGGGAGCCCCTCCCTCTAAAACCACTCTGAGGGGGGAACATGAGAGCCAGACCAAAGCTCAGAGGTGAGATGAGGATCTCTAACTGTCCATGACTCTTCACAGCTCATATCTTCATACTGTTTGTTTTTATTGAGCTTGACATTCTTGGTGATAATGGGCAACATCATGAAAACCAACTTGATTTCTCACGTGATTTGATGTTTATTTGGGTCATTATAAGGTTCAGTATATCTCATTATTTGTTATTTTCCTTGTTACCAGCAACAAGAAGCAGAGAGAAGACTCTCCTGTCCCTAGCTGTTTGTCCATGAAGAGTGACCGGTCTCTGATTTTACCCAATGATTTTAAAAGTGGACAACAGTCTGCTGTCCCCAGCTGTTTGTCCATGAAGAGAGCCCAGTCTATCAGTTTACCCACTGAATTTAAAAGTGGACAACATTCTCCTGACCCCAGCTGTGTGTTCAAGAAGAGAGCCCGGTCTATCAGTTTACCCACTGAATTTAAAAGTGGAGAGCAGTCTGCTGTCCCCACCTGTTTGCCCATGAAGAGTGACCAGCCTATGGTTCAGCTTGATGACATCACAGAAAGGTAAAACCTGATTATTCTCCATATAAAAGCTGTCATTTTTGCTTCATCATGTCATGTTATTCATAGAAAACATCTGTAAAAACTCAACTCAACTCAAACTTAAAGGTGCTGAAAACATGCCATTATCAAAATTACCATAAAATAGCCTATGCAATAAAATACAAATTAGCTATATGTAAACAAACAAAATACAAGTAAAAGACAAATGTATCAACTCAACTGAATGCCAGAGATTTGCCAAAGGATTTAAACGTCTACTGTATATTGACTGCAATGACCAAATGTGCCATAGGCTGTTACAATGCCAAGGAGCAGCTGCAGTTGAAGCTTGATCACCTTTGGTCTTTAGTGGAGTTGTTAGGATGAACAGTAGCAGCTGATTGGCCAATCTCAGTGCTCTGGCAGGTGCATGGATATGTAGGAGCTCAGTCAGGTACTGGGAAACCAGCCCATTAAGATCTTAACAACAGGCAAGGCAAGGCAAGGCAAGGCAAGGCAAGGCAAGGCAAGGCAAGGCAAGGCAAGGCAAGGCAAGGCAAGGCAAGGCAAGGCAAGGCAAGGCAAGGCAAGGCAAGGCAAGGCAAGGCAAGGCAAGGCAAGGCAAGGCAAGGCAAGGCAAGGCAAGGCAAGGCAAGGCAAGGCAAGGCAAGGCAAGGCAAGGCAAGGCAAGGCAAGGCAAGGCAAGGCAAGGCAAGGCTTTATACATATAGCAAGGGTCTTAAGAGCATCGCTATCTTGCGCTGCCATGTTTGTACAGCAGCCCAAACAGAAAATCCAGCCAGTAATAGAGCGCGTTTCGCAAGTATGGCGTTCATAAATAAAGACTAAAGTCGGAATGCTAGATATCACAGTTTTCCTCCCATCCTACACACCGGAGCATTAAAGACATGTCTGTGACATGCTTCGGTCAAAATACCCCAAGGATCAAACATCACAGCTCTTTTCATCCTCTCAAAACTGATGACTGGTTTAGTTTCTGTCCGTTTAAATGCAAATGAGCCACTGCTCACCAGGCCCCACCCCCTATACTTTTACTGGTATTTACAGGTAGGGGTGGTATTATGCAAATTTGAAAACTAATGACATCACTGGGTGACAACTGAGGGAACAGCTGGTAAAACCACATTGATTATAACCTATAACCTGAGCGATTAGTGATGCCTCTGTGTTCTACTGAATGACTGAGGAAGTCTTTCGTTCCTGCAGCAGTAAGCTATTAATAAACATTGTTAGGGTCAAATTTGGCACTGCTGTATGTTTTCTGGCTTGAGTGGTATTTATTCAGTATTTATTCAATGTTATCATGCTTTTGTGCTATTTAATTGTGTCCTTCTCTTTTTCAACAATGTCCTACGTTTAGATCATGTTTAACTTGTTTAACCATGTTTAACCTTGTTGTTGTGCATCTTGTGTTGTGTTTATGGTGTATAATGTCTCTGTGCTGTTTGTTGGCTGTGTGATTTTTTTCAGAGTTTTCCAGGAGACCTCAGAGGTTCTCAGTGATCAGTTCACCAAACATAATCACACAGACCTGGACTCCATTTTTATGGTGTGTAAATGTTCATCCACATACAGAACTGATGACTACAGCAGCCACCAAGAAATGTTCAGCTACAATTACAGTGTCATGCTGCTCAGAGCGATTGATATAATTATTAGTTATATCAATCGTAGACCAGAGGGGCTTTATTTGTTTTACAAAACATTTCTCGTCTCTCTCCTGTTCATCTGCAATGAATCCTAAAGAAAACATTTGTTGGCGTAATTTTTCTCTGGCATTTCATCCTCATCAAAAATAACTGAGATGCTGAGGTTTGTTTTGTCCTCTCTTGGACCTCATATGAAACATAACAAAATGTCTTTGTTACAATAGTCTTTAGTACCAGTTTAGAACCATGCTACCGAATCTATTTTGCTCAGATCAGCAGGTTTGATTAACATCTCCAAATCTCTCTATGTAGCTGTGAAGAGAAGTGGATATGATTAAGCACAGTCCGGTGACTGATGAGATGTTTGATCCATGTGTTTATACTGAAAGTGAAGTTTACACAGCATGCTATTGTTTTCCAGCTGCTGGAGAAGAATATTGTCACTTTCGTGAAGAACGAGCTGAAGAGAATCCAAAAACTTCTGAGTCCAAATTGCCCAGAATTATTAGATAATCCTGACAATGATGATGAGGTAGTGGGTGGTGATGATGAAGATCAGAGGAGGAGCAGAGAGTCATTTCTGAAGATCACAGTGAACATCCTGAGGAGAATGAAGCAGGAGGAGCTGGCTGACTGTCTGCAGAGCAGTAAGAGGATTTCTCTAAAGATTTAAGAAGAATGGGACATTTTCTAGTATCTGAAGAGATAGAGTGAAATAAACTCCTCAAATATTATTTCAGTCAACATTATCTCCCGTTTAATAATACTAATTGTTGGATTTTATATAATTGCAAAGCTAGTCACCTTTACAATGAGGTACAAGTTGTAAGGATTGTGCATTATGAGAGATGAAATTACCCTTAATACTTAACAACACCATCTTAATAAGTAAGTCGTCTTATTTTTTCGACTGGTCTATTGGGCTAATGTATATTCAACACCAGCTGACTTGAACACAATGTCATGTCGACATACCTGAAATAAATAAATCAGGGTAAGAACACAGTGTACGTCCCGCGTACGTCTGTGAAGACTCAGATCGTGCACAAGAGAGGGACGAGAGAGGGAGAGAGACATTAGCATGCTTGACACATCAGGATCCAATTGACTACAATGTGACATTGTACGTGGTTATTTTTAGGCTTGTTCGTTATCCAGGCAAGTGATTTTTTTTTCATTTTTGTGAAAAAGCCTTTAATTACTCAGTTGCAATCAGGTGTTAAGAGGATTTTTAGCAGATTAGTAAAAAAAAATATCCAGAATAAGATCTCCAACCCAACCTTTAAAATGTTGACTTCACATTTCATTCAATGATCACATTTTTTTCCCTTTATTTAGAAAGTCAAGTTGCAGTTTGTCGACGTGAACACAAATTGAACCTGAAGAAGAAGTTCCAGTGTGTGTTTGAGGGGATCTCTAAAGCAGGAAACCCAACCCTTCTGAACCAGATCTACACAGAGCTCTACATCACAGAGGGAGGGGCTGGAGGGGTCAATGATGAACATGAGGTCAGACAGATTGAATCAGTCTCCAGGAGACCAGACAGACCAGAAACAACCATTAGACAAGAAGACATCTTTAAAGTCCTACCAGGAAGAGACCGACCAATCAGAACAGTGATGACAAAGGGAGTGGCTGGCATTGGGAAAACAGTCTTAACACAGAAGTTCACTCTGGACTGGGCTGAAGACAAAGACAACCAGGACATACACTTCACATTTCCCTTCACCTTCAGAGAGCTGAATGTGCTGAAAGAGAAAAAGTTCAGCTTGGTGGAACTTATTCATCACTTCTTCTCTGAAACTAAAGAAGCAGGAATCTGCAGGTTTGATCAGATCCAGGTCGTCTTCATCTTTGACGGTCTGGACGAGTGTCGACTTCCTCTGGACTTCCACAACACTGAGATCCTGACTGATGTGACAGAGTCCACCTCAGTCAACGTGCTGCTAACCAACCTCATCAGGGGGAAACTGCTTCCCTCTGCTCGCCTCTGGATAACCACACGACCTGCAGCAGCCAATCAGATCCCTCCTGAGTGTGTTGACATGGTGACAGAGGTCAGAGGGTTCACTGACCCACAGAAGGAGGAATACTTCAGGAAGAGGTTCAGGTATAAGGAGCAGGCCAGAGAGATCATCTCCCACATCAATACATCACAAAGCCTCCACATCATGTGCCACATCCCAGTCTTCTGCTGGATCACTGCTACAGTTCTGGAGGAGCTGTTGAAGACCAGAGAGGGAGGAGAGCTGCCCAAGACCCTGACTGAGATGTATGTCCACTTCCTGGTGGTTCATCTAAAACTGAAGAAGGTCAAGTATGATGGAGGAGCTGAGACAGAACCACTCTGGAGTCCAGAGAGCTGGAAGATGATTGAGTCTCTAGGAAAACTGGCTTTTGAGCAGCTGCAGAAAGGAAACCTGATCTTCTATGAATCAGACCTGAGAGAGTGTGGTATCAATATCAGAGCAGCCTCAGTGTACTCAGGAGTGTTCACACATATCTTTAAAGAGGAGAGAGGGCTGTACCAGGACAAGGTGTTCTGCTTCGTCCATCTGAGTGTTCAGGAGTTTCTGGCTGCCCTTCATGTCCATCTGACCTTCATAAACTCTGGACTCAACCTGAACTTAGAAGAACAAAGAAAATCCTGGGTGGCTCCACTGATGTCCATCCTGTGGACTAAAGTCTTTGGATACAAACCTGAACTGACACCTTTCTACCAGAGCGCTGTGGACGAGGCCTTACAGAGTCCAAATGGACACCTGGACTTGTTCCTCCGCTTCCTCCTGGGTCTTTCACTGGAGACCAATCAGACTCTCCTACGAGTTCCAACATCAAAGACAGGAAGTAGCTCACAAAACAAAACAAAAATCATACAGTACATCAAGAAAAACATCAGTGAGAATCTGTCTGCAGAGAAAAGCATCAACCTGTTCCACTGTCTGAATGAACTGAATGATCGTTCTCTAGTGGAGGAGATACAACAGTCCCTGAGTTCAGGACGTCTCTCCACAGACAAACTGTCTCCTGCTCAATGGTCAGCTCTGGTCTTCATCTTACTGTCATCAGGAGAAGATCTGGACGTGTTTGACCTGAAGAAATACTGTGGTTCAGAGGAGGCTCTTCTGAGGCTGCTGCCAGTGGTCAAAGCCTCCAACAAAGCTCTGCAAGTGCATATACAGTATACATTTGGATCAACTTTTTCTCTTTGGTCAAGTTCAAAGTTACTGGTTCCTTTTGTCTGGTTGTTCTCATTTCAGGCTGAGCTGCTGTAACCTCTCAGAGAGAAGCTGTGAAGCTCTGTCCTCAGTCCTCAGCTCCCAGTCCTCTAGTCTGAGACACCTGGACCTGAGTGACAACGACCTGAAGGACTCAGGAGTGAAGCTGCTGTCTGGTGGACTGGAGAGTCCACACTGTAAACTGGAGACTCTCAGGTAGGGTGAATTTAGCAAAGCTTCATATATCTTTTATGATCTTGCATTGAATGAGGTGTAATAATAAAGTGGGAAGGTTTGCAGAATCGGGCTGCAGAGTTGCAGACACCAATAGTTTAATATTTTATCTGAAGAACACAAAACTCACACTGATTCAGCGTGTGTGTGTGTGTGTGTGTGTGTGTGTGTGTGTGTGCGTGTGCGTGCATGCGTGCGTGCATGCGTGCAGTCTGTCAGGTTGTCAGGTCTCAGATGAAGGCTGTTCTTCTCTGGCCTCAGCTCTGAGCTCCAACCCCTCCCATCTGAGAGAGCTGGACCTGAGCTACAACCATCCAGGAGACTCAGGTGTGGAGCTGCTGTCTGCTGGACTGGAGGCTCCAGACTGGAAACTGGACACTCTCGGGTATGGACAGATGGACAGACAACAGCAGCTCTTACAATGTGTCCTTGTCTCTTTGACTAACTGAACTGATTAACTGAGTGAAGGTGGATGAAGTTGATCCTGACTTTGTTTCCTCCTGCAGGCTGGACCATTGTGGACCTCAGAGACTGAGACCTGGTCTGAGGAAGTGTGAGTGTGTTTTAAATTTGATTCATGAGAACACAGCTGCATACAAGACTTGATTTTTACATTTCCCAGAAGTAGAAGTCTAATTTCTCCACAGTTTCAATCAGGATTTACTTTTTCTTTTTGTCAATGTGGCTGGAAAGATGTTGGAATTCAATCAATTTGAATCCACAAACAACAAACTGATCACATTGATCCAACAAAACAAATCAATACATGTTAGTAACAGTGGAGCCAACAGAACCATAAATACAACAGGCTTTTTGAGGGTAACATTTATGCTTTTTGTAAATGTATGTTTTTGGTATTTTGTTATTATTTGTGTGAAACCTTGGACGTCATGGCACGCAAGACAAATTTCAGAGTGATCTGACAATAAAATGTAATCTTATCTTATCTTATAATTAATGTCACAAAGAAGTTGAAAAGATGATTGAAGTGATCTGGGGCCGTATTCACAAAGCCTTTTATCTTACCGCTAGGAGTGCTCCTAACTCGCACTAAAAGTTTTTACGTAGGAGTTTTTTCTTAAAAGCTATTCACAAAGCCGCTGAGACCTACTCTTACTAAGGATAAATCACTAAGAGCAAACTAACGCCAGGTTCACACCGGACGCGAAGCGAAGCGGCCGCGGAAATTGCGCGCGAGCCGCGTCCCTCCAGTTCACACCAGACGCTGATTTCTCCGCGGCGGTCGCGAGCGCCTCTGCTCCTCAGCTGTTGTTCACTCACATTCAGAGCTGTGTTTTTTACATCATGGATAAGTAAATAACCTCATATAATTATAACACCATGTGCTGTGGGTCACACAACTCCCTGTACTTCACTTCCAAGATGAATTTCACGTCGTCCTTCACTTGACAACAACTCGTCTCTGCCTCTCTCTCTCTCTCTCTCTCTCTCTTTCCCTGTTTGTTTGTGTGTTTTGACCCCCCCTCCTCCTCCCTGCAGCCAGCCCACTCCGTGTCTCCCTATCCTGTGTGTGTGTTTTCATCTCTCTCGCTCTCTGTTGAGAGTCCGACAAATATAAATACGGTCGCATTTGTCAATCGCTGTATTTTATTTTGAAAAGTGTTTTATTTTGAAAATCGGATTCTCTCGTTGTTTCATGTGTGACTTCCTGCCAAGATATAACGCGATTGCTCGCGGCTCGTGCACAAAATAGAACAGACGCCGAAACGATAAATGCACGGCGCGAGCAATCGCGGCGCTTCGCGGCGCGTCGCCTCTGGTCTGAACTACACAACCTGTTAACTTGGGCGCCGAAGGGTAGCGGTCTCCGTTCCGCGGCTATTCGCGGCGCTTCGGCGTCCGGTGTGAACCCGGCGTAAGAGTGACGCCCCTGGTGACGCTCCGTTGCTATGGATTACATCAATTCTCGTGCACGAATTCGAGGCGCTCAACACGGTGATTGTTTGTTGAGTGCCGGCGGCGCCCCCCCTCCCCTCCCCTCCCTCCTCCTTCTCCCCCTCCTCGCCGCCGGCCGCTCCGCTCCACTTTTTTTTTTTTTTTTGCCGTCAGGTCCGACGGGGCTTTTTAGATTGCTTCGAGTCCAAACCACTGTCTCTGCTGCCGAGTTGGGCTCTGAACTTTCTGTCTTTCTCTCTGCCATCTGCATCTTTCTGCTACAGTTTTTGTCGCGTCTCACTTTCTGCAGTGTGACGCTGTGCAAATGCAATGAGGGTCAGTGCGTCCACTCGCAAAGCAGCCGCTGGTTTTTTTTCTTCCCACATTTTAATATTAATTTTCACATTCGTTGACAGCCCTATATGGTGATCATAATAATGATGAGAAAAGAAAATGCATTACCCACATTTGTGGCCTATAGCAGGATTTGAACCCAGACTAACAATAAGTTTAGTTTACTGCGGGAGCTGCCCTATCACATGAGCTATTACTACTAACAGATGTGTGTGTCTAGCGCACCCACCAACTTTTTAAAAATATTTTTGGCTCACATCAGCATGACTGCATCGCAGCAGTCGCAGTTACCTCGGTCCGACCGTTGTGACGCCTATATTGGACAGTCCGTCACCGTCACTACTCCCGTTTTATAGCGAAAATGTTGTAGATGACCCAAAAAAAAAAAAAAAAAACACAGACAAAAAGGCACGTTGGGCATCAAAGGGCAAAGGGGCAGGTGCTCCAGCACCCCCCTCTGCAGCAATTCGCAGTCCTCCATACATTTGCCTGGCTGCAGCCATTTCTGATTCTTTGTGAATAGGTCTTACTGAGTTAGGAGTCCTCACGAGGACTTTCAAGCTCTCCCAGACTTAGGAGCTACTTTTAGGCATAAAATACTTTGTGAATTACTCTTATTTTAAAAAACTAGGAGTCCTAAATTTAAGACTGACACGCCCACTTTTTTCAGGAGTTGCTCCTAAATTCGGCCCTTAGCTACTTTTAACCTTAAGATTCTTTGTGAATACGGCCCCAGGTCCGTTTATAACTGTAGTAGCAGCAGGGAGATGGAGCAGCTCCTGTATGGGGAACGTGGCTCTGACTTAGCTCCTGTCCAGCTGAACAGCGGAGTGTCTGTAAAAAGTCCCAGTGCTGTTATACTGTATATCAGCACTCATGGAACGTCTCTTGTCCAATCAAATTGCTCGGTTGGGACCGGTCGGAACTAACTGTTGTATAAATAGTCTTTATATTATGGCAGTGCTCCTTATTTCCTCATCTGCCTTCAGCCTCCTACAGAACTCGTCCACGTCACTGAAAACAGACAAAATGATAAATACTGGAATAGAAGAACCATCAATTTACATTGTTGACTGATGCCTGCAGTGCTATACTTTCACAAGAAACCTTACCATGAGAAGAAAAAATCCCACAGTCGTTCCCACATGTCTGGCGAGACAAGCCCTAAAATGAATAAAATGGACATTACAGGAAATAGTCAATTTTTTTCCACAAGAATCATGTATGATCATGTCAAAAATACAAACGTCAATAAAAACAACATGTTATAGCATAAAGTTGCACTTACAGTACGTGTGTGTCGACAGTGGCAGTGCCAACCATAGATATATAAACGTAGATGCCGCGTTCTGGCGATACGTCAGCGGGGCCGCCATATTGTGCAGGACACAGAACGTCTAAGCCTGTGAATATTCTCATTTGTCCAGGTCCAAGAGGCTTCATCAGTTGCGTACATGAACTGATGAAGCCTCTTAGAGGTGAAACGTCTTCCTAGACAAAATAACTGAGTCCAGTTGCGTTTGATTTAAATTTATTTGGGGATATCTACAGATCTACAGCTCTAGGTCACTGAATTGTTAGACTACACTACAGTAGGTCATTTCAATTTGCGCGTCTGTGTGTTTTCCTTTTTATTTTTTATATAATATTCATATGCGGATCAAGAGTGAGCGAGTGAGCAAGCGCGAGAGAAACAGCAGATGCGCACCAGGGGCCGTATTCACAAAGCCTTTTATCTTACCGCTAGGAGTGCTCCTAACTCGCACTAAAAGTTTTTACGTAGGAGTTTTTTCTTAAAAGCTATTCACAAAGCCGCTGAGACCTACTCTTACTAAGGATAAATCACTAAGAGCAAACTAAGAGTCACGCCCCTGGTGACGCCCCGTTGCTATGGATTACGTCAATTCTCGTGCACGAATTCGAGGCGCTCAACACGGTGATTGGTTGTTGAGTGCCGGCGGCGCCCCCCCTCCCCTCCCCTCCCCTCCCTCCCTCCTCCTCCTCGCCGCCGGCCGCTCCGCTCCACTTTTTTTTTTTTTTTTGCCGTCAGGTCCGACGGGGCTTTTTAGATTGCTTCGAGTCCAAACCACTGTCTCTGCTGCTGAGTTGGGCTCTGAACTTTCTGTCTTTCTCTCTGCCATCTGCATCTTTCTGCTACAGTTTTTGTCGCGTCTCACTTTCTGCAGTGTGACGCTGTGCAAATGCAATGAGGGTCAGTGCGTCCACTCGCAAAGCAGCCGCTGGTTTTTTTTCTTCCCACATTTTAATATTATTTTTCACATTCGTTGACAGCCCTATATGGTGATCATAATGATGAGAAAAGAAAATGCATTACCCACATTTGTGGCCTATAGCAGGATTTGAACCCAGACTAACAATAAGTTTGGTTTACTGGGGGAGCAGCCTTATCACGTGAGCTATTACTACTAACAGATGTGTGTGTCTAGCGTACCCACCAACCTTTTAAAAATATTTTTGGCTCACATCAGCACGACTGCATCGTAGCAGTCGCAGTTACCTCGGTCCGACCGTTGTGACGCCGATATTGGACAGTTCGTCACCGTCACTACTCCCGTTTTATAGCGAAAATGTTGTAGATGACCCAAAAAAAAAACACCGACAAAAAGGCACGTTGGGCATCAAAGGGCAAAGGGGCAGGTGCTCCAGCACCCGCCTCTGCAGCAATTTGCAGTCCTCCATACATTTGCCTGGCTGCAGCCATTTGCGATTCTTTGTGAATAGGTCTTACTGAGTTAGGAGTCCTCACGAGGACTTTGAAGCTTTCCCAGACTTAGGAGCTACTTTTAGGCATAAAATACTTTGTGAATTACTCTTATTTTAAAAAACTAGGAGTCCTAAATTTTTTTTTTTTTAAAGTATATTTTTCGGCTTTTTTGCCTTTATTTGATAGTGATGACAGTAGAGATAGACAGGAAATGGGGAGGCAGAGAGAGGGGGAATGACACGCAGGAAAGGTCTGCCCGACGCGGGATTCGAACCGGGGACGCCTGCGGCGAGGACTGTAGCCTCTACATGGGGCGGCCGCTCTACCCACTGCGCCACGCACCGCCCCTGGAGTCCTAAATTTAAGACTGACACGCCCACTTTTTTTAGGAGTTGCTCCTAAATTCGGCCCTTAGGAGCTACTTTTAACCTTAAGATTCTTTGTGAATACGGCCCCAGATGCAGGTTGACCCGGCAAAAACTCAAACGAGACGGTTAAAGAGAGGAAAAACACAGAATATAGCCTACAATAAGAGACTTTGAGTGGATCTGATGGTGGCTCAGGTTTAGTGATGAGAAAATTGTCACTGTCAGCTGCTGCTCCAAACAGTCACTAACTTTAATTTGAAGGGACAGATTAGATGTTGATTTTGTTAACAGGGACTTTGTTGCACCCATATCACCGTGGTTCGTCTTTTTTATACAGTCTATGGGTGCGTCTTGAAATCCCTCTTTGTCCAAAGCGGGAGATGACAGAAAGAGTCTGAGAACTACTTAATTGAAGCTACATTGTTGTGAGTTGGCTTGGTTGGCTCCGGCGTACAGGAAGCTCTGCACCGTGCTCAGTGTTTCAGCTGCTTCTAGGATAATGTAGTTAACGTCCCCAGCGTAAATGACGCCTGTGAATAGATTTAATCAAAATCTGGGGTTACAACCATGGTTACAGCGTTTAGAACGGCAGTCCTTTAGAACTTATGCCTTGCACAACATGGCGGCCAGCAGACGCATGGTGGCGCTGTTCGGCAGTATGGAACGCGGCATCTACGTTTATATATCTATGGTGCCAACGACCTATAGGCAGTTTTATTGTTGTTTAATTTAAAGGCCCTTTCACACCGGAGACGTATTTTTCGTGCAAATAATTCGCGCATCAATATTTTTTTTCGAACCCCGGTTTTCATCACGAGTCCGTTCACATCGACCGCGAATGTGTCGCGGCGAAAATGCGACATAATTTTTTTTCGTCGTGAGGTCGATTTTTCCGAGCTTTCGCCCGGCGAATAAACGCATCAACCAATCATGTGGCATGAAAAGGAGGTACGTCACATCCCTCACGTCAGAACACAGCTGTTTCCCAACAGACTGTGGTCTCTCACAGGAAAAAAGTTTCACCGTCTTTGCCCTCATCTCTGCCAGTCAGCCCCTCCACCTGCCGTCTCTCTGGGCATGGACTCACAGAGACGCACACATACACACACACACACACACGCACGCGGGCGCATGGACACGTGCTTGGCCGCTAATGTAAACAATGTAAATAAACTGTGTCTCGGAGGAGAGAGGAGAGGAGAGGAGAGGAGGAGGAGGAGGAGGAGGAGGAGAGGAAGAGGAGGAGGAGGAGAGAGGAGGAGGAGAAGGAGAGGAAGAGGAGGAGGAGGGGGGGTAAGTGGAAAGAGGAGAGGAGGAGGAGAAATAGCAATAGTGTGTTCATACTGTCAGGCAGTGATCAGATATTGATCAGTGATCAGACAGTGAGCTGCTGTGTTGAGTAAAGTTGGTAACAAGATGACAGTGGCATAGTGAATACGTGAGGGATAATTAACAGATTAAAGACATGACGTGGAGGCGAAGAACCAGCCGTCGCAAAGCGAAACTTTGGAATCTAATCGTCACATCTGTCGCATATTCGTGTCGCCGCCGGTGTCAATGGTTTTGATGCTAAATATTTGGCCGCGAATATTTCGCAATTTCGTGTTGTTTATTCGTTACGTCCGTGGTGTGAAAGGGCCTTAATGCACACGGTAGTTTCAGTTTCATTAAAAACAAAATGCCAAGAGAGCTTCTAGCAGAAAAATGATAAGCTTGGTTAGCATTTGACGTGCATAAAGGCTAATTGTGAACGTATTATAAGTCAAACGTTCGTTACGCTGCAGATGCATTTTCAACAAAAACTTTTATGACATGAAAGGAACAATGTGATTAACGTTCAATACCTTTTTTTCTAGGGTCTGCACGTCCATGTTCCCAGTAGGTAACATTAGCATAACACAAACCAGGGGGCTCTGATACAGAAAACCAAGGGGTCTGAATGTGCGGGTCCATACGTGCGGGTCTGAATCTGCGGTCTCCGGGTCTGCGGACACATGCTACTCAATTCGTGCACGAGAATTGACGTAATCCATAGCAACGGGGCGTCACCAGGGCGTCACTCTTACTTTTAGCGTGAGTTAGGAGCACTCCTAGCGGTAAGATAAAATGCTTTGTGAATACAGCCCCAGGGCAACAATGTGGCGATAAACAATTGTATCGTCAGCATAAAAATGTAAAGAGTAAAATGACTGAGATCCATGCGAACCCACAGTTTTCATATTTCTGTCTTTGTGCACATAAGTGTATGCATCTGAGCCAGGTCAGTGAAAAGCAGCTTAAAACCAGTTAGTCCTCTGACTGGATATTAATCAACACTGAGTTCAGCTCTTTGCAGCTTTTGGACCGAACCATCCAGACTGTTCTGAAACCTGTTTGTAGCAGACAACACTTTGAGATTTGATGTAAAAGGTGTGAACTTCGTGCTGAGTGTGAGCTCTTTGATGGAGCTGATGACGGTTTTAGAAGATGGTTCAGAGCTTCTTTGTGCTGCAGCGGAAGATGATGATGCAGTTTCATGACACTTTATTCACTCCATGTGTTTATTGGTGTGGATCTTCATCAGCCTCATCCTCAGGTCCACACCAGAAGATTTATGTTTGAATTCTTCTTTTTCATGAATTGTCAGTGAAGTTGTTGACAAATGAACAGATGATAAACTGTTTTGTGTCTTGTTCTCTCCATCAGACACCTGTGAACTGCAAGTGGACATGAACTCAGTGAACAGAAACCTCAAACTGTTTGACAACAACAGGATGGTGACATGGGTGACAGAGGATCAGTCATATCCTGATCATCCAGACAGATTTTACATCTTGCCTCAGCTGCTGTGTTCAACTGGTCTGACTGGTCGCTGTTACTGGGAGGTCGAGTGGAGAGGACTGGTTTATATATCAGTGAGTTACAGAGGAATCAGAAGGAAAGGACACAGTGAAGACTGTAGGTTTGGATGGAACGATCAGTCCTGGAGACTGAGCTGCTCTGATGATGTTGGTCATTACTTTGTCTGTCACAACAACACAGAAACACCCATCTCCTCCCGTGTCTCTCACAGAGTAGCAGTGTATGTGGACTGTCCTGCTGGCTCTCTGTCCTTCCACAGTGTCTCCTCTGACTCACTGATCCACCTCCACACCTTCAACACCACCTTCACTCAACCTCTGTATCCTGGGTTCTGGATCGGTGCTGGTTCCTCAGTGTCTCTGTGTCGTGTGTAGGTCTCACTGTCTCTCCTGAGGACGGATGGATAGATAGAACGATAGATAGATAGAACGATAGATAGAACGATAGATAGATAGATAGATAGAACGATAGATAGATAGAACGATAGATAGATAGAACGATAGATAGAACGATAGATAGAACGATAGATAGAACGATAGATAGAACGATAGATAGATAGATAGATAGATAGATAGATAGATAAATAGATAGATATAGCTCCTTTGTTGTGTATATTCATTGTCTAGACATTGCAGGATATATTTTATCATATATTTTCCTCTTTGTATTCTATTTATTTCCCTTAACTAATTTATTTTCCTCTGGAGCGGACTGGCCGAATAATTTCCTTCGGGATGAATAAAGTTCTATCTATCTATCTATCTATCTATCTATCTATCTATCTATCTATCTATCTATCTATCTATCTATCTATCTATCTATCTATCTATCTATCTATCTATCGTTCTATCGTTCTATCTATCTATCTATCTATCGTTCTATCCATCGTTCTATCTATCGTTCTATCTATAGATATAATACAGAAAGTATTCAGACCCCCTTGCTTTTATTCCTTTTATTATTAGCTGCTTGTACATAAACACACAGAATGAGAAATCTGAGACAGTGGACACAGAAATGAACTGAAAGGATGTCAAATCTACTTTTTGGAACAATGTTGATGTAATGTTAATGCAAACCTAATAAATGCTATGTTTTTGTATAGTGTATAAAATAAAAAATAAAGGTCTCACAATGTTGAGGTGGAGCTGAAGTGAGGAATGTGATTTAAAAGCCTCAGGATTGCATTTTTCTCCTCTGGCTTCAGGGAGACTTGCTGACCAACACAGAACAGAATATCCCTTTAAAGCCCCCAAAAGGCAATTCATTTTTCGTAATAATATAATAAGAAAGAGTACAATTTCTATAGGGTCCTTGTAGGTCAACTATGCTTGGGCCCTAATAAAGAGGGAAAATTCTTCTTCACATTAATATTTGAGACGTTCACATAAAGTCGACTCGTTCTCTGCTGATCAATCATCTCAGACACCAACAGATAAAAGATCTGGGGCCGTATTCACAAAGCCTTTTATCTTACCACTAGGAGTGCTCCTAACTCGCACTAAAAGTTTTTACGTAGGAGTTTTTTCTTAAAAGCTATTCACAAAGCCGCTGAGACCTACTCTTACTAAGGATAAATCACTAAGAGCAAAGTAAGAGTGACGCCCTGGTGACGCCCCGTTGCTATGGATTACGTCAATTCTCGTGCACAAATTCGAGGCGCTCAACACGGTGATTGGTTGTTGAGTGCCGGCGGCGCCCCCCTCCCCTCCCCTCCCTCCTCCTTCTCCTCCTCCTCGCCGCCGGCCGCTCCGCTCCACTTTTTTTTTTTTCTTGCCGTCAGGTCCGACGGGGCTTTTTAGATTGCTTCGAGTCCAAACCACTCTCTCTGCTGCCGAGTTGGGCTCTGAACTTTCTGTCTTTCTCTCTGCCATCTGCATCTTTCTGCTACAGTTTTTGTCGCGTCTCACTTTCAGCAGTGTGACGCTGTGCAAATGCAATGAGGGTCAGTGCGTCCACTCGCAAAGCAGCTGCTGGTTTTTTTTTCTTCCCACATTTTAATATTAATTTTCACATTCGTTGACAGCCCTAATATTATATGGTGATCATAATAATGATGAGAAAAGAAAATGCATTACCCACATTTGTGGCCTATAGCAGGATTTGAACCCACACTGACAATAAGTTTAGTTTATTGGAGGAGCTGCCCTATCACGTGAGCTATTACTACTAACTGATATGTGTCTAGCTCACCCACCAACCTTTTAAAAATATTTTTGGCTCACATCAGCACGACTGCATCGCAGTGGTCGCATTTACCTCGGTCCGACCGTTGTGACGCCTATATTGGACAGTCGGTCACCGTCACTACTCCCGTTTTATAGCGAAAATGTTGGTGATGACCAAAAAAAAAAAAAAAACACCGACAAAAAGGCACGTTGGGCATCAAAGGGCAAAGGGGCAGGTGCTCCAGCACCCCCCTCTGCAGCAATTCGCAGTCCTCCATACATTTGCCTGGCTGCAGCCATTTGCGATTCTTTGTGAATAGGTCTTACTGAGTTAGGAGTCCTCACGAGGACTTTTAAGCTCTCCCAGACTTAGGAGCTACTTTTAGGCATAAAATACTTTGTGAATTACTCTTATTTTAAAAAACTAGGAGTCCTAAATTTAAGACTGACACGCCCACTTTTTTTTAGGAGTTGCTCCTAAATTCAGCCCTTAGGAGCTACTTTTAACCTTAAGATTCTTTGTGAATACGGCCCCTGATTTACAAGTGGGTATTGGGGAAGGATTTTCATTTTCTCTTTATATTACCCAACATGTCTATGGCGAACCTACAGTGTGTTGACCAAAAATGTCAGCTTTTTTTATTTAAAAAAAAATTAAACTCAGTTGAGAGGCATATTTCTCCATGTGAATTTTTTGGTAGGCTATTATATTTAGTTTCATATACACCAGATGTTGATTAGTAGGACGTATTGTGTTCGGATGGCTGGAGTTAGTTCCACCTTTCTTGAGGCCACAAAAGGTGTACCTCAAGGATCAGTCTTAGAACCCATTTTGTTCACAATCTACATTAATGATCTGTGTGCAAACTTATCAAATGCCTCATACAATTTTTATGAGGATGATTCTGTAATTTACTGTTGTTCACACTCGATCTCACAGTCATTAGAATTTTTGCAGTCCGTCTTTGAGGCAGTGCCGTTTCATCTGGAGCAATTGAAACTGGTTTTAAATGCTGAAAAATCCAAAATTATGTTTTTCTCACCTGTTTCCTCTGAGAATATCCCCTCATTTAGAACTGTCCAAGGAAAATCTCTAGAGCTGGTCACCAGTTACAAGTACCTGTGATTAATTATTGATGGGGAGCTTTCATTCAAAGTGCATGTTAAAAATTTGATCTCCAAATTAAGGGTGAAGCTTGGTTTCTATTACAGAAACAAGTCATGTTTCTCCCTCAGAGCTCAGAAGCTCTGATGTCAGCTACATTTTTGCCTGCACTTGATTATGGCGATGTTGTGTAGGCTGTCCCAAACGATTATTTTTCTCCAGATTAATCTATCGACTATTTTTTCGATTAGTCTAACGATTACTTTTTTGACTAATCTAACGATTATTTTTTGGTTGACGATTAGTCATTTACAAAAAAACACTTCTGAACACTTCTCTTACTTAAATTCTTCAGATACTCTTTCTGGTGTGCGTTCCTCTAAATCTGTGGCCCTTGCTTTTGTCAAAGAAAGCCTTTTTATTCTATTTTGTGCCATCCTTATCCATCCTTATTTTGTTTTATTATATTTTGTTCTATTTTTATTTTGTCTTTTTGTCAATTTTCCTTTGTTGTGTCATAATTGTTATCAAGTCCATATAAGCAGTAGGTTGTATGTAGGTTTTTGTTCCTGATTGATTGATTTTGATTATCCAATTGGATGTGTTATTGGAATTTTTTTATTTCAATATGCACAAATCTAATTTTGATAACCTCACAACCTCAGAACAAGCAAAGCTCTGTGGACCCCCTGACATCTCTGACGCCCCCCTGAGGGGGGCCCGGACCCAAGGTTGGGAACGAATGCTCTAAATCTTATTTTTTGGAGGGGAAAAACTGTGCCACATCAGTTTGCTTTAACCTGGAAAATAGACAGATAAAGCAGAATGCACACTGAAATATTAGCACAGTGATTTTGAATAGGCACATAAGTATAGTCATGGAGCGGACCAGTGTTTCCTCCAGGATGTTTTTTAAGCCGGGGGTGCAGGACATGATCACCCTCACTTACGATCTGCATGCTGTGCTGCGTCGTCCGGGGTCATTCCTATGTTCCCACAGCCCTGTGTTCCCACAGCCTTATGTTCCCACATTTCTAAAAAAAAAAATTCCCACTGAAAATTAGGCCCTGTGTTCCCACAGCCCTATGTTCCCACATTTCTAACATGTTTTTTTTCCACGGAAAATTAGGCCCTGTGTTCCCACAGCACTATGTTCCCACAGCCCTATGTTCCCACATTTCTAACTTTTTTTTTCCACTGAAAATTAGGCCCTATGTTCCCACAGGGGGGCAACCGACATCCCACCAGTCCGACATAGGCCTCTAATTGTCCAAATGGCAATACTTAATTTTCTATCAAACGTCCCATTATTCTGACAATTCCTGCCTCCTATGGTCAGAATGAATATATATATATATATATATATATATATATATATATATATATATATATATATATTTATTTATTATTATTTATTTTTTTTTAAACATCCTGCCTTTCCAACAATTCCTTTAATAGCATACTTTTTCCCCAAAAAAGATTTTGCACTGGTTGGGCTTAAGCAATGAAGAAAGGAGTTGGTTAAGTTTAGTAAAAAAAAGACCAGGTAGAGGCTAGACAGGCCAGATAGATAAGAGAGAGTCCAGAGAAGTAGGAGCAAGTCACCTGTTGATTAACGCACATTTCCTTATATAAAGCCTTTTCGGAATGGTGGGATGATGGCATGTCGTGATTGCGGTATGTCGGAATTACAGCATATAACTGTTGCCACAGCCCTATGTTCCCACATTTCTAACTTTTTTCCCCCACTGAAAATTAGGCCCTATGTTCCCATAACATCACACGCATAGACATCTTTCCACATGTAGCAGAGCATCCACCATGTGATAAATCTCAAATGTGGGAACAAAGGGCTGTGGGAACATAGGGCTGTGGGAACATAAGGCTGTGGGAACATAGGGCTGTGGGAACATAGGCATGGACCCCTGCGTCCGGGTGCACACAGAGCAGCATGAGGACGTGTTTACATCTATGGATACATAAAGCAAGGAGACTGTGGCGGGTGGTCTGAAGGGAGGGGGGTGGGGGGTCCGCGATCGGACCGTATGAGTTTCGCTTTTACCGCGCACTGATGTCATGCATGTGCCCTTCGCTCTGTGTGTGTGTGTGTGAATGAGAGCGAGAGAGAGTCAATAACGGCGAAAGAGCGCTATGCGGAGATGAATGAACGGAACAGTATTGCAGCGATTCATCGCCGTGGTGCTGCTGTGGTACAGCATGTGTTTTTCTGCTGCACGTGTTACAGTCTATGGTTCACAACCCGACGGTGTGTTGTAGTACCTGTCGACGTATTTACGTCATCGACGTAATCGTAAACAACTCAACGGAATGTTGCACGTGTCGACGTATTTACGTCATCGACGTAATCGATTAGGTCGATTAATCGGGATAGCCCTATATATGTGTGCTTCAACCAGCTGCCTACTGTCCTTGACTCTGTCCTGGTCTACCATTGTGCTCTGAGGTTTATCACTGGCTGTAGCCGCCTCATCTATCACTGTGAATGACCATTTGGCCTTATGATCGAATTGCATTTGGTATCTCTCTGCTCCTCATGTTCCAACTGAAACAGGAAAAAAGCATTCGGTTTATCTGCCCCCTCTTCTTGAAATACCGTCCAATCTGAATTTAAATTGTCAGAATTTGTTTCACTGTAAACCTTCCGCTCTATCATAAGAAACCGACAACAGAAATCCTTCGAACAGTGCCTGTGTTCTTAAATTAGTACTGTGACAATAACTTGTGCACTTACTTGGTCAAATTGATTGCACTTTATATTTCACTGTTTGTTTTGTTTTTGTTGTCTATCTGTCTTGTTCACTCTGACGTGTGCTGCCCTTGTGGAAGAGGTCTTGATATCAATGGGTCTTCTATCTGGTCAAATTGAAAAAAATCAAATCAAATCAAAAATAACTGAGATGATCTAATGTTTGATCCATGTGTTTATACTGAAAATGAAGTTTACACATAATGCTATTGTTTTTCCAGCTGCTGGAGGAGAACATTGTCACTTTTGTGAAGAACGAGCTGAAGAGAATCCAAAAACTTCTGAGTCCAAAGTCCCCAGAACTATTAGATTATCCTGACAATGATGATGAGGTAGTGGTTGGTGATGATGAAGATCAGAGGAGGAGCAGAGAGTCATTTCTGAAGATCACAGTGAACTTCCTGAGGAGTATGAAGCAGGAGGAGCTGTCTGACTGTCTGCAGAGCAGTAAGAGGATTTCTCTAAAGATTTAAGAAGAATTGAAGATTTTGAAATAAAAGCCTCAAATGTTATTTCAGGCAACCACTTCTCCCCAATACCAATTGTTGGATTTTATATAATTGGAAACTAAGCCTTATAACCTTTACAATGAGGTACAAGTTGTAAGGATTGTGGATTCATGGAATGAGTATCAAAGCTAAACGTGTAGGTAGCGTCGCTAAAAAAAATGTACCAAAAGTCATGCAATATTCTCCAGTTGGTATTCACTCTTCTTTAGCTTCCCATGCTGCCAGGTGTGTTGGTGTCGGTCACAGGTGTATGACTGGAGTTGCTTGATGGATTGGATGATTGCACTCTCCCACAGCAATAAGGAAAAATTTCATTTTGGGAGTGGGAGTTTGCCTGTTGTTGCCTGTCTATGTGTTTTGTGGACCTTGAGCAAGCATTCGACCGTGTCCCTTGTGGCGTTCTGTGGGAGGTGCTTGGGGAGTATGGACTCCGAGGCTGGGGAGTATGGGCTCCGAGGCCCTCTGCTAAGGAATGTATGGTCTCTGTACGACTGGAGGAGCAGGAGCTTGGTTTGCATTGCCAGCAGTAAGTCAGACCTGTTCCCAGTGCATGTTGAACTCCGGCAGGTTTGCCTTTTGTCATCAGTTCTGTTCATTATTTTTTAGGACAGAATTTCTAGGCGCAGCCAGGGGTCGGTGTACCGATCTGTCTTGGTGATGAAGGCGCTGAGCCTAAAGGCGAAGCTCTCAATTTACCGGTCAATCTTAGTTCCTACCCTCACCTATGGTCATGAACTTTGGGTCATGACCGAAAGAACTATGTCCCGGTTACAAGTGGACAAAATGGGTTTCCTCTGCAGGGTTGTCCCTTATGGCCTTTTTCCACTACAGTTAAAGCTCTACTCAACTCGACTCGACTTGCCTTGACTCAGGTTCTGTTGATGGTGTGTTTTAAGGCAGCTGGTTTGATTCTCAGGTTGGACGTCATGCTCATGACTCTTTCAGTGATAACACTCTGGCCAATCAGAAGAAGGCAGTTGGTTTATGTCACGGTTTAGTATCACCTCTACTCACTTGGAACCGGGTCTGACATTAACGAAAAGGTACCAGATATCAGGTACTATGTTCCTCAGTCAGGAGTTGAAGGTTGAAGGTCAACCAGTGTGGTTGTTGGTCAGTCTATCATGTACAACAAGCCCAATCGCGATCCCACAAGTGTTCAGTTGGGTTGAGGTCTTGACTCATGGCAGGTCAGTCACCTGTGACTGACTCACACCTGGCAGCACTTGAACCTCAAAACAAGAGTGAATACCAACAGGAGAGTATTATGGGGCTTTTGGTACATTTCTTACCCTTGTTACTAATTCCATGTCTGCACGATCCCTACAAGTTGTGCGTCATTGTAAAGGTGACCAATCCAGCAAAATAAATTTCTATTATTATAGATGATTGACTGAAATAATGCTTTCAAACTTTTTATGAGGAATTTATGTTATAATGGGAATTCTTAAGTGCAATTAGATGTTAAAATTTTGACTCCACATTTCACTCATTGACCACATTTTTTTTTCTCTTTTTAGAAAGTCATGTTCCAGTTTGTCATCGTGAACACAAATTGAACCTGAAGAAGAGGTTCCAGTGTGTGTTTGAGGGGATCTCTAAAGCAGGAAACCCAACTCTTCTGAACCAGATCTACACAGAGCTCTACATCACAGAGGGAGGGACTGGAGAGGTCAATGATGAACATGAGGTCAGACAGATTGAAACAGCGTCCAGGAAACCAGACAGACCAGAAACAACCATCAGACAAGAAGACATCTTTAAAGTCCCACCAGGAAGAGACAGACCAATCAGAACAGTGATGACAAAGGGAGTGGCTGGCATTGGGAAAACAGTCTTAACACAGAAGTTCACTCTGGACTGGGCTGAAGAAAAAGCCAACCAAGACATACACTTCACATTTCCCTTCACCTTCAGAGAGCTGAATGTGCTGAAAAATAAAAAGTTCAGCTTGGTGGAACTTGTTCATCACTTCTTCTCTGAAACCAAAGAAGCAGGAATCTGCAGCTTTGATCAGTTCCAGGTGGTCTTCATCTTTGACGGTCTGGATGAGTGTCGACTTCCTCTGGACTTCCACAACACTGAGATCCTGAGTGATGTGACAGAGTCCACCTCAGTCAACGTGCTTCTGACCAACCTCATCAGGGGGAAACTGCTTCCCTCTGCTCGCCTCTGGATAACCACACGACCTGCAGCAGCCAATCAGATCCCTCCTCAGTGTGTTGACATGGTGACAGAGGTCAGAGGGTTCACTGACCCACAGAAGGTGGAGTACTTCAGGAAGAGGTTCAGAGATGAGGAGCAGGCCAGAAAGATCATCTCCCACATCAAGACCTCACGAAGCCTCCACATCATGTGCCACATCCCAGTCTTCTGCTGGATCACTGCTACAGTTCTGGAGGAGCTGTTGAAGACCAGAGAGGGAGGAGAGCTGCCCAAGACCCTGACTGAGATGTACATCCACTTCCTGGTGGTCCAGGCCAAAGTGAAGAATGTCAAGTATGATGGAGGAGCTGAGACAGATCCACACTGGAGTCCAGTGAGCAGGAAGATGATTAAGTCTCTGGGAAAACTGGCTTTTGAGCAGCTGCAGAAAGGAAACCTGATCTTCTATGAATCAGACCTGACAGAGTGTGGCATCGATATCAGAGCAGCCTCAGTGTACTCAGGAGTGTTCACACAGATCTTTAAAGAGGAGAGAGGCCTGTACCAGGACAAGGTGTTCTGCTTCGTCCATCTGAGTGTTCAGGAGTTTCTGGCTGCTCTTCATGTCCATCTGACCTTCATCAACTCTGGAATCAACCTGGTGTCACAACAACAAACAACCTCCAGGTGGTCTACAGTCTTGAGAGACACATCTTTCTACCAGAGCGCTGTGGACGAGGCCCTACAGAGTCCAAATGTACAGAGGACTTGTTCCTCCGCTTCCTCCTGGGTCTTTCACTGGAGACCAATCAGACTCTCCTACAAGGTCTAACGTCAAAGACAGGAAGTAGCTCACAAGCCAACCAGGAAACAGTCCGGTACATCAAGAAAAAGATCAGTGAGAATCTGTCTGCAGAGAAAAGCATCAACCTGTTTCACTGTCTGAATGAACTGAATGATCGTTCTCTAGTCGAGGAGATCCAACAGTATCTGAGATCAGGACGTCTATCCACAGACAAACTGTCTCCTGCTCAGTGGTCGGCTCTGGTCTTCATCTTACTGTCATCAGAAGAAGATCTGGACGTGTTTGACCTGAAGAAATACTCTGCTTCAGAGGAGGCTCTTCGGCAACTGCTGCCAGTGGTCAAAGCCTCCAACAAAGCCCTGTCAGTACAGTATATCCATTTGGATTAACTTTTTCTCTTTGGTCAAGTTCATATTTACTGGTACCTTTTTTCTGGTTGTTCTCCTTTCAGGCTGAGGGATTGTAACCTCTCAGAGAGAAGCTGTGAAGCTCTGTCCTCAGTTCTCAGCTCCCAGTCCTCTAGTCTGAGACACCTGGACCTGAGTGACAACAACCTGCAGGACTCAGGAGTGAAGCTGCTGTCAGGTGGACTGGAGAGTCCACACTGTAGACTGGAGACTCTCGGGTTAGTCTATAGCTGTTGTGTATTTATGATACTGATCTCTTGTTTTCTTGAAGTATTGAATGCTTGTTTTGTTGTGTTATTTTTCTGTAATCCCTCATCAGACTGAGCGGCTGTGACCTCTCAGAGAGAGGTTGTGAAGCTCTGTCCTCAGTCCTCAGCTCCCAGTCCTCTAGTCTGAGACACCTGAACCTGAGTAACAACGACCTGGAGGACTCAGGAGTGAAGCTGTTGTCTAGTGGACTGGAGAGTCCACACTGTAGACTGGAGACTCTCAGGTAGGGTGAATTTATCAAGGGTTCATATATCTTTTATGATAAAGTTTGTTAGTCTCGTGCACAGCAACTAAGTGCTTCTTCTAGGTGCCAGCTGGTGCAGGATAAATCACAGTAAAAATTTAAAAAAACTTCCAGTGCACACTAGAGCAATATTTATTATCCAAAGTGAAAACAGAAGGGGTGAAGAACACGTTTCACATGTTGCTTCATCAGATTCACTCTTGATTGTCATCAGGTGTGTGTTTAAATAGACAAGGTGAATGATATCATGATCCTGACAGACCCACAATCAATCAATGAATCAATCAATGAGATACAAGTACCAATTTACAAGCTCATCTATAAAAGGTAAGTACATACAAATACCATAAATAGCATGAGAAAGATACAAAGAGTAATGAAAATTCCAACATCTGACAAGTGGTAACTCTCATGACAGGAAACAATATAGTAGATGAAAAAAAATATGTAAATCATAAAAAAGTATAATAATTAGGACCCATTACAATAATGAGATACAAATGCATAATCTAAATGTACTGTACCAACTCATTAACGTATAAAAAAGGAGTGTATAAATAATCACAACATATAGAAAGTAGATAATACACATCAACTCGTGTGTGTGTGTGTGTGTGTGTGTGTAACGGATGTGCACTCACTCACCCACAAAGGACGTGCTAACCCTATCACCAAGTGGTTATTAACCTCTTGGCAAAACAGTTAGCATCGCCGCCTGCCGTACAGGAGACCAGGGTCCAAACCCCACCTGGGGCAGTCTGTACCGAGAGAAACACAATGCAGAGAGCCAGATATGACACCGGCTGTGTGTGTGTTCAGTCTGTCAGGTTGTCAGGTCTCAGAGGAAGGCTGTTCTTCTCTGGCCTCAGCTCTGAGCTCCAACTCCTCCCATCTGAAAGAGCTGGACCTGAGCTACAATCATCCAGGAGACCGAGGAGTGAAGCTGCTGTCTGCTGGACTGGAGGATCCAGACTGGAGACTGGACACTCTCAGGTATGGACAGATGGACAGATGGACAGACAACAGCAGCTCTCACACTGTGTCTCTGTCTCTCTGACTAACTGAGGAACTCTGCTTCATGTTTCATGGTGGATGAGTGAAGGTGGATGAAGTTGATCTCTTACTTTGTTTCCTCCTCCAGGGTCGACCATTGTGGACCTCAGAGACTGAGGAAGTGTGAGTGTGTTTTAAATTTGATTCATGAGAACACAGCTGCACATGTAAGACTAGATTTTTACATTTTCCAGATGTACAAAGTCTAGAGGTGTAACGGTATATGTACACGACGAATACGTCTGAATGAATATTACAAAAAAAAAAAGTTGCGTCCTCACCCCAATCTAGGTGGCGGTAATGAGCCTCGAAGCTGCCTGCAACTGTCATAACAGACGAAGAAGAGAAGTGATGAGAGTGTGAAGTTAGAGGAGGAGAGCTGCCTGCCTCATTTATGTCACCGTGTGGCTTCTCAATAAACACAACGGCGGCGGCGGCTCGCGACCATAGACTGTAAAGCAGCTCACGACTGGTCCACCGGACAAAGTCCGTCGGCGATGTTTCACGGATGCGCGCTGCGTCGCTAGAAACGCATCAAACACGTAGCGCATGTTCACTCGCATCCCCTCCCTCCCACATGTCAATCACTGGTGCAAGGAAAAAGACAACTTGTGTGCAACAACTTATCCCGCTGCTGTTAAGCTTTTATATACAGTCTATGCTTTTAAGCCTCTTGACATGAACACAGACAGGACCAGAAACATCACCAAAGCAACTGGCATCTAGCCTGCATTAACTGTGTAAACCAACATTGATGTTAGTTTCTTGTTTTGTTTTGTTTGTACTGTACTGTGTTGTCAGTTGTCAAGTGCAAGTTTTTTTTCGCTCTAGAATTTATGAATGGCATGATAACACTCCTAATGCACTTGTTTAATTTTATATTCTATTTTTTTTTAAAACTTTTATAACACAAGACAGATTTTAGTTTTACATTCAATAGTGTCTGTTGTACCGAAACCGTACCGTACCGTGACCCCTGAACTGAGGTACGTACCGAACCGTGACTTTTGTGTACCGTTACACCCCTAACAAAGTCTAATTTCTCCAGAGTTTCATTCAGGAATCAGCTTTTGTTTTTGTCAGTGTGGCTGGAAAGGTGTTAGAATTCAACCAATTTAAATCCACAAACAACAAACTTATCACATTTATCAAATGAAACAATACAACAATACATGTTATTAACAGTGGAGCAGAACAACAGAACCATAAACACAACAAGCTATAATTGATGTCACAAAGATGTTGAAAAGATGATTAAAGTGACCTGAGGTGGATTTATCCTCCAGTTCCTACCTGAATGGCAGACCTGGGGCCAGATGTGTGACACATCTGTACAAATACCAGACACACTCAGTGTTGAACATATGAACTGGTGTTCGTACAGAGTGTGTGGATGATTTCTAAATCCATCTTTAAAGGTGTTCAGAAATGGCTGTTTGTCCTGTTTGTCGCGCCGAGTTTCCACGATTTGCCGCACGAGTTTACCCGAGTAAGGAAAACAAATTTGATTGGTCGTTATCGAGGGGGCAGAATATTCAAAGCTTGGGGTGAGACCGAGCTCGGTGTGTGTGTGTGTGTCTCAGACGTTTGATTGACGGACGACAGATACAATATCAGCGGCTGATGAATCGTGAGCAGGCTGACGTATAATCCGTGCGCCTGCCTTATCCAATGCGAAAAAAAATACCACACTTTCATACCGGATTTAATCAAAAATAGAATTTTGCACAAAGTTTGGCCTATCGTCTGATAGCTGAGTTATTACACTAATTTTATGACCCAGAGTGAGCTCAAATTCAATTTTCTTTTCTGTACAGCTTTAAATCACCAATCAGACACATATTAATGATATTAATGACCCTGGTATTGATAATTTTATTATTTTAATACCATTAAAGGTGTCATTTTTTTCTCCCTGTTTTTCCTTTTTTATAAGATTCTTTGTTTATGTCTGTTTCCATGACAACACAAATGAAATCACTCATCACCATTCAGAGCTTCAATAATGATGATCTATGATCCTTTCCAGTCAAGTCACTATAAACAGCCGCATGCTGAGTGATTGTGATGCTGCTGCTCTGTTCAGATGTTCAAAGATCAGGGCAACAGTAATGATATGGCAATAAACAACTGTATCGTCAGCATAAAAATGTAAAGAGTAAAATAAAGTGTGTCCATTTCCATAGGGACTGAGATCCATGTGAACTCACGGCTTCATAATTCTGTAGAAGTGAAAGCACTTTAACACCAGTCAGTGGAGCCTCGGTCAGACTGGATATTCATCAACACTGAGTTCAGCCCTTTGCAGCTTTTGGACCAAACCATCCAGACTGTTGTGAAACTTGTTTGTAGCAGACGACACTTTGAGATTTTATGTCAGAGGTGTGAACTTTGTGCTGAATGTGAGCTCTTTGGTGGAGGAGATGACAGTTCTAGAAAGCAGATGGTTCAGAGCTTCTTTGTGCTGCAGTGGAAGATGATGATCCAGTTTCATTAGTGACACTTTATTCACTCCATGTGTTTATTGGTGTGGTTCTTCATCAGCCTCATCCTCAGCTCCACACCAGAATAAAAGCAAAATATTGTTGATGTTTGAATTATTATTTTTCATGAATTGTCAGTGAAGTTGTTGATAAATGAACAGATGATAAACTGCAGCTGTGTTGTGTCTTGTTCTCTCCATCAAACGCCTGTGAACTGGAAGTGGACATGAACTCAGTGAACAGAGACCTCAAACTGTCTGACAACAACAGGAAGGTGACATATGTGACAAATAATCAGTCATATCCTGATCATCCAGACAGATTTGACTTTTGGTATCAGCTGCTGTGTTCAACTGGTCTGACTGGTTGCTGTTACTGGGAGGTGGAGTGGAGAGGACTGGTTAATATATCAGTGAGTTACAGAGGAATCAGAAGGAAAGGACACAGTACAGACTGTTGGCTTGGAGGAGATGATCAGTCCTGGAGTCTGACCTGCTCTGTTGATCGTTGTTACTCTGTCTGGCACAACAACCAACAAACATCCGTCTCCTCCTGTGTCTCTAACAGAGTAGCAGTGTATGTGGACTGTCCTGCTGGTTCTCTGTCCTTCTACAGTGTCTCCTCTGACTCACTGATCCTCCTCCACACCTTCAACACCACCTTCACTGAACCTCTGTATCCTGGGTTCTGGATCAATCCTGGTTCCTCAGTGTCACTGTGTCCTGTGAGATAAAGAGATACAGTGCATACAGAAAGAAAGTATGCCCCCCTTCAAATCTTCTCCATTTATTATGTTGCTGTTTTATGTTAAAAGGTGGGGTTGGCAGGATTTGTTTTGAAAACAAGCCTACAGGTCTTTGACCAGTCAAATCTGTTCTGGTCTGGGGGTTCCTGATTGGTTTAAGGGCCAGACCTACCCTGTCCTAACAAATTAGGAAGGACATCTCTGCTTATTGGGATTTTTTTTTCATTTCTTGCTTTTATTCATTTTATTATTAACAGCTTGTACATAAACACACAGAATGAGAAATCTGAGACAGTGGAAACTGAAATGAACTGAAAGAATGTAACGTCTCCTTTTTGGAACAATGTTGATGTAATGTTAATGTAAACATGATAAATGTTTTTGTACAGTGTATGAAAGACAAATAAAGATCTCAGGATGTCGAGGTGCAGCTGAAGTGATGAGTGTGATTTAAAAGCCTCAGGACTGCATTTTTCTCTTCTGGCTTCAGGGAGACTTGCTGACGAACACAGAACAGAATAACCCTTTAAAGCCCCCTAAAGGCAATTCATTTTTCGTAATAATATAATAACAAAGAGTACAATTTATATAGGCTCCTTGTAGGTCAACTACGCTTGGGCCCTATAAAGAGGGAAAATTCTTCTTCACATTAATATTTGAGACGTTCAGATAAAGTTGACCCGTTCCTCTGCTGATCAATCATCTCAGACACCAACAGATAAAAGATCTGGTCTTTGATCCAGGAAACAGCAGCAACATCACAGATCAAATTAAAAACAACTTCAGTGACTAAGTTTGTTCAATCTCAGCAGGTCGATGCTTCAGTGCTGCAGATAATCAAGTTTTATAATGTCAGGAAGCCTGATCTATAATCTATAATATCACATCACAACTTTACTCCAGTCCAGGTCCAGATCTACAAACCTGGACTTCACCTGGGTGAATGCAGAATAAAAGGAGGTGAAGAATCTGTTTTACAAAGAGCTTTATTAAACAACTGGTTGAACATGACAGAAAATAAAAACAACTCCAAACTGACGACACTGTTTCTAATCAATACTCTAATTAATCCCCATGATCTGGTTCCTTTTCTGTTTTTGACCCCAATAATCAGATTAATTCAAACATGGTGACTTTTATTTTGAAATTCAGTTTGAATGATAAAAAAAAATCAAATATCAATACATCAGTGTTTTAACCCCTCGATCTCCATCAGCTAAATCAGTTCTCTCGTGTCTTTTTCCTCCACGACAGGAGGAAGAACATCAAGTGAAAACATCTGTCTATCACCACACACACACACACATTCCTACTGTGCAATAATAAAACTGTGAAACACCTGCAGCAGGTTCTGGTTCAGACTTCTTGTTAAAACAGTGTTGGGTCGAGTCGCTTGTCTAAGTGTGTGTGTGTGTGTGTGTGTGTCAGGATTAACACCATTGCAGACAGTCATATGGATGAGCGTTCAGAGCACAGCAGGTCGAATGATTGTGTTTGCAAACAGCAGCTCCACCCTCTTATTAATGTTGCTGAACCACACCAATATACAACCTGTCAAAAGACTTTCTATATATGAGCTTCTTAATGGAAAAACTGGTCATTATCTTTAAATTACATGAGGCTAAATCTAATTTTGAATTGTGTGACTGCCGTTTCTTTTACTGTATCAGGTAAAATATACAGTGATTATGCTGAAGCCTGGCTGCTTTGTCAGTCAGCTCTAGTTATGCAAAGAAAAGAAAAAACAAACAAACGTATAATTTAATTCAATCATGTCTGGAACTACATTCTGCTGGGCGGAGTGATTTCAAGAATGTAACGTGACATGATTATCTCATAGCGTGGTGAATGTGCAGGTCACAACTTGTCCACCAGATCGTTTGTGGAGTTGTTGGATTGTGTATTTGATGAGTTTGATGAGGGACAGGAGACCTGTACCGTTCACCTCCATTGTGTTCACTGAGCAGCTCACGTCTCTGCCCCGCCGATCTCAAAACAACATGCACCGATAATTAAAGGTAATGAACCTTCTGCTATGACTATAGGGGTTATGGTGAGAGGAGGATCTGACTAAAAGTTGAACTATCGTTTTATGTAATTCACTGGACTCATAAACACCTCTAATATTTGATTTTTTGCAGAAAATTGAAAATGTAACATTATGGACAAAACGCAAGTTGATCAAATTGTTCTGCTGTTGGTCAGAGATGTGACTGTCAGCTGTTGATTAACCTGAATCTATTGCTGCCTGGAATATGACTCACCACCATCTAGTGGGAAGACCATAGAACTACACCTCTCGTTTGATTTCCATCAGAAGTTAAATAACATAACAAAAACAAAAAAAAAAGATCTTAAAATATAAAACCATTAAAATGTTATGAATTTACCATCACAAGGACTTAACAGGGTGAAAGGGGCTATTTTTATTACACATTAAAAAAAATACTATATATATATATATATATTTTAATTTTATTTCAACAGTCACAGATAAATACATAACTTCCCCAAACCATTTTATAGCATGATTGTAGCCAAAATGCTGCTCAATAATGTAACAGGCGAGGACTTGACTCGGACAACAAAATGTTAACATGCTGAGGTGTGAAAAAACCACAACAAACCTTCTGTTACAGACAACCACTATAGCTTCCTGTCTGTGAGTTAACCATAACAGCCCAATGCGCTAAGTGCAAACTTGTACTTGCAAACTTATTCTGCAGTAATGCAATAATGTTATTGGACAATGTTTGATGCTGCCTCCGAGGAAGAGCACATTGCTCCTTCCTGCTCTTGTGCCTATGTAACCTGATGTAACCAAATCTCAGTATGCACTCAGACTTTTGTGTGTATGACAGTCCACCTTAAAAATAAAGTACTTAACGTGAAACCTCATTTTGCTGGACTTATTATGTTATTTTACACAAGTTAAAGGAAATTTCCACATTTTTGGACGTTTTTGTGTCGGGCCCTGTAGTCTTGGTTGGACTATGAACTGGCCTCCCGGGTCTCCAGATGCACTTTGAGGAATAAAAAACTCCTTTTTAGTATTCATCAGCCTGAGGGTGAGTCACTAATGATTGACTTTCATGTTTTGGTGAACTATTCCTTTAAAGCTTGTAATGAAAAAGATGAAGAATAAAAACAGGACAAAATACAGAAAAATAATTAATTAAAGGTGCAAGCAGCAGTGATCACACCACCACGGCGGGCTCGTGGCACCATGGGAACCGTGCACTGGGGCGTCAAATCAAATCATAGATATAGTACATAAAGGATAGAGTGCCTTGAGAGAGAGAGTGGCGACCTTGACACATAGCATTTATTGACATTATTTACCGATGATCGTGGTTTTCCTATTGTTTTCAATTGCTGCCAAGCACTTCCTGGAACATTTGGAAGGCGTGACCGGCACTTTGAATTGTAGTTGTCGACACAGTTGATGCACTTTCTCCTTCAAGGCACTCACTTCCCTTTTATTGCTGACGCTAGACTTCCTGCTGCCTTCTCATCGAAACAACATACACTCGTTGCTCCAGAGATGGTAAAACATGCAAACTAATTATTTACATAACTAACTTGTGAGAGGTTATTTTATTGTGGTTTGCTTCCTTTTTGTGTTGTTTGTATGTCTTGTGTAAGGACTGTCACTGTGAGGTGTGTGTGTGGACGATATAGGCTGCACGTGGCCGTGGTAGCGGAAGGGGGTAATGGTGTATTTACTGTACTGTCATATTTTTATCTATATAAGAGCTGCAACTTAGAATAGTTTAAAAGGCTATTTTCATGTAAAAAAAAACAAAAAAAAAACCAGTGGAACTGGGTTTCTTAAACAGGTTACAGTAGCCAGGGTTTTGATGACTCTAAAATGTCTGATGAACAGGATAAATGTGGTCACATTCTGTTATTATGACTGTTTAACGGGACATGAGAAAAGCTTTTGATGCTTAACGAGTGTTTCAGATTGAGCCAAATATTAGTATGAATATCTGTTGGAGTTAAAGCAGAAGTAAGCGATCCGGTCGTTTTGGCTAATGCTGCGTTCCAGGCAGGCTTTTGAAACCGTAAATTACAGCTTCAAGTCACAACTTACGATTTTGTAGCGTTCCAGGCAACCCACTCGTGTTTTTCCGACCTGTTTTACCTGTGAAAGTCACTATAACGGCCACTCGTAACTTCCGACCCGTGAACTCGTACCAGATCGAACTGGTATGACTTCACAGGTCGGAAAAACACGAGTTACGAGTTGCCTTGAACGCACCATAACAGTCCTCGTCCCTACGTCACCACATTCACGCGCACCCCTTGGCTGCACACACAGCCCTGCATGCCGTTCTCTCTCCTCATTGGATAAAAACTGTAGGATACGAGAAATGTTTTCTCCTCGGCTCAGAGCAGAGCAGAGTGACTGACAGACCCGTGTTTCAGACCAAACACTCTATGTAAGTGATTGCTGTCGGAAGATATAACTATTTAAGACTTATATTAACACAAATATATCACTTACTTCTGCTTTAAATGACAATAATTTAGGAACTATTCACATTTGTGTTATTGTTTGATTGGACCAACAGAGGCATGATTGTAACCTGAGACCTGAGAAATAAATGCAGAAAGTGAAAGAACTGTTAGGGCAGCTGTGGTCAAAATGAATCATATGTTGTTTGGACTCCATGTCCTTAAAACACATTCATCACTAGTACAGACTTGTCTTGTTCCCTATGAATCTGTTCAAGAGCAAATATTCAGTCAAAGGTCAAAGGACGACGTGCTGTATGTGTTATTGCTGTTACTTGGAGGAAGAATCAACAGCAGTTTGACTCAGGGAAGATCATTAATGAAATCTTTAAGGATATTATTATTTAGATTTTTAATTTTTTGCACACGTCTTCAAATTTCTTTCTTCGGACTAAAAACATAGTAAAATTATTCCTCTGAACTGAGAGTGAATGTATCTGTATGGACTAGTGACATCACTTCTGCTGTATCAATATTTAAAACTACCATAAAGTCAAACTTGCACATTCCTGTGACGATCCTGTATTTTCCAGTTATCTTTCCAGTGTCATCTACTGACACCCATTACTATGAGTCTTGTTGTGATGAAGCCTGTTGTTGTGTTTGTGTGAAGGTGGGGGCTCTGCTATGAATCAGTGTGAGGACAGAGAGGAGGGAGCCCCTCCCTCTAAAACCACTCTGAGGGGGGAACATGAGAGCCGGACCAAAGCTCAGAGGTGAGATGAGGATCTCTAACTGTCCATGACTCTTCACAGCTCATATCTTCATACTGCAGCTCTTTTTTGTTTTTGTTTGTGTTTATTGAGCTTACTTGACATTCTTGGTGATACTGGGCAACATCAGTAAAAACCAACTTGATTTCTCATGTGATTTGATGTTTATTTGGGTCATTATCAGATTCAGTATATCTCATTGTTTGTTATTTTTCTTGTTACCAGCCACAAGAAGCAGAGAGAAGACTCTCTTGTCTCCAGCTGTTTGTCCATGAAGAGTGACCGGTCTAGGCTTTTACCCATTAATTTTAAAAGTGGACAACAGTCTGCTGTCCCCAGCTGTTTGTCCATGAAGAGTGACAGGTCGATGGTTCAGCTTGATGACATCACAGAAAGGTAAAACCTGATTATTCTCTACATCAGTGATTTTCAATCACTGTGGAAAATTATCATATTTAACTTAATTTATCCAAACTAAGGGATGCACATTTTGATTTTTTTTTCAGACTGATAACCGACGCTCATAAGCGATTATAACCGTTTAAGGGATAGTTCAACATTTTGTCAAATTGGCCCATTGCCATAATCCCTATAGTCATAGCACTAGGTTTGTTACCTTTAATTGTCGGCGCAAGCTATTTTTAGAACGGCGGAGCAGAGCCGCGAGCTGCTCAGAGCTACACTACGGAGGCTCATGAAATTTCTTGGTTTCCCTCATCAAACAACAAGCACCCGCTGCACAGCGCCCGCTGCACGGTGAAAACAGCTGTGATAACGGGCTGTCAGATCCGAGTCTCCAAACCAGAAACATTTGTAACAGCACCGGAAAAAGTCGCCAGATTTGTCGCCAGTCGCTTTTGTCAAAAAAAAAGTCGCCAAGAGGGTTTGGAAAGTTGCCAGATTTAGCGAGAAAGTCGCAACACTGTAGCCGACAGCCGTACACCACGCTGCACGCTGTCCCCAGAGCAGCATTCAAGGAGATCGATTACTCAAACAAAACCAAGATCACACAGTTTATAAAAATCATTATGATTTGATTGTAGTTTAAAACAGTTTTTACATATCAGAGGACTACCATATTCACACACAGGGTACCTGAGAGTGTCTATTATCATAATCTGTAAAAAGAAAATGGTTTTGACGAGTTAACTCGTCGATGGTCGTGAACGTTCGGAAGGCTGTGACGAGTTAACTCATCAATGGTCGCGAAAGAGTTAATATCTCATAGCGTGGTAAATGTGCAGGTCACAACTTGTTGTTTGATGAGGGAAACCAAGAAATTTCATGAGCCTCCGTAGCGTAGCTCTGAGCAGCTCACGGCTCTGCTCCGCCGTTCTAAAAATAGCTTGCACCGACAATTAAAGATAACGAACCTACTGCTATGACTATAGGGATTATGGCAATGGGCCAATTTGCCAAAATGTTGAACTATCCCTTTAACGGATGAGATTCAACACTCCATTGAGTGTCTGTGACTCGGCTTGTGCCGACTGGCCGGTCTCTTTTTGTTAGCTTTTTTTTTTTTAATTTTTATAAAACACACACACGCTGCTCCTGCTGTGCTGCGGCACATCCACGCCAGAACAGCAGAGCGCTCCTCTGCTCGTCTGTGCAGCTGCAGGTGAGTGACAGGAGAGCCGGCTGGAGAACACCTCCTTTTTTATTTTAGGGGCACCATCTGGGCCATCATCCTTGAAGCACGCGTTGCAGGTTGCACTCAAAGTTTGTTCTGACTTTCTATCACAGGGAGTGCACAGCATAAGTGTACAGTAAGTCCTCTCATGTATCGCTTTGCTGTGAAATATGGCTGAAGGCACGAGTGGAAGTGTGCACGTGTTGACAAGCTCCCATGAGTTGATTGACATAGCTAAAAAAAAAGAAGAAGAATCTGAGTCAAATCACAATCAAAGTTATTGTTATCAGTTAACAGTTTGTGTCCAGACAAATAGGCCTATTATTTAACTAACTTTGGCTTTGTTGAGCATCTGTGTCTGCAATAGTGACTGTCTAGCAGAGTTGGCTAATAAAATAGGATCGGAGTGCTTGGAGATGACATCATCCAGGTCAGAGGTCAGTAGGTCAACCTACAGACCCCGGATGTTGATAACAGCTAACCCCGGACTCAGAGGGGAATAGCACTAGCCTATCAGAACTAAATATTGGTGAAATGAAGGAGTTTCTCTGCAGATAATGTGTTATTTAGAGGCTGCATTCTGCTGCCCTGTAGACTCCATTATACGGATATACGCGGCTCTCGGCTGGAGCTAATTTCATCAGAATGACTTGTAATGACATCAAAGTTATCTGGGTGAGTAAATGATAGTAGTTTATGCTAGAAATAAGGTCCAGCTTGTAAAAAAAAACGGTAATTACCCTTTAACAACCAATCAGATTGTCAGATTTCACCTTTCCATTTATAATGTAACATATATGTAATATACATTTTCAGTCCAGAGTTCTACAGTTTGTGTTTTATGAATCTATATACACTGGATTTGAAACAACAGAATGACTATTGGGTTAAATTTCAGACCATGAGTATCATACAGCCATATGCACATGTGAAGATACTCAGGGACATGTAACTACATCCTGGTTCTACTGAGTGGGTGACGGACTTACCTCCTTACCCCTTGGTCGCACTGCACGTGGAAGTTGAGCGTGCGCACTGCGCGCGGCTTCTCAGGCGCTTGGGTGGTCGCACTGGGAGTGTACTTCTCCTCTCTCCGCGCCCGTCAGACATCGACTGCAGTCGCCCATACTCGTATTCACTCGGTTTTCCACACACACATGTTATTGTGTGTGTGTGTCTCGTGTGCAGACGCGATTGACAAATATTTAGGCTACAACTTAAGCAACAACTTAAAGCAGAAGTGAGTGATATATTTGTGTTAATATAAGTCTTAAATAGTTATATCTTCCGACAGCAATCACTTACATAGAGTGTTTGGACTGAAACACGGGTCTCTCAGTCCCTCTGCTCTGCTCTGAGCCGAGGAGAAAACATTTATCGTATCCTACAGTTTTTATCCAATGAGGAGAGAGAACGGCATGCAGGGCTGTGTGTGCAGCCAAGGGACGCCGTGAATGTGGTGACGTAGGGACGAGGACTGTTATGGTGCGTTCAAGGAAACTCGTATTTTTCCGACCGTGAAGTTGTACCAGTTCGATCTGGTACGAGTTCACCGGTCAGAAGTTACGAGTGGCCGTTATAGTGAATTTCACCGGTAAAACAGGTCGGAAAAACACGAGTGGGTTGCCTGGAACGATACAAAGTCGTAAGTTGTGACTTGAAGCTGTAATTTCCGATTTCAAAAGCCGGCCTGGAACGCAGCATTAGCGAAAACGACCGGATCACTCACTTCTGCTTTAATTAATCATCATTTTATTGATTTTATTTAGAAAATTGACCGGATTATCTCGCCTTTTCTGTGCCCGACTTCCTGTCTGGTACGATCTGGTCTATCCAGCTTGACAGACGGCGCGCTCGGCGCTCGCGGCTCGCGTGAAAAATAGAAATGAACCGATCTGAAGCGCTGCAGGCGCGCGCACTGCGCTCCACAGCGCGAGATGTGTGACCAGGCAGACCTGTTAACATGTGCGCCGATCTGAAACTGCCTCCGCTCCAGGGCGCTGCGCTTCGGTTCCGCGTCCAGTGCGACCAAGCTGTTAGAGGTAGTAGTGTAGTAGTGTGACTTAGTAGTCTTAGAGCAGAATCCCAGCTCAGATATAGGCTTATATCTGAGCTGCACTGGAGACCCCAGGTAACTTTTCCCTAAATGTACCTCTTCACTTCACAGATTTCCAACAGATTACTACCTGAGGGGGATGAAGCAGGAGGAGCTGGCTGACTGTCTGCAGAGCAATAAAGGTGCGTTCACACTGGACCTTTTATTTTTGTCGCTGTGGCTCGTATCGCTCCAAAAAAAATGCTCCGTCGCTCAGCTGCAGTCTCTCGTCAATTTGACATAGAACCACAGACTCGCATTTTCGCTTTGATGACGTCATGCCCACTGCCATGTGTCTCTGTTTACACCGGCACCACCGGGATTACGGCAGCCAATCAGCGCTGAGCGACGAGCGACTGATGGCCGGAGAGTTGGGATTTCTCATCTCGAGCCCCAGCATTTTTTCGCCTGGGCAATAAAACGCTCCATCGCTCGTTTGCATTGACTTAACATGTAAACTCGTCGCTCGTTCGAAAAACAAAAGGTCTGGTGTGAACGCAGCTTAAGAGGATTTCTCTAAAGATTTAAGAATGGAACATTTTCTAGTATCTGAAGAGATAGAGTGAAATAAACTCCTCAAACATTATTTCACTCAACCATTTCTCCCCTTTAATAATACCATTTACTGTTGTTTTACATCTTTGGAAAGCTTGATTAGTCACCTTTTACATCAAGGTACAACTTGTAAGGATCGAGTATCTGTGGAACGAGCAACAAAGCTAAACGTGTGGGTAATGCCCCTAAAAAGATGGTCACATTTAACTGTAGGATGACATCCCATTACTTAACCAGGAGTTGTTGAAGGTCAACCAGTGTGGTTGTGTTGGTCACTCTAACATGTACAGCACGCCCAAGCCGATTTCCACAAGTGTTCAATTGTTGTTCTCATTCCATGGATTCACAATCCTTAGTTGTACCTCGTTGTAAAGGTGACTGATCAGGATTTCCAATGATATCAAATCCAACAATCCGTTTTATGATCAGATGATTGACTGAAATTACTTTTACAAACTTTTTTTTCCTAAATTATAATGGGCATTCTTATGTACAATTACTATATGTTAAGACATTGACTTCATATTTCATTCATTGATCTTATATTTTTTCTTTGTTTAGAAAGTCATGCTGCAGTTTGTCGACAACACAAACTGAACCTGAAGAATAAGTTCCAGTGTATGTTTGAGGGGATCTCTAAAGCAGGAATCCCAACCCTTCTGAACCAGATCTACACAGAGCTCTACATCACAGAGGGAGGGACTGGAGAGATCAATGATGAACATGAGGTCAGACTGATTGAAACAGCGTCCAGGAAACCAGACAGACCAGAAACAACCATCAGACAAGAAGACATTTTTAAAGTCCTACCTGGAAGAGACCGGCCAATCAGAACAGTGATGACAAAGGGAGTGGCTGGCATTGGGAAAACAGTCTTAACTCAGAAGTTCACTCTGGACTGGGCTGAAGACAAAACCAACCAGGACATACACTTCACATTTCCCTTCACCTTCAGAGAGCTGAATGTGCTGAAAGAGAAAAAGTTCAGCTTGGTGGAACTTGTTCATCTCTTCTTCACTGAAACCAAAGAAGCAGGAATCTGCAGGTTTGATCAGTTCCAGGTCGTCTTCATCTTTGACGGTCTGGACGAGTGTCGACTTCCTCTGGACTTCCACAACACTGAGATCCTGACTGATGTGACAGAGTCCACCTCAGTCAATGTGCTGCTGACCAACCTCATCAGGGGGAAACTACTTCCCTCTGCTCGCCTCTGGATAACCACACGACCTGCAGCAGCCAATCAGATCCCTCCTCAGTGTGTTGACATGGTGACAGAGGTCAGAGGGTTCACTGACCCACAGAAGGAGGAGTACTTCAGGAAGAGGTTCAGAGATGAGGAGCAGGCCAGAGAGATCATCTCCCACATCAAGACATCACGAAGCCTCCACATCATGTGCCACATCCCAGTCTTCTGCTGGATCACTGCTACAGTTCTGGAGGAGCTGTTGAAGACCAGAGGGGGGGGGCGGCTGCCCAAGACCCTGACTGAGATGTACATCCACTTCCTAGTGGTTCAGACCAAAGTGAAGAAGGTCAAGTATGATGGAGGAGCTGAGACAGATCCACACTGGAGTAAAAAGAACAGGAAGATGATCAAGTCTCTGGGAAAACTGGCTTTTGAGCAGCTACAGAAAGGAAACCTGATCTTCTATGAATCAGACCTGAGAGAGTGTGGCATCGATATCAGAGCGGCCTCAGTGTACTCAGGGGTGTTCACACAGATCTTTAAAGAGGAGAGAGGCCTGTACCAGGACAAGGTGTTCTGCTTCGTCCATCTGAGTGTTCAGGAGTTTCTGGCTTCTCTTCATGTTCATCTGACCTTCTTCAACTCTGGACTCAATCTGATGTCAGAAGAACAAACAACCTCCTGTTGGTCTAAAGTCTTGAGAGAAAAACCTGAATCAAAATCTTTCTACCAGAGCGCTGTGGACGAGGCCTTACCGAGTCCAAATGGACACCTGGACATGTTCCTCCGCTTCCTCCTGGGTCTTTCAGTGAGGACCAGTCAGACTCTCCTACGAGGTCTAACGTCAAAGATAGAAAGTAGCTCACAAACCAATCAGGAAACAGTCCGGTACATCAAGAGAAAGATCAGTGAGAATCTGTCTGCAGAGCAAAGCATCAATATGTTCCACTGTCTGAATGAACTGAATGATCGTTCTCAATTGGAGGAGATCCAACAGTCCCTGAGATCAGGACGTCTCTCCACAGACAAACTGTCTCCTGCTCAGTGGTCGGCTCTGGTCTTCATCTTACTGTCATCAGGAGAAAATCTGGATGTGTTTGATCTGAAGAAATACTCTGCTTCAGAGGAGGCTCTTCTGAGGCTGCTGCCAGTGGTCAAAGCCTCCAACAAAGCTTTGTGAGTGCACATATATCCATTTGGATTAACGTTTTGTCTTTTGTCAAGTCAAACAAGCACATTTTCTGTTACTGGTACCTTTTGTCTGGTTGTTCTCCTTTCAGGCTGAGGGACTGTAAACTATCAGAGAGAAGTTGTGAAGCTCTGTCCTCAGTCCTCAGCTCCCAGTCCTCTAGTCTGAGACACCTGGACCTGAGTTACAACAACCTGCAGGACTCAGGAGTAAAGCTGTTGTCTGATGGACTGAAGAGTCCAAACTGTAAACTGGAGATTCTCAGGTAGGGTAATTTTAGCAAGGCTTTGTATATTTTTTTTGATCTTGTATCGAATGAGGTGAATAATAAAGTAGGAAGGTTTGCAGAATTGTGTGTGTTTGTTTACAATGTAATTTAGAGTTATGTGTATGTTCATGTGTATGTTTATGTGTGTGTGTGTGTGTGTGTGTGTGTGTGTTCAGTCTGTCCGGTTGTCTGATCACAGAGAAAGGCTGTTCTTCTCTGGCCTCAGCTCTGAGCTCCAACCCCTCCCATCTGAAAGAGCTGGACCTGAGCTACAATCATCCAGGAGACTCAGGAGTGAAGCTGCTGTCTGCTGGACTGAAGGATCCAGACCGGAGACTGGACACTTTCAGGTATGGAAAGATGGACAGACAACAGCTGCTCTCATACTGTCTCTGTCTCGCTGACTTACTATCCTGACTTTGTTTCCTCCTTCAGGGTGGACCATTGTGGACCTCACACGCTGACACCTGGCCTGAGGAAGTGTGAGTGTGTTTGAAGTTTTTAAGTTTGATTCATGAGAATGTAGCTGTACACTAGATTTTGACATTTTACAGAGGTACAAAGTCTAATTTCTCTAGAATTTCCTTCACCCATAATACAACAATTACATTTAATGTTACTAAAAACAGGAACATGTTTCTAATTATGCTTTCTCCAGTGCCCTTAAAATGACAGTGGGTCTCATTCATGAAACGTGAGCAGCACGGATTTGTGTGTAAACCTTGTGCAGCGCAAATTTACGTGGATTTCCGCATTCATCAATCTTTTAGTAGTGCTGATTTTTTTGTAACTACTCACAAAATCTACACCTGCTCCTGACTGTGTGTAGAGCTTGTGTAAATGTAGGAATGCAAATACAGTAAATACTGCTTGTCACTGTTGAAAATTACAATTTTAAACCATATTACTCTCTCTCATGTTCATAATACGCCGATGCTTTTGAAACACGGAATTTAAACATGACAAACAATTAGAAATATTTGGAGAGAGAGACGTTTTAGGGATCGGACACGCACAAACACGTCAAGGCTTCATCTTATGATGATAATAATCTGATATAAAACCAGAAAAAACTTTTTTGTGTTGCTACACGCTCGGTGGGCACACACTGCATCCTGCGCAATAGCGCAGTCGGCACCGGTTGGATGGAGCTGTGACAGACGGCTGGTGCTTCTGTAAGAATATAACCTTCGGTTAACCCTAACCCTAAACCTAACCCTGCAAAAACCGAATGACACTGAATGACAACGTTATGACATTGACATAATGTTTATGACACGTTCATGACTGTGTCATGTCACTCTTATGACGATACCTTCAAGTAAAGTGTTACCAAATATTTTTTTCTGGACTCGACTTCACCCAAAATGACTTCGATCCCCGATCGCTCTTTTTTCTCTCTCTCTCCCTTTCCTTGTTTGCATCATGGTCGCAGGTGAACAGGATGCACCTACCTCCTAATATGGTGGTCAGGATCTCCTTGTATGGCTATTCATGTATGGAGATCTATGTTAATTGCTGATCACCGGGGGCGTGCTGTTAATTTACGATTGGTGGGCATTCATGATCTTACTGTACACACCTGCTTACGATCAAATCTGAGTTTCCCGCACCGTTCATGAATCCGGAGTAGAGTTTTAGTAGAGTGAGCTTTTATGTGCAAATCTACACACAGATTTACTAATGTTTCATGAATGAGACCCAATGACTGCACTGTCTGCGTGACATGTAGAAGGATAAATACTGTATGTTGGAAGCAGTTCAAGGATGGATTTGTAAATTAAATTATACAAATGCAGAGGTCTTTGTGTGGATAATGATGACTAGTTGACCAGAGAGTATTGCAGTGGTGAGTGAGCGGTCTACATCCTATTATAAATCTTAGTGCTCCATGACAGACAGTGTCCAACATGCATAGAGAGCTGACAGAGGCATCAAGAAGATGTAATACGGTGGAAGCAACAGGTTTTGTCCTTGCAAAGAATGAGAAACAAGATCTGTTCCAATCGAGGGGGGAAAAATCTTAAAATGTGGGACTTAAAGCAAAGATTGTCATCAGTTGAGATGCCTAGGTATTTAAGGCCCCAAACTTGATAGGGGTGTCTTCTGTAGATGTAATAAAGGGTAGGGCAGCTCGCACCTTCTTTTTATTTGAACACAGTGTGTCAGTTGAGGGTCCTGTCACTATGCCTCCAATTGATCATGCGCCCTGGCTACTTGGCCAATGTTCCTTTGGCCAAATGGTTAGAGCATGACTCTTACCCGGGAGACTGGGTTCGAAGTTGCCCAGGCCCTCTTCACCTTGCCACAACAGCACACCCTTTGTTTTGTCCGTATCCAGCCACATTTTGAGGTGAAACAAGTGTGACTGAATGGTGTCAAATGCAGACTGCAGAAGTTAGAGCATGGCAATAAACAACTGTATCGTCAGCATAAAAGTGTAAAGAGTAATGTGTCGATTTCCATAGTTACTGGACTCAAAGCTTTTTAATTCTCTATAAAACACTGAGTTTGGATCTTTGGATCTTTTGGACCAAACCATCCAAACTGGATGAGATAGTTTTAGAAAGCAGATGGTTCAGAGCTTCTTTGTGCTGCAGTGGAAGATGATGATCCAGTTTCATTAGTGACACTTCACTCCCAGCTAAGCAAGCAATCTTGGCTCTCTCTCTTTCTTTCCCTCTCTCTCTCTTTTATTCTTTCTTTTTAATCTAGATTTGTTTTAAAGTGACTACTATCCCTTGTGTTGTTCTTAATTATTTGTTGTTTGTTGTAGTGTTTGTGATTAACTGTGTTGTGCTTTTGCAATTGTACAGCACTTTGGTCAACTGAGGTTGTTTTAAATGTGCTTTATAAATAAACTGTGACTTGACTTGACTTGACTTGACACTTTATTCACTCCATGTGTTTATTGGTGTGGATCTTCATCAGCCTCATCCTCAGGTCCACACCAGAAGAAAAGCACAACATTGTTGATGTTTGAATTATTGTTTTTCATGAATTGTCTGTGAAGTTGTTGATAAATGAACAGATGATAAACTGCAGCTGTGTTGTGTCTTGTTCTCTCCATCAGACACCTGTGAACTGGAAGTGGACATGAACTCAGTGAACAGTTTCCTGAAACTGTCTGACAACAACAGGAAGGTGACATGTGTGACAGAGAATCAGCCATATCCTTATCATCCAGACAGATTTGTCCTCTGGCCTCAGCTGCTGTGTTCAACTGGTCTGACTGGTCGCTGTTACTGGGAGGTCGAGTGGAGAGGAAGGGTTGATATATCAGTGAGTTACAGAGGAATCAGAAGGAAAGGACTCAGTAAAGACTGTTGGTTTGGATGGAATGATCAGTCTTGGAGACTGAGCTGCTCTGATCGTGGTGGTCGTTACTCTGTCTGTCATAACAACACAGAAACACCCATCTCCATCTCCTCCTCCCGTGTCTCTAACAGAGTAGCAGTGTATGTGAACTGTCCAGCTGGGACTCTGTCCTTCTACAGTGTCTTCTCTGACGGGTGGATCCACATCTACACCTTCATCACCACCTTCACTGAACCTCTGTATCCTGGGTTCTGGATCAATCCTGGTTCCTCAGTGTCTATGTGTCGTGTGTAGGTCTCACTGTCTCTCCCAAGGTTGGATGGATGGATAGATAGATAAAGTGCATACAGAAAGTATTCATACCCCTTGCTTTTATTCATTTTATTATTAGCTGCTTGTACATACATAACATCTCCTTTTTGAAATAATGTTGATGTAGTGTTAATGTAAATGTAATAAATGCTACATTTTTGTACAGTGTATAAACAACAAATAAAGGTCTCAGGAGGTCGAGATGGAGCTAAAATAAAGAGTGTGATTTTTCTCTGGCTTCAGGGAGACTTGCTGATGAACACAGAACGGAATATCCCTTTAAAGCCCATACAAAGGCAATTCATTTTTCAAAATAATAATAAACAGTACAATTTCCATAGAGTCCTTGTCGGTCGACACTTGGGGCCCAATAAAGAGGGAAAATTCACACGAGGACTGATTCTGACATGATGATCAGTTCTCCCATAACATAATATTTGAGACGTTCAGGTAATAATGTGACCCAGTCTCTGCTGATCAATAATCTCAGACACCAACAGGTCCAAAGATCAAAGATCGTCATTAAAAATAACTTCAGTGACTTAAAGTTTGTTCAGTCTCAGCAGGTCGATGCTTCAGTGCTGCAGATAATCAAGTTTTATAATGTCAGGAAGCCTGATCTATAATCTATAATATTACATCATAACTTTACTCCAGTCCAGGTCCTGATCTACAAACCTGGACTTCACCTGGGTGAATACAGAATAAAAGGAGGTGAAGAATCTGTTTTACAAAGAGCTTTATTAAACAACTGGTTCACCGGGACAGAAAATAAAAACAATGGCAAACTGACAACACTGTTTCTAATCAATACTCTAATTAATCCCCATGATCTGGTTCCTTTTCTGTTTTTGACCCCAATAATCAGATTAATTCAAACATGGTGACTTTTATTTTGAAACTCTGCTTGAAAGTTTGTTTGTTTTTTTATCAAATATCAATACATCAGTGTTTTAACCCCTCGATCTCCATCAGCTAAATCAGTTCTGTAGTTTCTTTCTCCTCCACAACAGGAGGAAGAGCATCAAGTGAAAACATCTGTCTATCACCACACACACACACACACACACACACACACACACACACACACACACACACACACACACACACACACACACGCACACACTCACTCCTACTCAGCTGTGCAATAATAAAACTGTGAAACACCTGCAGTATATGACTATAGGGATTATGGTGAGAGGAGGATTTGCTAAAATGTTGAACTATCCTTATATGTAATTCACTGGACTCATAAACACTCTAATATTTGATTTTTTGCAGAAAATTGTAAATGTAACATTTTGGACAAAATGCAAGTTGATGCAAAGTGCTCAGCTGTTGGTGAGAGATGTGACTGTTAGCTGTTAGTGAACCTGAATCTATTGCTCCCTGGAATATGACTTACCACCATCTAGTGGACAGACTATACAACTACACCTCTCGTTTGATTTCCATCAGAAGTTAAATAACATAACAAAAAAAAGATCTTAAAATATAAAACCATTAAAAAGTTATGACTTTACCATCACAAGGACTCAATGAGCCCTTAACTGGGTGAAAGGGACTATTTTAATTACACATTGAAAAAAATACTATATATGCAATTTTTTTTTTTCCTTCCCCAAACCATTTTATAGCATGATTGTAGCCAAAATGCTGCTCAATAATGTAACATGACTCGACTCGACAACGAAATGTGAACATGCTGAGGTGTGAAAAAACCACAACAAACCTTCAGTTACAGACAACCACTATAGCTTCCTGTGTATATGAGTTAACCTTATAATAGCCCAATTTGCAATTTTGCAAACTTGTACTTGCAAACCTATTCTACATTAATGTTATTGGACAATGTTTGATGCTGCCTCCTAGGAGGAGCCCATCGCTCCTTACTGCTCTTGTACCTATGTAACCTGATGTAACTAAATGTGTGTGTGCAGTCTCGTACAGACTTTTGTGTGTATGACAGTCCACCTCTTGCAAGATAAAAATGAAGTACTTGAAGTGAAACCTCATTTTGCTGGACTAATGATTTTCTCTCTCATAAGTTAAAGGAAATTTCCACAACATTACAAGGTTTTTGTGTAGTTTTATGGACGTTTTTGTGTCTACACAGACATATAGGATAGAGTGCCTTGGGAGAGAGAGTGGCGACCTTGACACATAGCATTTATTGACATTATTTACCGATTATCGTGGTTTTCCTGTTGTTTTCAATTGCCTGCCAAGCACTTCCTGGAACTTTTGGAAGGCGTGATCGCCCAGCACAACCACACCTTTTATGCACAACGCTAGACTTCCTGCTGCCTTCTCATCAAAACGACATACACTCGTTGCTCCAGAGTTGGTAAAACATGCAAACTAATTATTTATTTACTTGTTGTATTTTGAGTTGAAACTTGTCAGAAGTTATTTTATTGTGGTTTGCTTCCTTTTTGTGTTGTTTGTATGTCTTGTGTAAGGACTGTCACTGTGAGGTGTGTGTGTGTGGAAGACAGGCTGCACACGGCTGAAACTTAGCGGTACTATCATATTTTTATCTATATAAGAGCTGCAACTTAGAATAGTTTAAAAAGCTATTTTCATGGAGAAAAAAAAAAATTGGACTTTAATAAAATGATTTGTATTAAATTTTTAAAATATAAAAATTATTTATATGTATTATTTGTGGAACTAGGTTTCTTATACAGGTTAGCCAGGGTTTTGATGTCATTTTGATGTTTATTTTTTTAGATGTGGACTCTAAAATGTCTGATGAACAGGATAAATGTGGTCACATTCTGTTATTATCACTGTTTGACGGGACATGAGAAAAGCTTTTGATGCTTAATGAGTGTTTCAGATTGAGTTAAATATTGTTATGAATGTCTGTTGGAGTTAAATGACAATTATTTAGGAACTATTCACATTTGTGTCAAGCCGGTTTTGGGCAATGTTGGCGACTGCCCAGGGCGCAATCTTTGTGAGGGCACACAAGCGCTCTCCATAAAAAAAAATAAAAAAAAAGACATAACAAAATTTGCCAGACTACCGCTCATGCACGTCGATTTAGTGTAGTATATCTTTTTTTCGGACTCCGGGTCCATAGCAAAACATAACACAACAAGAGATAACACAACAACAGACACAGCACATACAATAAAAAAGAATAGCTGTTGTATTGTTGTATTTCAGTAGAACGGCTGTGTCGTGAATTCTAGTTGGTTGGTGGTTAGCTACATGTCATTGTTCACGTATCCTAGACATTGAACTGTGTGTAAGTCACGTATCATTTTGTGATACGTGACTTACACACTGTTTCAATTTTACTTTAAGAGGATGTGGTTTAGCTGCCTGATAGAAGCAGGACTCCTGCCCAAAAGAACAGCCAGGCAGCCCAGTCCAGAGAGCAGAGCAGAGCAGAGAGAGAGAGAGAGAGAGAGAGAGAGAGAGAGAGAGAGAGAGAGAGAGAGAGAGAGAGAGAGAGAGAGAGAGAGAGAGAGAGTGCGCTGCTTTATAAAAGCCTTTTCTTAGGGGAGTTTGACAATAAGTTCTCAGTATTTTTAACCAGAGGACAGGTGTGTCTAAACCACAAATGAAACTAAAGCCGTTTTCCCACTAAAATTAGCGGGTCGACGCGGGTTTTTTAAACGCGGGTCGACCCGCTAACAATCGGCATTTGGCCCCTTTCCCATTGACCAAAATGAGCCGAGTCTGACACCCAGCTGAGGGATCAGACAGAGCATAAACCAGTCGCCCCGCTCTCATCCGCGGTGCAAGAGACACACACAGTCATGCCACAGCCGCCCGCCGCGGAGTGTCCGTCCGCCGAGGCAGACGAGGTGTCTGGCTGACCTGGAGCACCAGGACCGCGGAGGACAGAGAGTCTGCTGCGGCCGGATGACGGACGTCCGCGGCACAACACGTCAGTTAAACAGACTGTCGCTTCTTTTCTTTTCTTTTTTTCTATCGTTTTTGGTCAGTGTTCTTTGATCTTTTGATCCAGTCTCGGATGAGAGCAGAGCGGAGCAGAGCTTTGTTTTGGTACGTGATATGAGACGCGACCGGCGCGATGACGTAGCGTCACGTAACGTTCAGTGTCATCACGTAAATTAGCGGGTTGACGCGGGTCTGGCGTTCCCACTGCAAGCCGAGCAGAGCCGAGCCGATTAAAGGCGATTTTAACCCGCGTCGCTTGCCGAGTCGTTTGACCCGCGTTGACGCGGGTCGACGCGGCTCGGTGCGCCTTTCCCACTGCCAACAAAAGCCGATTGTTAGCGGGTTTAAACGGGTTTTTTGGCCAGTGGGAAAGGGGTATAAGAAAAGACTTATCATGTCTCTGTCAGCACATGCAGTGGTGTTTCTACCTTATGAGCCCAAAAGAACAGGCAGGCAGCCCAGTCCAGAGAGAGAGAGGTCTGATTGTAACCTGAGACCTGAGAAATAAATGCAGAAAGTGAAAGAACTGTTTGGGCAGCTTTGCTCAAAATGAATCATATGACTCCATGTTCTTAAAACACAGTCATCACTAGTACAGACTTGTCTTCACTGGAGCCTTGTTCCCTTCCTTGATGAATCTGTTCAAGAGTAAATATTCAGTCAAAGGTCAAAGGACGATGTGTTATTCTTGTTGCTTGGAGGAATAATCAACAGCAGTTTGACTCAGGGAAGATCAATAATGAAATCTTTAAGGACATTATTATTTTGATTTTTTGATTTATTTTAAACATTGTATTTAATTTGTTAAGCCTATGTCTTCAAATGTCTTTCTTCGGATTAAAAACATAGTAAAATGATTCCTCTGAACTGAGAGTGAATCATATGGACTATAACAACATCACTTCTGCTGTATCAATATTTAAAACTATAATTAACTCAAACTTGCACATTCCTGTGACACTCCTTTATTTTCCTGTGTTATCTTTCCAGTTTCATACTGACGAATGTGGCAAGGTGAAGAGGGCCCAGGCGGGGATTGAACCCACAGTTCCCGGGTAAGAGTCATGCGTGCTTGCCACTTGGCCAAAGGGACAGGAACCTCAACTGTCACACAACCATTATTATGAGTCTTGTTGTGATGAAGCCTGTTGTTGTGTTTGTGTGAAGGTGGATCTGCTATGAGTCAGTGTGAGGACAGAGAGGAGGGAGCCCCTCCCTCTAAAACCACTCTGAGGGGGGAACATGAGAGCCAGACCAAAGCTCAGAGGTGAGATGAGGATCTCTAACTGTCCATGACTCTTCACAGCTCATATCTTCATACTGTTTGTTTTTATTGAGCTTACTTGACATTCTTGGTGATACTGGGCAACATCAGTGGAAACCAACTTGACTTCTCATGTGATTGGATGTTTATTTGGGTCATTATCAGGTTCAGTATATCTCATTATTTGTTATTTTCCTTGTTACCAGCAACAGGAAGCAGAGAGAAGACTCTCCTGTCCCCAGCTGTGTGTCCATGAGGAGTGACGGGTCTCTGTCTTTACCCTATAATTTTAAAAGTGGACAAGAGTCTGCTGTCCCCAGCTGTTTGTCCATGAGGAGTGATGGGTCTCTGTCTTTACCCTATAATTTAAAAAGTGGACAACAGTCTCCTGACTCCAACTGTGTGAAGAGTGACCGGCCTATGGTTCAGCTTGATGACATCACAGAAAGGTAAAACCTATTCTCTATATAGAGGCTCTCAATTTTGCTTCATCATGTCATGTAGTTCATAGAAAACATCTGTAAAAACTCAACTTTTCACAAACTTTATAGAGCACTTTAAAAGTGCTGCACAGCTTAAAAACCCGCCATTATCAAAATTACCTAAAAATACATACTTAAAATGCAATAAAATACAAATTAGCTTAGTAAGTAAGTAAGTAAACAAAATACAAGTAAAGGACCAATGTATCAACTGAATGCCAGAGATTTGACAAAGGATTTAAACATCTATATTGACTGCGCTGACCAAACCAGATGTGCCATGGTAGGCTGTTCCAATGACAAGGGGCAGCTGCAGTAAAAGCTCGGTCACCTTTGGTCTTAAGCCGAGTTGTTGGGATGAACAGTAGCAGCTGATTGGCCGATCTCAGTGCTCTGGCAGATGCATGGATATGTAGGAGCTCAGTCAGGTACTGGAGAACCAGTCCAAGCAAACAGCAACTATCTATCTTCATACTGCCGCTCTTTTGTTTGTTTTTATTGAGCTTACTTGACATTCTTGGTGATATCTGGCAATATTAGTGAAAACCAACTTGATTTCCTATGTGGTTTGATGTTTATTTGGGTCATTATCAGGTTAATTATATCTCATTGTTATTTTCTTTATTACCAGCAAGAAGAAGAAGAAGAAGAAGAAGAAGAAGAAGAAGAAGAAGAAGAAGAAGAAGAAGAAGAGCAAGAAGAAGAAGAAGAAGAAGAAGAAGAAGAAGAAGACGAAGAAGAAGAAGAAGAAGAAGAAGAAGAAGAAGAAGAAGAAGAAGAAGAAGAAGAAGAAGAAGACTCCCCTGTCCCCAGACTCTCCTGTCCCCAGCTGTTTGCCCATGAAGAGTGACCGGTCTATGGTTCAGCTTGATGGCGTCACAGAAAGGTAAAACCTGATTAATCTCTGTATAGAAGCTCTCAACTTTGCTTCATCATGTCGTGTTATTCATAGAAAACATCTGTAAAAACTCAACTCAAACTTTATAGAGCACTTTAAAAGTGTGGCACAGATTAAAAACATGCCATTATCAAAATTACCATAAAATACACAATTAAAATGCAATAAAATACAAATTATGTATAAATAAACAAACAAAATACAAGTAAAAGACAAATGCCAGCGCTGAGGAGCAGCTGCAGTAAAAGCTTGGTCACTTTTGGTCTTCAGCCGAGTTGTTGAGACAACCAGTAGCAGCTGATTGGCCGATCTTAGTGCTTTGGCAGGTGCATGTAGGAGCTCAGTCAGGTACTGGGCAACCAGTCCATTAAGAATTTAAAAAACAAACAGTAAAATCTTTAAAAATAAAATAAAACGGGAGCCAGTGCGTGAGGCCAAGATGATTGATGTGTGATCTTGCTTCATGGTGTACATGTCAAGTCTATGTGGGAACAAAGTGCGCATGCGCTTACACACCGTACTACAGTAGCAGACACAGAGCAGCTCCGTGCCTCTACTCTGAAATACAACAAGACGGTGAGTGGCTTCTACGGCCGCTGCCTGGCCAGAGGTAAACTCAGTTGAGTTGCGTTTATTGGACTATGAAAATCATCAAATGCTGACACATTTAAACCTGGGGTAAAGTGATCTGAAATAAAAAATAAATAATTAAACCTTAGATTAACTAAATTATTTCATTTTTCCTGAGGCCCTCCCTCACCTGCCTCCCCTGACTGCATGTCAGTGGACCACAGGTACCTTTTACCTAAATGTATCTCTCTCTCTTGACTTCACAGATTTCCAACGAATAGGAGGCAGGAGGAGCTGGCTGACTGTCTGCAGATCAGTAAGAGGATTTATCTAAATATTTGAGAAGAATGGAACATTTTCTAGTATCTAAATCTAAAGTAAATAGAGTGATAACTCCTCAAACATTATTTCAGTCAATCATTTCTCCCCTTTAATAATACATTGTTGGAAAGCCTGATTAGTCACCTTTACATCAAGGTACAACTTGTAAGGATCGAGTATATGTGGAATGAGCAACACTGCTAAGTGTTCAGTGGGTGCCCCCCAAAAAAGGACCAAAACCTCTGCAATGTTCTTATGTTGGTATTTACTCTTGTTTTGAGTTTCCTGTGCTGTGCTGTTGAACACAACAGCTTGGCAACTCCACATGCTGGCCACTGCCCTGGTCACATTTAGCTGTAGGATGACATCCCATTACTCAACCAAGAGTTGTTGAAGGTTGAAGATCAACCAGCGTGGTTGTGTTGGTCACTGTAACACGTACGTGCTCTCATTCCTTGGATTCACAATCCTTACAAGTTGTACCTCGTTGTAAAGGTGACTGATCAGGATTTCAAATTATATGAAATCCAACACCCATCAGTTTCATCACTGATCAGATGATTGACTGAAATAACTTTTAATTATAATGAGCACTCTTATGTGCAATTACTATGTTAAAATAGTGATTAATATTTTGGTCATTGATCTTTTTTTCTCTCTATTTAGAAAATGAAGTTGCAGTTTGTCATCGTGAACACAAATTGAACCTGAAGAAGAAGTTCCAGTGTGTGTTTGAGGGGATCTCTAAAGCAGGAAATCCAACCCCTCTGAACCAGATCTACACAGAGCTCTACATTACAGAGGGAGGGGCTGGAGAGGTCAATGATGAACATGAGGTCAGACAGATTGAAACAGCGTCCAGGAAACCAGACAGACCAGAAACAACCATCAGACAAGAAGACATCTTTAAAGTCCTACCTGGAAGAGACCGACCAATCAGAACAGTGATGACAAAGGGAGTGGCTGGCATTGGGAAAACAGTCTTAACACAGAAGTTCACTCTGGACTGGGCTGAAGACAAAACCAACCAGGACATACACTTCACATTTCCCTTCACCTTCAGAGAGCTGAATGTGCTGAAAGAGAAAAAGTTCAGCTTGGTGGAGCTTGTTCATCACTTCTTCTCTGAAACCAAAGAAGCAGGAATCTGCAGGTTTGATCAGTTCCAGGTCGTCTTCATCTTTGACGGTCTGGACGAGTGTCGACTTCCTCTGGACTTCCACAACACCAAGATCCTGACTGATGTGACAGAGTCCACCTCAGTCAACGTGCTGTTGACCAACCTCATCAGGGGGGAACTGCTTCCCTCTGCTTGCCTCTGGATAACCACACGACCTGCAGCAGCCAATCAGATCCCTCCTCAGTGTGTTGGCATGGTGACGGAGGTCAGAGGGTTCACTGACCCACAGAAGGAGGAGTACTTCGGGAAGAGGTTCAGAGATGAGGAGCAGGCCAGAGAGATCATCTCCCACGTCAAGACCTCACGAAGCCTCCACATCATGTGCCACATCCCAGTCTTCTGCTGGATCACTGCTACAGTTCTGGAGGAGGTGTTGAAGACCAGAAGGAGAGGAGAGCTGCCCACCACCTTGACTGAGATGTACACCCACTTCCTGGTGGTTCAGTCAAAAGTGAAGAAGGTCAAGTATGATGAAGGAGCTGAGACAGATCCACACTGGAGTCCAGAGAGCAGGAAGATGATTGAGTCTCTGGGAAAACTGGCTTTTGAGCAGCTGCAGAAAGGAAACCTGATCTTCTATGAATCAGACCTGACAGAGTGTGGAATCGATATCACAGCAGCCTCAGTGTACTCAGGAGTGTTCACACAGATCTTTAAAGAGGAGAGAGGCCTGTACCAGGACAAGGTGTTCTGCTTCGTCCATCTGAGTGTTCAGGAGTTTCTGGCTGCTCTTCATGTCCATCTGACCTTCTTCAACTCTGGAGTCAACCTGATGTCACAACAAGAAAAAACCTCTCAAGAGTTTAGAGACAAATCATCACATTTGTACCCAAGGGCTGTGGACGAGGCCTTACAGAGTCCAAATGGACACCTGGACTTGTTCCTCCGCTTCCTCCTGGGTCTTTCACTGAAGACCAATCAGACTCTCCTACGAGGTCTAACATCAAAGACAGGAAGTAGCCCACAAACCAAACCAAAAATCATCCAGTACATCAAGAAAAAGATCAGTGAGAATCTCTCTCCAGAGCATAGCATCAACCTGTTCTACTGTCTGAATGAACTGAATGATCGTTCTCTAGTGAAGGAGATCCAACAGTCCCTGAGCTCAGGACGTCTCTCCACAGAAAAACTGTCTCCTGCTCAATGGTCGGCTCTGGTCTTCATCTTACTGTCATCAGCAGAAGATCTGGATGAGTTTGACCTGAAGAAATACTCTGCTTCAGAGGAGGCTCTTCTGAGGCTGCTGCCAGTGGTCAAAGCCTCCAACAAAGCTCTGTAAGTGCACATACACATTTGAATTAACTTTTTCTCTTAGGTGAAGTTCAAAGTTACTGGTACCTTTTGTCTGGTTGTTCTCCTTTCAGGCTGAGTGGCTGTGAACTCTCAGAGAGAAGTTGTGAAGCTCTGTCCTCAGTCCTCCGCTCCCCGTCCTCTAGTCTGAGACACCTGGACCTGAGTAACAACGTCCTGCAGGACTCTGGAGTGAAGCTGCTGTCTGGTAGACTGGAGAGTCCACACTGTAAACTGGAAGCTCTCAGGTTAGAGTGCAGCTGCATTTATGATACTGATCTCTTATTTCCTTGAAGCATTGAATGTTTGTTTTAGGGTTTTTGTCTGCAATTCCTCATCAGACTGAGCAGCTGTAACCTCTCAGTGAGAAGCTGTGGAGCTCTGTCCTCAGTCCTCAACTCCCAGTCCTCTAGTCTGAGACACCTGGACTTGAGGGACAACGACCTGAAGGACTCAGGAGTGAAGCTGTTGTATGGTGGACTGAAGAGTCCACACTGTAAACTGGAGACTCTCAGGTAGGGTGAATTTAGCAAGGCGTCATGTTTTTTTATGACCCAGCATTGAATGGGGTGAATAATAAAGTGGGGAGGTTTGCAGAATTGGGCTGCAGAGTTGCAGACACCAATAGTTCAATGTTTGAAGAACACACAACTCACACTGATTCAGTGTGTGTGTGTGTGTGTGTGTGTGTGTGTGTGTGTGTGTGTGTGTGTGTGTGTGTGTGCGCTTGTGCGTGTGTTTATGTGTGTGTGTTCAGTCTGTCAGGTTGTCAGGTCTCAGAGGAAGGTTGTTCTTCTCTGGCCTCAGCTCTGAGCTCCAACCCCTCCCATCTGAGAGAGCTGGACCTGAGCTACAATCATCCAGGAGACTCAGGAGTGAAGCTGCTGTCTGCTGGACTGGAGGATCCACACTGGAGGCTGGACTCTCTCAGGTATGGACAGATGGACAGACACCAGCGGCTCTCACACTGTGTCTTTGTCTCTCTGACTAACTGATTAACTGAGTGAAGGTGGATGAAGTTGATCCACTTTGTTTCCTCCAGGTTGGACCATTGTGGACCTCAGAGACTGAGACCTGGGCTGAGGAAGTGTGAGTGTGTTTTAAATTTGATTCATGAGAACACAGCTGCAGACAAGACTAGATTTTTACATTTTCCAGAAGTAGAAGTCTAATTTCTCCACAGTTTCAATCAGGATTCACTTTTTCTTTTTGTCAATGTGGTTAGAAAGATGTTGGAATTCAATCAATTTGAATCCACAAACAATAAACTGATCACATTGATCCAACAAAACAAATCAATACATGTTATTAACTCATTGAGTGCCGCACTCCTTTCCAAAGTTTTAGTCAAGTGTACTGACTCTTGCATTTCTGAATCAAAGGGCTCGTGTAAGATAAATATATACACCGTGCCGTGTCACAGCCTCTTGCCGCGGAACGTGATGGTCTCTCGGCCACAGCAGGTCGGGAACACCGGCCCCACCGGTGGTCGCGGTCCTGCTGTGGTACGGGTCGGTGGTGCTGGCCTGCTTTGGCCCAGAGACCATCACATTTTACCACGGGAGGACACGGTGTTGCTTGAGATGAAGACCGGGCAGGACTGTCGGCTGAGAGCTTCCTGTTTCGGCTCCGAGCTGCTGGAGCCTCGCGGGTGACAGCGGAGCAAAAAAGCCGAGTTATGATAAAAAGATATGATAAAAACTTCCAGATCATGAGTTGTCATGAGTTTTTGATGGTCATCTATTTCAGTTCCCAAATTTACACATGTAGCCCGTGGGAATGGATACGCACACACAGGACACAATAACTGTTGTTTTATAGCTTTACTCTGGCTTGCAATAGGTCAGTCGGCCTAAATCGATAACCCCAAAAATCTGAGGGCTTTTCTCAGTTTTGATATTTGACAAGAAATAAATAAATAAATAAAATACAAACTGTCCCAAAATATGGCAGTGGCCGAGGAACTAATCACACAGAACAACACAACACAAGGTCAGTAATGTAACCATAACCATTGTGTGTGTGTGTTTTTACCTTTTGATTTAACCAACAGAGTGTCCGTTACACACTTTGCAACCCTCAGGCCCACATCCAGCAGAAGGAAAAACAACCGAAAATGCACTTTGCGGTAAAACCTAACAGGGCTCAGTGCTGCCACCCTGTGACCAAAAAGTGTCTGTGTACATTTCTGTGTCTTACAAAAGATTACATATAAAAGGAGAACAAAATAAGCAAAGAACACATTATAACACATTCAAATCTTACATTGCGGTGTACAATAACATCTGGGTTTATTTACCATCCGGTTACACACATAAGGTGTGTTAAAGTGTCTATTTTCGTAATTTAAACAAAAGAAAAGCAAAAAACGTAAAATTACGTTATTGGCACTCAATGAGTTAACAGTGGAGCCAACAGAACCATAAATACAACAGGCTATAATTAACGTCACAAAGAAGTTGAAAAGATGATTAAAGTGATCTGAGGTGGATTTATCCTCCAGTTCCTCCCTGAATGGCAGACCTGGGGCCAGATGTGTGACACATCTAAATACCATATAAACTGGTGTTTGTATAAACAGAGTATGTGGATGGTTCCATCTTTTCAGTCTCAACAATGATCTTTAATCACCAAGGCATGTTAATGAGCTTAAAGCAGAACTATGCAGGATTTCGGCTGTAATTATTGTGGCTCATAGACACTGTGATGGTTGAGTGACCTATTATGAGGTGAATGGGGTCTAGGCCAATGCGCCCACCCCCCCCCCACTGGCTGAAAACCGCACTTGCAAGATCAGTCGTCCGTCTCGGTGTCACAAATCTCGTCAATGGATAGAACTATCGTGAGAAACTGCCTTACGGCAGTACGAGATAAGAACGCAGATGACGTCATGCATGTCATGAATCGTGATTGGTTTGAGTTTGGAAAGTCGGAGGAAACCATGGAAACATAAAATGTTTGTACTGATGAAGTTCGGCTTGTGGCTAACACGGAGCTAATGCTAACACGGACACACACACACCATGGATCTTTTATAAGATAATGTAATACATCATGACACACACATGCCTTTGCGTTTTGGAACCTTTATTCATGTGTGTGTATGGGTGCGTTCCGATCGACCTGAAGTTCCCTGCGCAGTGGACTGCACAGGGTGTTCTCCATGTTCAGTGTGGTTCCAAACCGCAGGGAGCAGTTTGAAGGGAACTGTGAACTGTGCAGGGAAGGAGTGAACAACGGTTCCTCACTTCGCCCAGTTCACCGGATGTTGACAACCGATATTACCCATCAGCCATTGCGGTCCGTTTACGTGCGTTACGTAAATTGGTAGGGCTAATCGTTACCTGTCTAACTTTAATAGCTCAGTGGCTCAATAAACGGTTCATGAAAAAATATTTTTTCCGGCGAATATCTTAGTTACAACATGATTGAGCTAACAAGAGTAGTTTCATGTCGTGTCCGACAACGGGAGGGTTTTAACAGCTGACGTCCTGTTAGCTTAGCTGCGTTAGCTTAGCTGCCGCCGTTAGCTTAGCGCCGTTAGCTTAGCAACAGCTGTTAGCTTTCCTGTCAGCTGAGCCACTGATGCTTTCTACACATCCTGATACCCCCAAACTGAATAAATACCACGCATTGTAACACAAAACGGTAACACTTTATAATGAGTACACACTATTAAGCATTAGTTAAGCATTAATAAATATTGAATTCATCATTTATAACACATGAATACTCATTAGTATGTAGTTAGTAAACATAGTTATAAATGTTTTACTCATCATTGATAAGCACAGTAGTTATGGATTAGTAAACACTGAATTCATCATTTATAAAGCATGTTTCTGACGTAAATACTCATTAGTAAGTGGTTTACAATCACAGTTGTAAATGTTTTACTCTTCATTAATAAGCTCATCTATATAAATGATGGATTCAGCATTTCCAAGCGCTCTTACGCGTTCAGTATGAATGGTTAGTGAGTGTTAGTAAATGATTTATAAAAACTCACAAATTTCATTTCCAATGGATGACTTATAAACAGTTATTAATGCAGGAATTCATGAATTCAGGCAGTTACAAAGCACTTACTACTTGTTAATTAAGTATTTTGTGTGAGCTCATCTAAAGTGGGCACTATCTATGCCTTATAGAGCATTTACAAATGAGATATTAAGGCTGCAATGCCTCAAGACTCATAAAAGTCTTGGTTATCTTAACAGACCAAGGAGAGACACAACACAAAGGGATAGTTCATATTGCATTGTATTTATTGCAACTTCCCAACATATTGTAACTGTTCTGTTGATGTAAAACAAGGGTAAGCATGGCAGAATAAAAACGCCAACAGTGGATCACAGAAGTTTAAGTTCAGCAAATAATTCTTTGAAAAAAATCCTTCTGTAGCCTATTTAATTTGTTTTTTTCTGTATCAAAAAATTAAGTCAGTTCCTTATATTTGCTGGGGGCAGCTCTCTGCGGTTGGAGCAGTGTTCCGGTCCATCCCAACACGCTTGAAAGCAGCAGACCAAACGGCCAGAGAATTTTCTTGTACCGGGAAACGGCCTGATCCAGATTTTGGACTGCAATTTAGAGAACAAAAAAGGAAAATTAGCAACAGTTTAAAAATAAAGAAAAGAGGGGGGAAAAAAAGGATATTTAACTTAAGTCACACACACACACACACACACACACACACACACACACACACACACACACACACACAGTCACACATTGGCTTGTAAAATCAGAACAGACATAATAACCTGTGATTTTCAGCTATGATTATCCTTTACAGCAGGCACATTCTGACAGATGAGAGTCAGTTATTGTCCCCCCTCTATTAAATATGAAAGGAGGCTGCTCTGATGATACAAGTCAGCAGTCCTGAAATGTGTGTTTACATGTCGCGGTAGTACGTCAGGGAGCGAGAGCTAAAGCCTTCAGCTGCAGACAAGCTAACGTTAGCTATCATCCATGGACCATGTGTGGCAGCAAACAAAACGAACACATACTCACCACTAGTGCCGCTGACGACCGCCGACTTCGATATCCATCTCCACACCGGCTTTCTTCTGGGCCCGCGTCCGCCGGACTCGTCGATTCTGGGCAGAGTTCTCCGTCTCCAACTCTCCATTCATCTTAGCTGCTGCACCAGGCTGCACCGGCTGCAGTGTTGCCGCCTCCCAGCGTCGTCCAGGCGTTGTGACGTTGATGACGTGTAAGGCTCGTCGACGTACACGTCCAGCGGCCGCCGGTGCGCGTGCAACCAAAAACAGGGGGCAAAAGACTGCTTCGGGGTCATGGATGTATGTTCGGAACTTTATACAGTCTATGGTTCGGAGTGAACTGATATCAGTGTAGATGCCGTATTGTTTGTAGGGCTGAAGCCGATATCCGAGTACTCGCTCGGCTTGGGCGGTACCCGGGTGCCATTTCACTACTGGGAACCCCCCCCATGGGGGGCGGATAGCAGAACACTATAGCTAGCATTAGCATGTTACCGTCACAACATGACCTGTCCATCTGCCCGTGTGTGCGCGAGAGGGAGAGAGCAGGGAGAGAGTCGCGGCCGCCACAGACTCGTTTATAAATACAAATGGTAAACGCTGGATGCGCTGGTTGATCAGTTTTATTTTTACCAGACTCTTATAATATTCCCAAGTTGCAATAAATACAATGCAATATGAACCATATCGTGTTGTGTCTCTCCTTGTGAATCTTAATATCTCATTTGTAAATGCTCTATAAGGCATAGATAGTGCCCACTTTAGATGAGCTCACACAAAATACTTAATTAACGAGTAGTAAGTGCTTTGTAACTGCCTGAATTCATGAATTCCTGCATTAATAACTGTTTATAAGTCATCCATTGGAAATGAAATTTGTGAGTTTTTATAAAACATTTACTAACACTCACTAACCATTCATACTGAACACGTAAGAGCGCTTGGGAATGCTGAATCCATCATTTATATAGATGAGCTTATTAATGAAGAGTAAAACATTTACAACTGTGATTGTAAACCACTTACTAATGAGTATTTACGTCAGAAACATGCTTTATAAATGATGAATTCAGTGTTTACTAATCCATAACTACTGTGCTTATCAATGATGAGTAAAACATTTATAACTATGTTTACTAACTACATACTAATGAGTATTCATGTGTTATAAATGATGAATTCAATATTTATTAATGCTTAACTAATGCTTAATAGTGTGTACTCATTATAAAGTGTTACCCACAAAACTGCTTTGCTTGTGCACACAGAAATAGTAATGTTTCTTAATACATTTCAGATCTGTCTAAACGGTGATAGTGGCGTGAAACATTTTGAAACTTAAAAACTTTATTTTTGAACTCGACCGGAAACAGCTGTGACGTTGCAGGGTGTTCCGATTGGTGTAATATCGGTTAAATGAAGTTTCCTACGGCAGATTCCCTGTGCAGGGAGTAGGGAGTAGGGGGCTCTGTCCAAGTAAACTGTGGATCGGAACGCAGCTTGTCTGTGTCTTTGTGTCTTTGTCTGTGTGGCCGTATTAGCGTTAGCTCCGTGTTAGCATTAGCTCCGTGTTAGCAGAGCTTAGCAAACACCGCTCTCTACCTTCAGCAGTAAACACAAGCACGTGTAGGGAGTGGAGGAGGTGGTGGCGGCGAGTTTTTTTTTTTTTTTTTACGACAGTGACATGTGCCTCCCAGAACTGTGGGGGAGCTCCGGAAAGGGAAAAATAAGAGAAACCAACGAAGGAGCGAGCTATTTCCGGCCGACTTGCATAGTTCTGCTTTAATGACCCTATTGATAATTTTTATTGTTTTAATTCCATTAAAGGGACAATGAGGAGTTTGTATTTGGTTAGAAAAGAGTCTCATATTAATGTGGATGAATCTACGTTACTGACTGAAGAATGTTTCACACCTGTGGTAATCAGTCTGATGGTAGGCCTACTTATCTCCCACTTCAGTCACCTGTGATCTCACATAGAAAAAGACTTTGGTCGAAACGTCTGTGCTTGCCTGTCCTACAAATAAAGAAACATCAAAGGAATATTTAGAGTGTGCTGGCTTTTCTCCCCCCTGAATCTACGTTACCCACTTGCCAATGGGTCCATTTTTGATAAATATATCGTTTTGCCTTTATAGTTATTTTGATATAATTATTTAGTGGTCGACTCGCCCAGCATTCCCTACTTTCGATACGCTGCCCGGCGGGTCATGGGAATAACGCAGCCGAATCGTCGTTTATGGTTGGAACTACGACGGTATCTGATCATTCGACCTCTGACTTTCATTCTTGATCAATGAAAACATTCTTGGCAAATGTTTTCGCTTTCGTCCGTCTTGCGCCGGTCCAAGAATTTCACCGTGTGCGGGGGCTCATGGGAAATATAGTGAAAACGCTTTGCTTTCCAAAACTCCTCATTGTCCCTTTAAAGGCGTCATTTTTTTCTCTCTCCCTACTTTTCTTTTTTATTAGATTATTTGTTGAAACACTTTTTAAAGTCTGTTTCCATGACAACACAAACTAAATCACTCATATTTGAATGGTTGTGATACAGCTTCTCTGATGAACTGGGACTGAATGGTGTCTAATGAAGACTGCAGATGTTCAAAGACCAGGGCCATGTTGTGGCTATAAACAATTGTGTCGTCAGCATAAAAATGTAAAGAGTAAAATAACGTCTGTCCACTTCCATAGTGACTCAGATCCATGCGAACCCACAGCTTGAGTTTTCATATTTCTGTCTTTGTGCACATAGAAGTGTATGCATCTGAGCCAGGTCAGTGAAAATCAGCTTAAAACCAGTTAGTCCTCTGACTGGATATTCATCAACACTGAGTTCAGCTCTTTGCAGCTTTTGGACCGAACCATCCAGACTGTTGTGAAACTTGTTTGTAGCAGACAACACTTTGAGATTTGATGTCAGAGGTGTGAACTTCGTACTGAGTGTGAGCTCTTTGATGGAGGAGATGACAGTTTTAGAAAGCAGATGGTTCAGAGCTTCTTTGTGCTGCAGCGGAAGATGATCCAGTTTCATTAGTGACACTTTATTCACTCCATGTGTTTATTGGTGTGGATCTTCATCAGCCTCATCCTCAGGTCCACACCAGAAGAAAAACACAACATTGAATTGTTCTTTTTCATGAATTGTCAGTGAAGTTGTTGATAAATGAACAGATGATTAACTGCAGCTGTGTTGTGTCTTGTTCTCTCCATCAGACGTCTGTGAACTGAAAGTGGACATGAACTCAGTGAACAAACGCCTCAAACTGTCTGACAACAACAGGACAGTGACGTGTGTGACAGAGGATCAGTCATATCCTGATCATCCAGACAGATTTGACATCTCACCTCAGCTGCTGTGTAGAACTGGTCTGACTGGTCGCTGTTACTGGGAGGTGGAGTGGAGAGGATGGGTTGATATATCAGTGAGTTACAGAGGAATCAGAAGGAAAGGAGGCGTTAAAGACTGTTGGTTTGGAGGAGATGATCAGTCCTGGAGACTGAGGTGCTCTGGTGGTCGTTGTTACTCTGTCTGGCACAACAACAGAAAAACATCCATCTCCTCCTCCTCCCGTGTCTCTAACAGAGTAGCAGTGTATGTGAACTGTCCTGCTGGCTCTCTGTCCTTCTACAGTGTCTCTTCTGACTCACTGACCCACCTCCACACCTTCAACACCACCTCCACTGAACCTCTGTATCCTGGGTTCTGGATCGGTCCTGGTTCCTCAGTGTCTCTGTGTCCTGTGTAGGTCTCACTGTCTCTCCTGAGGATGGATAAATTGATAGATAAACAGATACTGTGCATATGGAAAGTATTCAGACCCCCTTCAAATTTTCACCATTTGTTAGCTTTATGTTTTTATGTTGTATTTGTTTAGAAAACCAGCCTACAGCTCCCAGTATCTGTGACCAATTAAATCTATTCTGGTCTGGGGGTTCCTGATTGGTTGAAGGGCCGGCCCTACTCTGTCCTAACAAATTAGGAAGGACATCTCTGCTTATTGGGATTTTTTTTTTTCATTTCTTGCTTTTATTCATTTTATTATTAACTGCTTGTACATAAACACAGAATGAGAAATCTTAGACAGTGGAAAGTGAAATGTACTGAAAGGATTTAACATCTCCTTTTTGGAACAATGTTTATGTAATGTTAATGTAAACATAATAAATGCTATGTTTTTGTACAGTGTATAAAAGACAAATAAAGATCTCAGGATGTTGAGGTGAAGCTGAAGTGATGAGTGTGATTTAAAAGCCTCAGGATTGCATTTTTCTCTTCTGGCTTCGGGGAGACCTGCTGACGAACACAGAACAGAATATCCCTTTAAAGCCCACAAAAAGGCAATTCATCTTTTGTAATAATATAATAATAAAGAGTACAATTTCTATATATTCCTTGTCAAAGAACTACACTTCGGCCCTATAAAGAGGGAAAATTCTTCTTCACATTAATATTGAGACGTTCAGATAATAAAGCCGACCCGTTCTCTGCTGATCAATCATCTCAGACACCAACAGATAAAAGATCTGGTCTTTAATTCAGGAAACAGCAGCAACATCACAGATCACATTAAAAACAACTTCAGTGACTTAAAGTTTGTTCAGTCTCAGCAGGTCGATGCTTCAGTGCTGCAGCTAATCAAGTTTTATAAGGTCAGGAAGCCTGATCTATAATCTATAATCTATAATCTATAATATCACATCACAACTTTACTCCAGTCCAGGTCCAGATCTACAAACCTGGACTTCACCTGGGTGAATGCAGAATAAAAGGAGGTGAAGAATCTGTTTTACAAAGAGCTTTATTAAACAACTGGTTCACCAGGACAGAAAATAAAAACTGTTAACGACACTGTTTCTAATCAATACTCTAATTAATCCCCATGATCTGGTTCCTTTTTTGTTTTTGACCCCAATAATCAGATTTATTCAAACAAGGTGAGTTTTATTTTGAAATTCTGCTGAAGGTTTCCTTTTAAATCAAATATCAATACATCAGTGTTTTAACCCTTCGATCTCCATCAGCGAAATCAGTTCTGTAGTTTCTTTCTCCTCCACAACAGGAGGAAGAGCATCAAGTGAAAACATCTGTCTAATCACCACACACACACACACACACACACACACACACACACACACACACACACACACACACACATTCCTACTGTGCAATAATAAAACTGTGAAACACCTGCAGCAGGTTCTGGTTCAGACTTCTTGTTAAAACAGTGTCGGGTCGGGTCGCTTGTCTAAGTGTGTGTGTGTGTGTGTGTCAGGATTAACACCATTGCAGACAGTCATATTGATGAGCGTTCAGAGCACAACAGGTCGAATGACTGTTTGCAAACAGCAGTTCCACCCTCTTATTAATGTTGCTGAACCACATCAATATACAACCTGTCAAAATACTTTCTATACGTGAGCTTCTTAATGGAAAAACTGTTCATTATCTTTAAATTACATGAGGCTAAATCTAATTTTGAATTGCGTGACTGCCGTTTCTTTTACTGTATGTAGGTAAAATATGCAGTGATTATGCTGAAGCCTGGCTGCTTTGTCAGTCAGCTCTAGTGATGCAAAGAAAAAAAACAAAAACAAACGTATAATTTAATTCAATCATGTCTGGAACTACATTCTGCTGGGCGGAGTGATTTCAAGAATGTAATGTTACATGATTATCTCATAGCGTGGTGAATGTGCAGGTCACAACTTGTCCACCAGAGCGTTGTGGAGTTGTTGGATTGTGTATTTGATGAGTTTGATGGGGGACAGGGGACCTGTACCGTTCACCTCCATTGTGGTCACTGAGCAGCTCACGTCTCTGCCCCGCCGATCTCAAAACAACATGCAAGGTGATGAACCTACTGCTATGGTGAGAGGGGGATCTGACTAAATGTTGAACTATCGTTTTATATAATTGGACTGGACTCATTAACACCTCTAATACATGATTTTTTGCAGAAAATTTGAAATGTAACATTATGGACAAAATGCAAGTTGATACAAAGGGCTCAGCTGTTGGTCAGAGATGTGACTGTCAGCTGTTAGTGAACCTGAATCTATTGCTCCATGGAATATGACTTACCACCATCTAGTGGACAGACCATAGAACTACACCTCTCTTTTGATTTCCATCACTGATTGGATTTCTTAAACAGGTTAGACGGGTGTAGATGTCACTGACGTTTTTTTTTTGGTGTTGGCTCTGAAGTTATGAGGATGTGACTTCTAATCAGATTAAATGCCACACATACAGCAGGACTAATGAAGACGGAGCAGCTTCTTCTCTCCAAATGTTTCGTCGACACATGAAGGTGGAAAGTGTGTGAAAGTCGACCTGAAGAGAGTTCAGCAGGTAAGAATCTTCAAATGTCTGATGAACAGGATAAATGTGGTCACATTTTGTTGTGTCACTGTTTGACTGGCCATGAGAAAAGTTTTTGATGCCTATTGAGTGTTTCAGATTGAGTAAAATATTATTATGAATGTCTGTTAGAGTTGAAAGACAATTATTTAGGAACTATTCACATTTGTGTCAGTGTTTGATAGAAAAAACAGAGGCCTGATTGTAACCTGAGACAACGACATCAGAAACTAGAAAATTTCCTCTGGGAAATTTTGAGAGGACCAGATATATAGGCTGTTGCATGACATGATTTATTTGTTCAATGAAGACAGAGAGAATAATCCGTGTCCCAGCTGGCCACAGCGGCCGGCCGGAGCCACTCTCTCCACACCTTGCGTCTGAGCCGCTGTGGACCGTGGTCCACATGCCATCCCCGGGTCACGCTGCTGATCCGCCCCGCTGACCAGGCAGCTCACAGCGGCCTCCTCCTCCAGCGCTCCACAGCGGCAGTGGCGGCAGTGGCGGCAGTGGCGGCTGCGGCGACGTCGCTCCCCGGTCCGGGACGGAGCGATCCGCTGTAGGAGGAGGCTGCTGCGAGCTGCCTGCTCCGCGGGGCGGATCAGCAGCGTGACCCGGGGAACTCTGGTGCAGGGATGGCATGGACCATGGAGCTCCGGCCGGGGGGTGGGGGGTGGGGGGGAGCGGACGCAAGCGGGGGGTGTAGAGAGAGTTGCTCCGGGACCTGGCCGCTGTGGAGCAAAGTTTCCAAATATCACAATAACAAAACAATAAAAAAGTCAAAGACTTAATTTTCCACGTTATTCTGTTTTTGTTTTAAAACAGAATAACAGAAAAACAACGTTGTTTTTTTTAAGGTGTCTATTTTCATAATTTAAAAAAAAGCAAAAAACATAAAATCTCATTTTTGGCACTCAACGCATGGGAACGAAAAACGAGAAATTACGTGGTTGGCACTCAATGAGTTAATGTTGCTGAACCACACCAATATACAACCTGTCAAAATACTTTCTTTTCATGAGCTTCTTAATGGAAAAACTGTTCATTATCTTTCAATTACATTAAATCTAATTTTGAATTGCGTGACTGCCTTTTCTTTTACTGTATCAGGTAAAATATACAGTGATTATGCTGAAGCCTGGCTGCTTTGCAAAAGAGATACAGAAACGTATAACTTTAGTAAATAACGGTTCGCTGGATTCACAAACACCTCTAATGTTCGATTCTTTGCAGAAAATTTAAATAGTAAAGTTTTGGAGAAAAAAAATGATTCAAATTGTTCTGCTGTTGGTCAGAGATATGACTGTCAGCTGTAGATGAACCTGAACCTATAGCTCCCTGGAATATGACTTACCACCATCTAGTGGACAGACCATAGAACTACACCTCTCTAAACAGGTTAGATGTCATTCTGATCATTCTTTTAGGTGCGGACTCTAGAGTTTTGAGGATGTGAATCAGATTAAATGCACACATACAGCAGGACTAATGAAGAAGACGGAGCAGCTTCTTCTCTCCAAATGTTTCGTCAACACATAAAGGCGTAAAGTGTGTGAAAGTCGACCTGAAGAGAGTTCAGCAGGTGAGAATCTTCAAATGTCTGATGAACAGAATAAATGTGGTCACATGTTGTTGTGTCACTGTTGGATTGGACATGAGGAAAGTTTTTAATTCTCAGTGGGTGTTTCAGATTGAGTCAAAAATTGGTATGAATGTCTGTTGGAGTTAAATGACAATCATTTAGGAATTATTCGCATTTGTGTTAGTGTTTGATAGAAGCAACAGAGGCCTGATTGTAACCTGAGACAACGACATCAGAAATAAATGCAGCGTGACAGAACTGGTTGAGCACCTTTGCTTGAAATGGATGTTGTTTGGACTCCATGTCCTTAAAACACAGTCATCATAGACTCGTCTTCACTGGAGCCTTGTTCCCTTCCTACATTTATCTGTTCAAGAGTATTCAGTCAAACGTCAAAGGAAGACATAGGGTATTATTGTTATTTCATCTGTTAAGCATACATCTTCAACTTTCTTTCCCCAGACTGAAAACCTTGTGAAATTATTCCTCTGAACTAAGAGTGAATTTATCAGTATGGACTAACCACATCACTTCTGCTGTAATCAATATTTACCATTAAGTCAAAATTGCACATCCCTGTGACAGTCCTGTATTTTCCTGTGTTGTTCACTTTTCCAATCTCACCTACTGGATGTTAAAGTGATACGCCAACATTTTTTTCCTTGTCTTGCCTCACTCCCGAGTCCATGACCAGTAGATAGACACCACCTTTCGACTGTGCGTGCAGTAACAAGGGAGATAGAGCCGTGTCGCCCGTAATTAGCTTAGCTCAAACGCTGGAAGTGTATGGGTAGTGTTAGCCTGCCTCCTACCCGAGCTGAAATCAGCAGTCAGAAGCTGATTTCATTTTAGCTCTAAACTGTGTAAATATATCACTCTATCAACATTTCAAACATTTTCAGGCGAGAAAGTAGCCGTTTAGATCAGCAGTGTGTCGTTAATTTGTCTAAATACTAGCTGTTCACAATTTTGTTCGGACAAATTCGACGCTACTCAAGCTAGCCGTTGTGACCAACGCACTTCCGGTTACTTTCACAAAATAAAACACCCGTTGCCCTTTACATAGTACTAGCTTCAACCAAAATAAACCGTCTTTGCTTGAACCCTCCATTTTGACCGACGTCCAGCGTTTTTGAGCTAAGCTAATCAGCTGTGCGCGAGCTCTACCCGTATCTCCCTTGTTACTGCACGCACAGTCGAAAGGGTGGTGTCTATCAGCTTGTCATGGACTCAGGAGTGAGGCAAGACGTGTAAAAAAAAAAAAAAAAAAGTTGGCGTATCCCTTTGAGACACCCATTATTATGTGTCCTGTTACGTGAGTCCTGTTGTGATGAAGCCTGTTGTTGTGTTTGTGTGAAGGTGGGGGCTCTGCTATGAATCAGTGTGAGGACAGAGAGGAGGGAGCCCCTCCCTCTAAAACCACTCTGAGGGGGGAACATGAGAGCCAGACCAAAGCTCAGAGGTGAGATGAGGATCTCTAACTGTCCATGACACTTCAGAGCTCATATCTTAATACTGTAACTCTTTGGTTTGTTTTTATTGAGCTTACTTGATATTCTTGGTCAGATATGGGCAAACCATTTCTCAAATGGCCGTGTGGCTGCAGATTTTTGTTTTACCCAACCAAGAGCAGACACTTTGACCCATCAACTGTCTGAAAACGGACGTCAGTTGATTAAATGAATCAGGTCTGATGTACTGCTGCTGCTTGGTTGGAAAGAAAACCTGCAGCCACACCGGCCCTTTGTGGAATAGGTTGCCCATACCTGTTCTTAGTGATATTGGGCAGCATCAGTGAAAACCAACTTGTTTTCTCATGTGATTTGATGTTTATTTGGATCATAATCAGGTTCAGTATATCTCATTATTTGTTATTTTTCTTGTTACCAGCAACAAGAAGCAGAGAGAAGACTCTCCTGTCCCCAGCTGTGTGTCCATGAAGAGTCACCGGTCTAGGGATTTTCTCATTGATTTTAAAAGTGGACAACAGTCTGCTGTCCCCACTTGTTCGACCATGAAGAGTGACCGGCCTATAGTTTTACCCACTGAATTTAAAAGTGGACAACAGTCTGCTGTCCCCAGCTGTTTGTCCATGAAGAGTGACCAACCTACGGTTCAGCTTGATGACATCACAGAAAGGTAAAACCTGATCACCCTCCTCTTTGTCCTGATTACCAATAAAAGCTCTCAATTTTGCTTCACCCTCACATATTATTCATAACAAAACTTATGTAAAAACTCAACTCAAACTTTATTTATAGAGCACTTCAAAAACAAATCAAACTTGATCAAAGTGCAGTCAATAATCATCAATCAATATTGTTAGTTAGTTTAGTTTAGTTTATTTCGGTCAATACATGTCATTAAAAGAAAAGTAACAAACCAGAGAGAAAAAAAGTAAATAAAGAAAAGTAACATCAATCTGAATAAACAATAAGTAAACAGAAAAATAAAATTTGGACCGAAAAGGTATAGGCTGAAGCATAGCTTATTACGCCTACCCTGTTACAACTCTGGTTGTACAACAGAAACATGCCATTACTAAAATACCATAGCCAGTATAAATAAAGTGTGATAAAATACAAATAAGCCATAAATAAACAAAGAAAATACAAGTAAAAGACAAAATGTGTCATCTCAACTGAATGTCAGGGATTTAAAAAAGTATGTTTTTAGAGAGGATTTAAACGTCTGTATTGACTCCACAAACAGGCTCAGCCATGGTAGGCTGTTCCAGAGCTGAGGAAAGGCAAAGGCTCGGTCACCTTTGGTCTTCAGCTAGGTTTTTTGGACAACCAGTAGCAGCTGATTGACTGATCTCAGTGCTCTGGCAGGTGCATGGATATGTAGGAGCTCAGTCAGGTACTGGGGAGCCAGCGTATTAAGAGCTTTAAAAACAAACAGTAATATGATATGAGTTAGTAGTGAGTGATCCAGGCCAACATAAAGTGAGTTTCAGTAATCAAGCCAATAATTATTAAAAGCAGGAATCACTGTCTAGTTCTCTGCAGGAGAGATAGCCCTTTACGTTTGATACAATCCTGAACTGGAAGAACCTGCTGTTAAGCCTGTGAATATTCTCATTTGTCCAGGTCATCGTTATTTCAAAGGAATTTTAAATCGAAAACAACTGGACTAGGTTATTTGTGTAGGAAGTGTTGAGTTCCAGTCCTTGAACACGCGTGTTCGTTTGATGAATTCATTTTCCAAAGATTTATTTCTAACAGAATCAACTAGAAAAAGAGATGGTTTACAGAGCTCTGGACCAGACTAAGATTCCCTGACAAACATGCCGCAGCAGCATCAGTTCATGAGTGTGATACCCTCTCCTGTCCCTGTCCGGTTTTATTACTGATTACACAAATGCAAAACACAGTAATTACACTAATTATCCAAAGGTCGATTTTATGCTTCATTATTAAAAATGATTGTCACCAGCTTATCATGAGTCTGAGGTTAATATCACAACAACATATGATTCTGGGGTAAATATCACAACAGAAGACGTTTCACCTCTCATCCAAGAGGCTTCATCAGTTCATGCTCGCATCTGACCAGGCTGGGACTGGTCCAACTATCTGGTGTGGAGACCCAGTATTTAACCTCTGGGAGGGCTTTCACAAGACCGATGATGTCACTGGGTCCCTTTCTGCTCCATGTGCCAATGACAGTCGTTAGAGTGGAAAGTTGGTTTCGACTTCGTTCGTGCCCTATTGTGTCATAACGACAGTCGTTGGAGTAACAGGCCACTTATGAACAGTTGTTTTTCTTAGGCCCCGTCCAGACGAATATGCGGCTTCACCGAATCCGATCTTTTCGTTTCGTTTTGAAAAAAATCACCGTAAACACGGCACCGTTTCCAGAAATATCTGCGTCCACACGGATCCAGTGAAAACAACCCAAAACGCTGTAGTACATACTCCAGGCGTGTGTGGTGCTGTAGCGCTGCCACACATAAACACTTAAGACAGAGAAGAAGACGGGAAGTCCCAGCTGAAATTCAATAGAGGAAGAAGTCCCCCGCTTTATTCAAACTCAAACATAGATTAAATGTTGACAGGGAGTTGTGTCAGAGTAAATATGACGATCAGTGATGATTAAACAGGCGCGATTCAGCCGCAGCGTCTGAGCGACCTGACGGGAGTCGGCTGTTGTTGTTGTTACGTCCATAGACTGTGTAGATGCTGCAGCGGTGTGTGTCTCAGGTTAGAGCGGCGGGGGGCATGACATCATTGTTTCAGAAAAAAAACGTTTTGGCCGTCCAGACGAAAACGCTGGGGCGGCGTTTCGTCTGGACGGGGCCTTAGAGGCTAGATTGTTGAATCTCCTGGGAAGGGATGAAAGGGCAGCATTAGCACTCCACATTCCACTGCAGGAGTTCCTGGTAAAGGGAGGGGGTAGGAACTTCTACAGGTCTTCTTCAATTAAACAGACCCAGCAGGTTTAATTACAATCATGCAATTGTTTTATTTCATGTTCTAAACTTTCCTCTGTCCTCCACAGAGTTCTCCAGGAGACCTCAGAGGTCCTCAGTGATCAGTTCACCAAGCAGCATCACACAGACCTGGACTCCATATTTATGGTGTGTAAATATTCATCCACACACACAACTGATGACTACAGGAGCCACCAAGAAATGTTCAGCTACTGACAATGTCATGCGGCTGTCATTAGACCAGATGGTGTTTTTTGTTTCTGTTCAGGACTGTCTTCTGTTCATCTGCAATGAATCCTAAAGAAAATTTGTTGTCCAAAATTTTCTTTGGCATTTTAGCCTCATCAAAAATAACTGACACAGCAAAGTTTAGTTAGTCCTGGACATCATAGGAAACACAACAAAATGTCTTTGTTACAATAGTCTTTAACAGCAGTTCAGCACCAAGGTACTGAATCTGTTTTGCTCAGATTAGTAAATTTGATTAACATCTCCATATCTCTGTGTGTAGATGTGAAGAAGTGATGGCAGACGGTCCATCAAAGGATTAAGCACAGTCTGGTGACTGATGATCTGATGTTTGATCCATGTGTTTATACTGAAAGTGAAGTTTACACAGCATGTTATTGTTTTTCCAGCTGCTGGAGGAGAACATTGTCACTTTTGTGAAGAACGAGCTGAAGAGAGCCCAAAAACTTCTGAGTCCAGAATTATTAGATTATCCTGACAATGATGATGAGGTAGTGGGTGGTGATGATGAGGATCAGAGAAAGAGCAGCGAGTCATTTCTGAAGATCACAGTGAACTTCCTGAGGAGAATGAAGCAGGAGGAGCTGGCTGACTGTCTGCAGAGCAGTAAGAGGATTTATCTAAAGATTTAAGAAGAATGGAACATTTTCGAGAATCTGAAGAGATAGAGTGAAATAATCTCCTCAAACGTCATTTCAGTCAATCATTTTTCCCCTTTAAAGGTACATTGTGTAGGAATTTACTCCCATTTAGCGGTGTGGTTGTATATTGCAAGCAACTCAATCATATTTTTCATGCTGCATTCACGTGAAATTGAGCAGACGGACGACAGTCGCTGCACATAATGGGATAAACACTCCACCAGGAGTTGTTGAAGGTCAACCAGTGTTGTTGTGTTGCACACTCTAGCATGTAGCACGCCCAAGCTGATCCCACGAGTGCTTAATTGTTGCTCTCATTCCATGGAATCAAAAAAATTACAAGTTGTACCTTGTTGTAAAGGTGACAAATCAGGATCTCAAATGATATAA